>NC_136606.1:2235102-2247602 GCF_910589615.1 Taurulus bubalis
AACCCAAACCATAGCTCAATATGTGAACATTCTCTAACCCAAATCATAACACAATATGTGAACATTCTCTAACCCAAATCATACACAATATGTGAACATTCTCTAACCCAAATCATAACTCAATATGTGAACATTCTCTCTGCAAAGTTTGACTTTGATAAAGTGAAGCAGAACAAAGTTAGAGAGGGTTTAGAACAGAGAACATTCAGGCGAGGACTCCAACATTTGCATCTGTAACATTTGAGTTCTCTCATGTACCTCCAGCAGCTCGTTCAGCAGCTGCAGCGCCTGCAGCGAGCAGGACTCGGCGCCCTCCACGGGCGAGCTCAGCCACTGCACCAGGGCGAGCCCGGACTCGGCCTTGCGCCCGTCGTCCGCTCCGCCCCCCCCGCCTGCCGCGGCCCGCCGCTCCGAGCTTGGGTCCCGCCGCCGGTCTGAAGACGACCTCGCAGAGCAGCGGACGCAGACCAGAGATGCTGCACATGGCGAGGAGGAGCTCCAGCACCTGCAGACCGACGAGGAAACCGATCAATCAATCAATCAACCAATCAACCAACCAACCAACCAAATACGTGGGCTGCAGTTCTTTTTCAGAACCTCTTAATACATAAATGACGATAATTTTTTATCAATATTTGACACGCATCATTTTCACATTATTATATCAAGAATGTCTCATGTATTTTATTATCATCTACTTCCAGTTTGAGGTAATTTACAATGTTTAAAATGTTTAAAAGTAGCAATTAAACCTTTCCATTAAGAAATATGGTATTTTCTTTATATACTTGCGTTTTTACTGTAAATTGAATTTTTCCTTACTTTTTTATTAATTCTTACTTAAATCTTGAATATCATTATTGCCATCTCTTTTTATTTTGTATTTTCACTGTTGTTTAAATATTTTCATTCAACTGCTTTATTGATCTATTTTTTGTCTTTTTACTCTCCCCTAATTTCCTGCCACTGCTCTCCTGTCTATCTAATGAAGCCCAAAGAAATACTTCATGAGTGTCTTTCACCACAAAGAGGTCTGTGTTCACTGCAGAGCCTCACATCATATAAAACATAGGATTTGATGCGCCACAAAACACGACAACGACCGACCACAACTGACGCATTTTGCACACTTGTGATGCGTTCACTGTCTATTTGTGCGGTGGGAAAGGTGCGTAAAGATACACGGCATAGAACGACGTGTGAGCACCTTCGCTGCAGAGTCGGGGTCTTTTGATTGAAGGAGTCCCAAAACTTTAGACACGCACGCCGAGAAGTGTTGATACCTGGAAATGGAAAAGTGGTTTTAACTCAGGTCAACGGAGGTTAAAGGCTCTAGGTGTGTGTGTGTGTGTGTGTGTGTGTGTGTGTGTGTGTGTGTACCTGGTGAGGTATTCCGCTATCTTCGGGTTCTTCAACAAGTCAACCAAAAGGTCAACGGAGTATTTTCGTGTCAGCGTGCCGTCGCCGTTCACAATGATGTTGAACACGAGCTGGAAAGTCTGGTGGATGTTCTTTGCATCAAAGAGCTGCAGGAAACACACACACAGATAGAGAGACACACACACACACATAGAGAAGCACAGACAGACACACACACACACCTCATATTAACTATTTATTGAATTACCAGGAAACAAGAGATATATATATATATATATATATATATATATATATATATATGTATATATATATATATATATAGTTAAAAGATGAAATAAAGATGCCCAGTATATGTTGACGTTGTTTACCTTCTCTCCAACCTTCTCGTTCAGCGTGAGGCTGGACAGGATGGAGAGCGTGAAGACGACCACGGTCAGACTGTTGTGAGCCAGGAAGTTGATCAGAGTTCTGTAGAACGGCTTCACGTTGTCCTGCAGGAGCACGCACACACACACACACACGCACGCACGCACACGCACGCACGCACACGCACACACACACACACACACACACACACACGTCTCTCAAAACAGAACACAGATCTCAGCTCAACATTGAGCATGAATTAAGAGCCGTATCAAATCTACAACCCCGTTTATAATATATTTGCAGAGGAAAGCAGCTCACTGCAGCCACTAGTACTGACACAACCTGATGCTCACACATCTGCACTCATTTTGTTTTGCACAGGTTGAGCGTTATTGTTATAATCTTGAAAATATATTCAGTGCTAAACAGGTTATTTGAGCCACAATAGTTTTGTTTGTGCCAAATATTAGTTATTTTTTGCACAGATAGAACTTTATTTGCATTGTTCTAACAAAGTGATTGCACATGTTATTAGTTGTTGTCTGATGGAGCGATCTAGTTTACTTGAAAGGGATTTACATTTTCTTTATTCTATTATTTGAAAAAGCACGGCTGGAGGAGTCACAAAAAGTTGGACCATTTAGCTACAATTTTGTTGGCGTGACAGAAAAAGCTTGAGAACCACCGAGTTAACCAGTTCATCTGTGAACGTGTGATGGAGCGTTATCATTTGTTCCAGACAGACATCCTGTGGTCGTTTCCAGTCAGACTCACCAGAGACTTGATGTGGCGCTGCACGGAGCGGTTGTCCCGGCACAGGTTGACCATGAGGCCGAGGCACGGCACGATGAGGTCGTCGTCGTGAGCCTGGCTGTGAGAGAGAGCGACGCGGTTAGGTGGGCGACAGAGAGGCGGCATCAAACTGGGAGCTGTGGTTCTTACATGGTGGTCATGAGGAAAGCCACAAGCTCGTGGATGTAGTTGGTAGACTGGAAGACGCGAGTGTTGTAGGTCAGTCTCTGCAGCAGCTGCAAACACTGAGCGGCACACACACGAGACAGTGTTACGATGCAGAGAACCCTCCAGGGTGAAGACGGTAAATGCCTCATTACACGGTTCAGACACATTCTGACCAATGGATTTCATGACTTTAAATCAAATGTCCATGACAAACATTTAGTGAAATCTGGGTGTAAACAGTAAAAAGTGAGTAAATGTAGTATTTAAACTAACAATGAGAACACAAAGCATACAGTAAACCTTAAATGACTCAAATGAATGAGACAATAGTTTGATTAAAAGAATAAACATTTATATAGATGCCTGTATGTATGCCTGCTTATATTCTGAGTCTTTCTTTTAAAAGCATATTCATTATTTCAAACTCAGCGTAAATGAACGTCATGAACACATGAATATAACACGTTTACATGACTTTTACTAAACTTACTTCAAGTACTTTTCCATGAAAAGAAAATCCATGACTCTTCCAGGTTTTCCTTGACCGTGAAAAACCTGTTATTAGTTTCAAAGTTTAACTAAATACTTGTGCTACAAATCGGCTCTTTAGTCACGGTGATGATTAAAGCTGTTTAAGAGAAAAAGGTCTGAAATCTTTTTCCATCGTCATCGTTTAAAAGTCCAACATGTCTCTCTGAAGTCATTTATTACGGGATCACCACCTCTGGACTGCTCCACAAACTCAACACACACACACACACACTTTTAAAAGAGGCTGTCGTTTCCGTTAAGACGATTACGTAAATGTCGCGCCGTAAGGTGATCAACGTATTTGGTTCTTGTGGCACATTTGTGATCTTAATTGTGAACTAAACACAAAAAAATACACGATGAAGAAGCCTGGCGAACAAGGCAGTGAAGCGACACATCTCACAAGACGACATCATCCGTTACTCAACCGATGCTGAAGACAATAACACCCCGGTCTCATCAGGACGATGGCGGCGCCGGGCCGGACTCACCTGCAGCACCAGCGGCTCCTCCGGCGTGGCGCTGTGGCAGTGGACCACAGACGCCAGGGTGCTGGTGAGGTTGTATCTGCTGTTCAGGATCTCCAGACCGTCGTCGTCACAGGCTGGAGGCGGAGTCAGAGCACACAAAGAGCTGGCAGTTCAGTTTCCTGCCTCAGGAATCACTTACGGGTCTTTCTACAGGGTCACGATACGAAGATAATAAGTCATTTATAAACATGAAACGTACACACTTCAAGGTAATGTGGAGGTACAAATACATGGGAAGAATCACTGACAATGTATGTGTTTAATCTAGTCTACTGAACCTGCTGATATGATGAAGTACAGCAACATGTGACCTTTAACCCAGCAGAGATGTGTGAGACCCAATGTGTGTGTGGCTACTTGTTTCCAGTTCCTTTAATCCTTAACTGCCATTCAAGTGTTTATGTGTGTGTGTGTGTGTGTGTGTGTGTGTGTGTGTGTGTGTGTGTGTGTGTGTGTGTGTGTGTGTGAGAGAGAGAAAGGGGGTTTATGTATGTGTGTGTGTGTGAGAGAGAGAAAGGGGGTTTGTGTGTGTGTGTGTGTGTGTGTGAGAGAGAAAGGGGGTTTATGTATGTATGCATGTATGTATGTATGCATGTATGTATGTATGTATGTATGTATGTGTGAAAGGGGGTTCATGTATGTTTATGTGTGTGTGTGTGGTGTGAAAGGGGGTTCATGTATGTTTATGTGTGTGTGTGTGGTGTGAAAGGGGGTTCATGTATGTTTATGTGTGTGTGTGTATGAGAAATGGGGTTCATGTATGTTTGTGTGTGTGTGTGTGTGTGTGTGTGTGTGGTGTGAAAGGGGGTTCATGTATGTTTGTGTGTGTGTGTGTGTGTGTGTGTGTGTGTGTGTGTGTATGAGAAATGGGGTTCATGTATGTTTGTGTGTGTGTGTGTGTGTGTGTGTGTGTGTGTGTGTGGTGTGAAAGGGGGTTCATGTATGTAGCGTGTACCAAGCTGCGCCAGCAGGGAGAGGATGGCGCTCGTCAGGGCGGGTTTGGTGTTGGGGTTTCCAGCGAGCTCCACCAGCGCCCTCACACACTCGCGGGGCATGACCTGACCCGAGGACAGCAGCTGGTCACATCTGAGGCCCGACACCGCCTGCAAACACGCAGGGACACGCTTTAAAGCTTAAAATGACAACATTTAAAGCTACAACAAACCTACCAGTGTATAATTTTGGTCATTATCACGCGGCTAACGCAGATCTTCCTGTTGGTTTGATCCCTGTCACGCTGTGCTGTGATGGAGTGCATGACAACTACACACACACCAAAGTGTGTCATGTAGTTCCACAAGGCCAAATCCACAGATACAATTAATTGAATGAGAGATCTTGGAGTCAGCACTTTCTTTGCACTATTGTTTTGTTTGTTAATTTAATACAATTATATTTGTTGTACATATTGTGCATTTTTTTTATATTTAATATTGCTTTACCTGCATCTATACATGCTGCTGTCGCTAAAAAAAATGTTGACTCGTGGGATTAATAAAGTAAGTAACTATCTTTATCGATCTATAATGAGATACTATCTCAAAAGAATGACTTAGCATCTCATAATTATGACTTAGTATCTCGTCTCATAATTATGACTTACATGATCTTGATTGTTTTCATCAGTGGTGGAAATGGGTTTCCACGGGTGTGTGTTTGTACACATTGATAACACAAATAAGCGCATTGTTTAGCCCTCACCTCCACCAGCTTCTGCAGCTGCGCCGCGTTCTGCGTCGTCCTGCCGTCTCTGTACTGCTGGACAGCCAGCAGCAGGGACTTCAGACACGTGGTCATGTCCATCACCTGTGAGGTTCTACAGGTGACACAACACGGAGAACAACAGTAGCTGTTAGCTGACGTCCATCTTGACGCTAACAAGTTCAGTTTCATAACAACAGTTAAACAACATGTAAACGTGGATTAAACAGTCTTGCCCGGTGCTAATATACTTTAAGTGGTTAGGGTGAATATTTATTGTGCCATTGTTTTTGTTGGAAGGCTACCTGTGGCGCTTCTTCTTCCCCGGGAAACAACAACAACAACAACAACAACAACCGGCTTCCTTCGGCAGCTAACGCGACTTCTTCCCGCTTCCAGCTTCAAACGGGGAGGACCGTACCATGTGGAAGAAAAGGTGAAGGGGTGGTCACGCTGCAGCTATAAAGCTTATATTCATTGGTGTACAATATAAATTAATTCACTGTGCGACTGAAGTTATTGTACTCTTAAAATATAACAGCACTCTTAATTTTAAAGTAAGATTTCTTAGATAAATTAAGCGAACTAAAAAATGCATAACCCCCTTTTCCTGCCTTAGAGAGGCCATGCGAGTCACGTGACGTATGTGGGGCGGAGCTTAACCAGCCGTCGTCGTTAATACAGTAAATTAAATAATATAAAATATAATACAATAAAAATAGATAATGAAATGTGTTCATACAACCAATTTAAGAAAAATATAACACAAATAATTAAATAGAATATAATACAAATGAAGACTAATATAATTAAATATGAAATATAATAAAAAATAAATATACAATATTATTTTATCATCATGTATCAGCTCTGTTTGGTGCTGTTGTACAATGTACAGCAGTATACTGAGGATTTGTTTTATTTCATCATATTTAAATACACTTGAAGTAAACAGATTATAAAATCCAGTCCAGGTCATTAGCCAAGTTATGTACTGAGTTTTTACAGTTTGAAAAATAAACTTTTTCTCTGGAAGACTAACAATGCAATAATAGAGACATAACACCCTTAAACATATATGTATACATACATATATATGTTTGGCATTTTGCCTTCATCAGAGATGCAGACTGGAAACAGAGCAGGGTATGACATGCACAAAGGTCCTCACATTTGAACAGAGTAAGACTTACATGACACTTTCCACAATTTCCTTTCTGTCTGCTCACATGTATAAATAACTGTGCTGTAGATGTTCAGCTGCTTCTGTACCCGTGTGTGGAAACTGTGGTTTGACCACATGCAGACGCTTTTTGGTTGTTTTGCTTCTCTAGGGTCTTTGTCGTTTTCGTCTGCACTTGTTTGGTCAGAAACTACACACACACGCGCGCACACACACACACACACACACACACACACACACACACACACACACACACACACACACACACACACACACACACACACACACGCATGTGCAAATGTGCAATACATCGCTCCAGAAAACCAAATGGTGCTGTTCTTTATCTAAAGGAATGTAAGTAAAGCTTTATTAAATAAATATGACGCGCCTCGTGGGCACGTCGTGGTGTGACAGCCGACACAGGAAGTGTGGCGATGTTGTTGTTGTCCCTAAACACAGTGGTGGTTTGCTTTAGTCCAACCTTTAAACACCATTCTGCAAAGCAAGGAAATGATTCAGCTTCAGATTTTTACATTTTAATCCCACATAAAAGTGGCAGGGAAGCACAGAAGATTCATATTTACAAGCGAAGGAGGACTTGATCTATTTATGTCTGCATAGAAATACATAGAAATACCCTTTTACTGTATAAAATAACTGAGATTAAAACAGACGCACACGTTCATGGGGTATTCATTATGATGACAACACTCAGAGGAGAAAACAAGATCAGTCACATGGTTTCAGAGAACTGAAGCTATCTGTCAAGATCTTGTTACATTTGAGGTCACAGGTTCGTTCACACGGACGTTTTGTTTTCTGTTTCTTTCCGTTCACATTTTCTTTACGAATTCAGTTACAGTTTGGCAACATGATCTGATTATATGCGACCATTTTATCACTATAAACTGCAAATTTATCGAATGAATCTCTTGTTAAACACCACAAAAAAATCTGCACGTTTGAAAGGTTATATAACATTAAATATTGTCCTTATGCTCTTTGAAAAAGCATCACAGCACATCCAGCGTTCATGCTTTTGCTTTTAAAGCATCGTGTTCCGTCTCTTTAAGAGAAGTATTCGTTTGTAACATAAAATAATCCAACATAATGCAAACACAGCTATAGTCCGATGGAGTCTGTGAACATTTAGTTTTCCCTCTCCTCACGTGTTTGAGGCTAAATGTCAGAGACGTTCAGGGCGGCAGGACCTCCACGTAGTCAGAGGAGTCGGGAACATCTGGAGGAACGTGAAGAAAACGTCAAATAGTCCACTCTTTTTCTACTACACCTCGAATAAAGAAATCAGCACTTTAGTAGCACTTAAATGGCACTTACTGATAGCACTTTGTAGTTTAACTTTATTGAAGAAATTGTACCGTAAAAGTCGGGTTACACGCCGCTACTACCTTCGGTCAGTGTCCCTGTTTGCTCGCTGCTGTAGCCAGCTGGCGCTCATGCTAGTTCCCCGCTAACTTCCGCTAGCTCTCCGCTAGCTCCCCGACAACCACCGAAGGTAGCGGGACCAGCCCCGGCTCGACACCCGACTTGGGCAGAAGGGACGGGGGCAGTAGCAGCAGCAGCGGGGCGCTAGCAGCTAGCTAGCAGCCGCAGTGGGGAGTTAGCTGCTAGCACTGCTGCTGCTAGCGCTGCTGCTAGCGGCTTGTAACCCAACTTTTACGGTACTTTCTTGATTCTTGTTGTTCTGAGTTTGTACTCATGGTTGAATGCACCTATTGTAAGTAGCTTTGGATAAAAGCGTCAACTAAATGAAATGAAATGGAAAAGATGCCATGAGAAGGAAGACATGGAGGTTAAAGTGTGTGACGTACTCTCATAGTTGGGCTCGTCCTCAGATGAAGGCGTCTGCTTCCTTGGAGGCTCCGGAGGCTCCGGAGGCCCTGCAGGCTCCTGGGCCTTGAACAACATGGCCGTCTTCCTCTTGACGGAGTGCCGCAGGTGCATGGCCAGGCCCTGGTTCTTCTTCTTGTAGTGGCGGATCAGATCGTCCAGAGTCTTAAAGAACATCTCCTCCGTACCTCCGGCTGTCTGAAGGAACAACGGCAGCTCATGAGCGAGGACACACAACTCAAACGAGGAGAGAGAAAACACGAGAGGACCGCCGGATGTGAAGGAACTTTAAATGTTTTGGTTGTCTAAACCCTAAAGATATTCAGTTTAAAATCATGGAAAACAGAGAAAAAACAAGTCTTCACACTGGAGAAGCTGCAGCAAACATTTAAAATGTTTAAATATTTATTCTAACTCACATCCAGCGTCCACACATTCACTAGATTAGAGCACCAACTGTGGATTCATCCGCTGCTGAAAATAGTCCCCAGCAGATGCACTTTTTGATTGTTTCATAAAAAACTACACCGACCAGCTGTTTAAAAAATGAAACTATATATTAGCGAGCTGTTTTTTCTTTTCTTGATATAAAGATTTACGTCTGGAACCAATGGGCTCGGAGCTGAGAGCCACTGTAACGTCTTTAACTGTCCCGAAACCCAAAGATCATCTGTTAAAAATCATACAAAACTGACAAAAAAAATCTTCACATTAGAATTAAACTTGAACAAAAATTTAAACAATTGTCAAAAATAGTTTGACACAAAAAAAAATTGTCCATCGATTATTATTTTCAGCTTAATGTGGGGAGACAAAAAAAAAATTTTTTTTAGTTAGAATTGGAAACACAACAATATATTTTGGCAGTGGAAGATGAAATTCTGTTGGAGTAAAAACAAAAACAAAAATTGGAAGAGAATAAACTGTTTTTTAAAGTTTCAAATTGCCCCAAAATGACAAATGAATTTGGATCCAAATGTGAATTTTGTCACAAATCGGCACGAAACCCATTTTTGATTTCCATTTCCTTTGGAAACTCCAAATATATTTTCAATCAGATCTGATTGATGCTTTGAGTGGAAAAGAATCTGCACCACCGCCATGAAAAGATGCCAACGTGGTGTTTGTGTCTAATCACACGTCAGAGGAGCTTCCTGTGACGAGCTAATAACGGCTGGGTTTCCATATTGGGGTCGAATGTTCCTTTAAGGAGGAGGAGGAAGAGGAGGAGGAGGAGGAGGAGGAAGAGGAGGAGGAAGAGGAGGGCAAACACGTACAAGTACTGACAAATACTTTGTTTTGAACAAAGCAAAGTACAAATGTTGTCCATCTCCCTTATTTTACCACATGCTAGCTGCGTATATAAATATACGGCTCCAAACAATACAAAAGGTGCATTAAAAACAAACTAAATCATGATAATAAAACTGATTTAGTTTGAATTCAAACTTTTGCTGTGTTAAGATCAGCTGATCATTTATATTCTTTCTGCTCCATTTTAATAAAACAATGTTCCTGATGTTGAGTTTGTGTTGGCAGTGGACACTGAAGTGATTAAAATAAACAGTTTTAAAGCAGAGACACTTGTGTGTCGTTGTGTTTTGTGGTTTTCCTGAGAGCAGAGCTGTGAGGACACTGAGGTCACGTTCTGCATTGTACTATATTCACTGAGATATGCTTCATATCACTACTTTCAGGCCACAACAGTTTAATAATAAAGAACTAGGGCTGGATATCGATATCGGTGACTTTACCGTTCCTTAAATTAGGGAATATATATGTGTATATATGTATATTCCCCCAAGTTGTGTGTTTGAATATGAGTATTTTCTTATTTTCTTTGGTTTTAATATGTTTTTAAATTGAATATCTTTGGATTTTCAAGGGTTAGTCTGAGAAAACAAGACATTTAAAGACGTCACATGGGATTTTTTTAATCTTCTGAATACATGTTAAATGAAAAGTTTTGCCTTGATAACATTATTTCTAAAGATAGAAATATCTGATTACAGAACGTCAAAGAAAAATACTTTCAATTAGATAAATCTAATTAATTTTCCATGCAAGGGAGGGACAAATGTTTTTGTATATATATAAGTGTGTGTGTGTGTGTGTGTGTGTGTGTGTGTGTGTGTGTGTGTGTGTGTGTGTGTGTGTGTGTGTGTGTGTTTACCATGAGCGTATAGTGTCCGGTGTGTGTCGGCAGCAATCTGTACGTATACACCACCCTCTGTTTACTGCAAAGATAAACAAGATGCAGAATTTAAAATGATTAATAAACTATATTAATGGGAGGATGATACAACATGTCATCAACATGAAGTCACATGACTCACTCCAAACATATAAAGACATTCTTCTCTAAGAAATGGACTTCCGATGATGCGATATAAAGCAGCTGTAAGAGGAACAAAACAAGCAGGTAAGATAAAGAGAAGTTTAACCGACCAGTACAGAGAAAAGGTACTTCAGAGAACTCACTGAATACACAAGAGAGTACTCAGGAAACACGCTCAGGAGTACTCAGAATCAGAATCAAAAACCGTTTATTGCCAGGAATGTTTACACAAACGAGGAATTTTGTTAGGTGGAAGGTCCATACATCAGACGAGACGAACAACATCACAGACAGCGACAGGTAAAAAGGTCATCACAGTACTCACTAAAGAGTACCACTACACACACAGTACTCACTAAAGAGTACCACTACACACACAGTACTCACTAAAGAGTACCACTACACACACAGTACTCACTAAAGAGTACCACTACACACACAGTACTCACTAGAGAGTACCACTACACACACAGTACTCACTAAAGAGTACCACTACACACACAGTACTCACTAAAGAGTACCACTACACACACAGTACTCACTAGAGAGTACCACTACACACACAGTACTCACTAAAGAGTACCACTACACATACAGTACTCACTAAAGAGTACCACTACACACACAGTACTCACTAAAGAGTACCACTACACACACAGTACTCACTAGAGAGTACCACTACACACACAGTACTCACTAAAGAGTACCACTACACACACAGTACTCACTAGAGAGTACCACTACACACACAGTACTCACTAAAGAGTACCACTACACATACAGTACTCACTAAAGAGTACCACTACACACACAGTACTCACTAAAGAGTACCACTACACACACAGTACTCACTAGAGAGTACCACTACACACACAGTACTCACTAAAGAGTACCACTACACACACAGTACTCACTAGAGAGTACCACTACACACACAGTACTCACTAAAGAGTACCACTACACACACAGTACTCACTAGAGAGTACCACTACACACACAGTACTCACTAAAGAGTACCACTACACACACAGTACTCACTAAAGAGTACCACTACACACACAGTACTCACTAAAGAGTACCACTACACACACAGTACTCACTAAAGAGTACCACTACACACATAGTACTCACTAAAGAGTACCACTACACACACAGTACTCACTAGAGAGTACCACTACACACACAGTACTCACTAAAGAGTACCACTACACACACAGTACTCACTAAAGAGTACCACTACACACACAGTACTCACTAAACCACTACCACTACCACTACACACGCAGTACTCACTAAAGAGTACCACTACACACACAGTACTCACTAAAGAGTACCACTACACACGCAGTACTCACTAAAGAGTACCACTACACACACAGTACTCACTAAACCACTACCACTACCACTACACACACAGTACTCACTAGAGAGTACCACTACACACACAGTACTCACTAAAGAGTACCACTACACACACAGTACTCACTAGAGAGTACCACTACACACACAGTACTCACTAAAGAGTACCACTACACACACAGTACTCACTAGAGAGTACCACTACACACACAGTACTCACTAAAGAGTACCACTACACACACAGTACTCACTAGAGAGTACCACTACACATACAGTACTCACTAAAGAGTACCACTAC
>NC_136606.1:2260102-2262602 GCF_910589615.1 Taurulus bubalis
CGGCGAGCAGACGGGTCACCAGTCTGCGACACCCGGGAGTCCGATGTCGTGGCGTTGCCTCAGATTAAAGTCGATATCTGACGAGCGATTCGTAGATTTACAGACGTGTGAAGTCGTGTTTGTCCGGGGCGGAGGTAGCCAGGTGATGAATAATTATGGGAACTTTTAAAGAACATTTCCAAGGTGTATTCGCCTCAACGACATTCAAGTAGCGTCGTTCCTTCGCTCTGGTTTCTGACCCACGGCCTCTCTCCTCGCTGCAGGTCAGGAGCAGAGCGGCGAGGCCGAGTCCTGCGACAACTTCACGGACCTCTCCCTGTCGCACTGCTTCATGGGAACGCACCTGTACGTGCGGCTGCTGCTCTACACGCGCTCCAACCTGGACTGCGGCCGCGAGCTGCAGCACCACCGGCCGGCCTCGCAGCCGCTCTTCGACCTGTCGCGGCCCACGGCCTTTGTCATCCACGGCTACCGGCCCACGGGGGCGGCGCCCATCTGGGTGGATCACCTGGTGCACCTGCTGGCCGAGCAGCAGGACATGAACGTCATCGTGGTGGACTGGAACAAGGGCGCGGCCAACCTCAACTACTTCACCGCCGTGAGCTACACCCGGGAGGCGGCCTACAACCTGACCGGCTTCCTGGTGACCATGCAGGTGAGACGCTCGGTGTGTGAGGATGCCGTGTGTGAGGGTGTGTGAGGACGTCGTGTGTGAGGACGTCGTGTGTGAGGACGTCGTGTGTGAGGACGTCGTGTGTGAGGGTGTGTGAGGACGTCGTGTGTGAGGACCTTGTGTGTGAGGACGTTGTGTGTGAGGACATTGTGTGTGAGGTGTGTGAGGGCGGCGTGTGTGAGGACCTTGTGTGTGAGGACCTTGTGTGTGAGGACGTTGAGTGTGAGGACCTTGTGTGTGAGGACCTTGTGTGTGAGGACCTTGTGTGTGAGGACGTTGAGTGTGCGGACCTTGTGTGTGAGGACATGGTGTGTGAGGACCTTGTGTGTGAGGTGTGTGAGGACGCCATGTGTGAGGACCTTGTGTGTGAGGACCTTGTGTGTGAGGACGTTGAGTGTGAGGACCTTGAGTGTGAGGACCTTGTGTGTGAGGACCTTGTGTGTGAGGACGTGGTGTGTGAGGACGTTGAGTGTGAGGACCTTGTGTGTGAGGACCTTGTGTGTGAGGACCTTGTGTGTGAGGACGTTGAGTGTGCGGACCTTGTGTGTGAGGACATGGTGTGTGAGGACCTTGTGTGTGAGGTGTGTGAGGACGCCATGTGTGAGGACCTTGTGTGTGAGGACCTTGTGTGTGAGGACGTTGAGTGTGAGGACCTTGAGTGTGAGGACCTTGTGTGTGAGGACCTTGTGTGTGAGGACGTGGTGTGTGACGACGTTGTGTGTGAGGTGTGTGAGGGCGGCGTGTGAGGACGGTGTGTGTGAGGACGGTGTGTGTGAGGCCGGCGTGTGTGAGGACGGTATGTGAGGGCGGTGTGTGTGAGGACGTTGTGTGTGAGGACATTGTGTGTGAGGACGCCGTGTGAGGACGTCGTGTGTGAGGACCTTGTGTGTGAGGACGTCGTGTGTGAGGACCTTGTGTGTGAGGACGTCGTGTGTGAGGACCTTGTGTGTGAGGACGACGTGTGAGGACCTTGTGTGTGAGGACCTTGTGTGTGAGGACGCCGTGTGTGAGGACGTCGTGTGTGAGGACCTTGTGTGTGAGGACCTTGTGTGTGAGGATGTTGTGTGTGACGACGCTGCGTGTGAGGACCTTGTGTGTGAGGACCTTGTGTGTGAGGATGTCGTGTGTGAGAACGCTGCGTGTGAGGACGCCGTATGTGAGGACATCGTGTGTGAGGACATCGTGTGTGAGGGTGTTAGGACGCTGTGTGTGAGGACGCTGTGTGTGAGGACGCTGTGTGTGAGGACGTCGTGTGTGAGGACCTTGTGTGTGAGGACGCTGCGTGTGAGGACGCCGTATGTGAGGACATCGTGTGTGAGGGTGTGTGAGGACGCTGTGTGTGAGGACGGTGTGTGTGAGGACATCGTGTGTGAGGACGTCGTGTGTGAGGACCTTGTGTGTGAGGACGTCGTGTGTGAGGACACTGCGTGTGAGGACGCCGTATGTGAGGACATCGTGTGTGAGGGTGTGTGAGGACGCTGTGTGTGAGGACGCTGTGTGTGAGGACGTCGTGTGTGAGGACCTTATGTGTGAGGACGTCGTGTGTGAGGACCTTATGTGTGAGGACACCGTGTGTGAGGACCTTATGTGTGAGGACGTCGTGTGTGAGGACCTTATTTACCAACAAAAAAGACTCAAAGCCTTCAGGTTTAAATATCACCACAGTTTTTATTCCGTCTAACAGATGTTATTGTCCATGCGTGATGAAGACAAATAAAACAGAACGTTTTCCTCTCTTGATGACGCTGCGCAGGAGGGAGGAGCCTCTCTGAGCTCCGTCCACCTCATCGGCGTCAGTCTGGGGGCTCACCTGGCCGGGTTTGTGGG
>NC_136606.1:2267602-2272602 GCF_910589615.1 Taurulus bubalis
GTACTACTAGTATATAGTACTAGTATATAGTACTAGTATATAGTACTAGTGCTGCCCTACAGGAGTGAGTTACTATAGTACTACTAGTATATAGTACTAGTATATAGTACTAGTGCTGCCCTACAGGAGTGAGTTACTATAGTACTACTAGTATATAGTACTAGTATATAGTACTAGTGCTGCCCTACAGGAGTGAGTTACTATAGTACTACTAGTATATAGTACTAGTATATAGTACTAGTACATAGTACTAGTGCTGCCCTACAGGAGTGAGTTACTATAGTACTACTAGTATATAGTACTAGTATATAGTACTAGTATATAGTACTAGTGCTGCCCTACAGGAGTGAGTTACTATAGTACTACTAGTATATAGTACTAGTATATAGTACTAGTATATAGTACTAGTGCTGCCCTACAGGAGTGAGTTACTATAGTACTACTAGTATATAGTACTAGTATATAGTACTAGTATATAGTACTAGTATATAGTACTAGTGCTGCCCTACAGGAGTGAGTTACTATAGTACTACTAGTATATAGTACTAGTATATAGTACTAGTGCTGCCCTACAGGAGTGAGTTACTATAGTACTACTAGTATATAGTACTAGTATATAGTACTAGTATATAGTACTAGTGCTGCCCTACAGGAGTGAGTTACTATAGTACTACTAGTATATAGTACTAGTATATAGTACTAGTATATAGTACTAGTGCTGCCCTACAGGAGTGAGTTACTATAGTACTACTAGTATATAGTACTAGTATATAGTACTAGTATATAGTACTAGTGCTGCCCTACAGGAGTGAGTTACTATAGTACTACTAGTATATAGTACTAGTATATAGTACTAGTGCTGCCCTACAGGAGTGAGTTACTATAGTACTACTAGTATATAGTACTAGTATATAGTACTAGTATATAGTACTAGTGCTGCCCTACAGGAGTGAGTTACTATAGTACTACTAGTATATAGTACTAGTATATAGTACTAGTATATAGTACTAGTGCTGCCCTACAGGAGTGAGTTACTATAGTACTACTAGTATATAGTACTAGTATATAGTACTAGTGCTGCCCTACAGGAGTGAGTTACTATAGTACTACTAGTATATAGTACTAGTATATAGTACTAGTATATAGTACTAGTGCTGCCCTACAGGAGTGAGTTACTATAGTACTACTAGTATATAGTACTAGTATATAGTACTAGTGCTGCCCTACAGGAGTGAGTTACTATAGTACTACTAGTATATAGTACTAGTATATAGTACTAGTATATAGTACTAGTGCTGCCCTACAGGAGTGAGTTACTATAGTACTACTAGTATATAGTACTAGTATATAGTACTAGTATATAGTACTAGTGCTGCCCTACAGGAGTGAGTTACTATAGTACTACTAGTATATAGTACTAGTATATAGTACTAGTGCTGCCCTACAGGAGTGAGTTACTATAGTACTACTAGTATATAGTACTAGTATATAGTACTAGTATATAGTACTAGTGCTGCCCTACAGGAGTGAGTTACTATAGTACTACTAGTATATAGTACTAGTATATAGTACTAGTATATAGTACTAGTGCTGCCCTACAGGAGTGAGTTACTATAGTACTACTAGTATATAGTACTAGTATATAGTACTAGTATATAGTACTAGTGCTGCCCTACAGGAGTGAGTTACTATAGTACTACTAGTATATAGTACTAGTATATAGTACTAGTATATAGTACTAGTGCTGCCCTACAGGAGTGAGTTACTATAGTACTACTAGTATATAGTACTAGTATATAGTACTAGTATATAGTACTAGTGCTGCCCTACAGGAGTGAGTTACTATAGTACTACTAGTATATAGTACTAGTATATAGTACTAGTATATAGTACTAGTGCTGCCCTACAGGAGTGAGTTACTATAGTACTACTAGTATATAGTACTAGTATATAGTACTAGTATATAGTACTAGTGCTGCCCTACAGGAGTGAGTTACTATAGTACTACTAGTATATAGTACTAGTATATAGTACTAGTGCTGCCCTACAGGAGTGAGTTACTATAGTACTACTAGTATATAGTACTAGTATATAGTACTAGTATATAGTACTAGTGCTGCCCTACAGGAGTGAGTTACTATAGTACTACTAGTATATAGTACTAGTATATAGTACTAGTATATAGTACTAGTGCTGCCCTACAGGAGTGAGTTACTATAGTACTACTAGTATATAGTACTAGTATATAGTACTAGTATATAGTACTAGTGCTGCCCTACAGGAGTGAGTTACTATAGTACTACTAGTATATAGTACTAGTATATAGTACTAGTATATAGTACTAGTGCTGCCCTACAGGAGTGAGTTACTATAGTACTACTAGTATATAGTACTAGTATATAGTACTAGTGCTGCCCTACAGGAGTGAGTTACTATAGTACTACTAGTATATAGTACTAGTATATAGTACTAGTATATAGTACTAGTGCTGCCCTACAGGAGTGAGTTACTATAGTACTACTAGTATATAGTACTAGTATATAGTACTAGTATATAGTACTAGTGCTGCCCTACAGGAGTGAGTTACTATAGTACTACTAGTATATAGTACTAGTATATAGTACTAGTATATAGTACTAGTGCTGCCCTACAGGAGTGAGTTACTATAGTACTACTAGTATATAGTACTAGTATATAGTACTAGTGCTGCCCTACAGGAGTGAGTTACTATAGTACTACTAGTATATAGTACTAGTATATAGTACTAGTGCTGCCCTACAGGAGTGAGTTACTATAGTACTACTAGTATATAGTACTAGTATATAGTACTAGTATATAGTACTAGTGCTGCCCTACAGGAGTGAGTTACTATAGTACTACTAGTATATAGTACTAGTATATAGTACTAGTATATAGTACTAGTGCTGCCCTACAGGAGTGAGTTACTATAGTACTACTAGTATATAGTACTAGTATATAGTACTAGTATATAGTACTAGTGCTGCCCTACAGGAGTGAGTTACTATAGTACTACTAGTATATAGTACTAGTATATAGTACTAGTATATAGTACTAGTGCTGCCCTACAGGAGTGAGTTACTATAGTACTACTAGTATATAGTACTAGTATATAGTACTAGTATATAGTACTAGTGCTGCCCTACAGGAGTGAGTTACTATAGTACTACTAGTATATAGTACTAGTATATAGTACTAGTGCTGCCCTACAGGAGTGAGTTACTATAGTACTACTAGTATATAGTACTAGTATATAGTACTAGTATATAGTACTAGTGCTGCCCTACAGGAGTGAGTTACTATAGTACTACTAGTATATAGTACTAGTATATAGTACTAGTGCTGCCCTACAGGAGTGAGTTACTATAGTACTACTAGTATATAGTACTAGTATATAGTACTAGTATATAGTACTAGTGCTGCCCTACAGGAGTGAGTTACTATAGTACTACTAGTATATAGTACTAGTATATAGTACTAGTATATAGTACTAGTGCTGCCCTACAGGAGTGAGTTACTATAGTACTACTAGTATATAGTACTAGTATATAGTACTAGTATATAGTACTAGTGCTGCCCTACAGGAGTGAGTTACTATAGTACTACTAGTATATAGTACTAGTATATAGTACTAGTATATAGTACTAGTGCTGCCCTACAGGAGTGAGTTACTATAGTACTACTAGTATATAGTACTAGTATATAGTACTAGTGCTGCCCTACAGGAGTGAGTTACTATAGTACTACTAGTATATAGTACTAGTATATAGTACTAGTATATAGTACTAGTGCTGCCCTACAGGAGTGAGTTACTATAGTACTACTAGTATATAGTACTAGTATATAGTACTAGTATATAGTACTAGTGCTGCCCTACAGGAGTGAGTTACTATAGTACTACTAGTATATAGTACTAGTATATAGTACTAGTATATAGTACTAGTGCTGCCCTACAGGAGTGAGTTACTATAGTACTACTAGTATATAGTACTAGTATATAGTACTAGTATATAGTACTAGTGCTGCCCTACAGGAGTGAGTTACTATAGTACTACTAGTATATAGTACTAGTATATAGTACTAGTATATAGTACTAGTGCTGCCCTACAGGAGTGAGTTACTATAGTACTACTAGTATATAGTACTAGTATATAGTACTAGTGCTGCCCTACAGGAGTGAGTTACTATAGTACTACTAGTATATAGTACTAGTATATAGTACTAGTATATAGTACTAGTGCTGCCCTACAGGAGTGAGTTACTATAGTACTACTAGTATATAGTACTAGTATATAGTACTAGTATATAGTACTAGTGCTGCCCTACAGGAGTGAGTTACTATAGTACTACTAGTATATAGTACTAGTATATAGTACTAGTATATAGTACTAGTGCTGCCCTACAGGAGTGAGTTACTATAGTACTACTAGTATATAGTACTAGTATATAGTACTAGTGCTGCCCTACAGGAGTGAGTTACTATAGTACTACTAGTATATAGTACTAGTATATAGTACTAGTATATAGTACTAGTGCTGCCCAACAGGAGTGAGTTACTATAGTACTACTAGTATATAGTACTGGTATATAGTACTAGTATATAGTACTAGTGCTGCCCTACAGGAGTGAGTTACTATAGTACTACTAGTATATAGTACTAGTATATAGTACTAGTATATAGTACTAGTGCTGCCCTACAGGAGTGAGTTACTATAGTACTACTAGTATATAGTACTAGTATATAGTACTAGTGCTGCCCTACAGGAGTGAGTTACTATAGTAC
This sequence comes from Taurulus bubalis, assembly GCF_910589615.1. NCBI lineage: Eukaryota > Metazoa > Chordata > Actinopteri > Perciformes > Cottidae > Taurulus > Taurulus bubalis. Next base: position 2,272,404 of record NC_136606.1, read on the forward strand.
TACTAGTATATAGTACTAGTATATAGTACTAGTATATAGTACTAGTGCTGCCCTACAGGAGTGAGTTACTATAGTACTACTAGTATATAGTACTAGTATATAGTACTAGTATATAGTACTAGTGCTGCCCTACAGGAGTGAGTTACTATAGTACTACTAGTATATAGTACTAGTATATAGTACTAGTGCTGCCCTACAG
>NC_136606.1:2275102-2290102 GCF_910589615.1 Taurulus bubalis
CGGGTCCGCTTCACGCCGCTGGAGCGGCCCGAGAGGTACTGGAAAATAAAATACAAAATATTTAAAAAAAAAAACATATATATAAATATAAAAAATAATAATAATAAATAAAAATAATAATATCTGTTTTTTATTGGTCGTTCAGAAAACGGCTTCACCTCCAATTAATTTGTATTATTAAGTAAAGACCTGATTTCTTCTTCCACCACAAAATAATAATAATAATAATAATAATAATACATGTTATTTATTAGTTAAAATAACTCAAAGACACTTAAAAAAGGGATAAAATAGAGAGATTTCTTTCAGATTGCTGCCACATAAAATAAAAGCGGCTGGTCCTATGCATAATAAGTTAATAGTTAATATAATATAATATATATAATATAATATATAACCGTGCTTTCTCTCCGTCTCCTCAGGCCGTTAATGTGCCGCTATGACATCATCATGGAGGAGAACATGGAGGTGGCGTTCCGGCCGTTACCCTGCAGCTCCCACCTCTGACTCCTCTTCCTCCTCCTCCTCTTCCTCCTCCTCCTCCTCCTCTTCCTCTTCCTCCTCTTCCTCCTCCTCCTCTTCCTCCTGTGGAAACACGACTAAACTCACCCGGACCCCCAGGTGTCCTCTGGGCGCTACAGGGTCTCCTGCAGGGGCCGGGGACGAGCTGCAGCCTCCTCACCGGACGACGATGAAGATGATGATGAAGATGATGAAGGTGCTGTTCTCATGGTGTTGACGGGACGTCCCAGAAGAGCGTTGGTTGATCTGAGAAACACGGCAACGAGATTTGAGCTGGAAACGTTTTGGTTCTGTTTCAGAGACAAAAGGTTGAAATGTTTAGAGAATTAGAGCCGAGAGGAAAAAACATCTGAATTCAAGAGATAGAAGTCGTACATTTACAAGAAAAGAAAAAAAATTAAAGATTAAACTCACAAATTTCTGAGGGGGAAAAACCTGAAATATTAGGTTAACATACTGTATGTGCCCCAAAAAAGTCACATATGTATGAAATCTCTTCTTCTTCTTCTTCCTCCTGTGACATCACCACCAGCTGCATAACTTTATATTCTTTTATCTTGTTTCTCTGTGGGTTTAAAGCTCAGCGTGGATCTGCTTGTGTTTCTTTTCCACAGGACTATGAGGATAAAACATGATTTATTTCAGTAGCAAAACATTAATACATTTCCCCCAAAAACATTTTTTTTTCTTTTTTTAAATGACGTCAGATTTAAATGTTGCACTAGAACATATTATACTTTATACATCATATTCATAACAATTAAAAAAACTAAGAGCTATGACTTAAAGTGTTTATTTGTGATGGACAATTCATTGTGTTTGTTGCGTTGTGTTGTGTTGCGCAAGCAGCTCCTTTATTTAAAAATAATAAAAGGTATTGACATTTTCACCCGGTGAGGTCGTTTTGAACCATTAACACTTTAAATTCACCTTTTCTCACTTTTTTATTTGAAAATCCTAACACTTTAAAAAAGGTTAAAACGTCTCATTGATCGTTTTATTGATCGTTGTATTGATCGTCATATTGATCGTCTCAGTGCCTTCACCTGCAGCTTGTTTGCAGCTGCTGTGCTTTGGTGATTTCCCTTCAGCAGTGTTGTTAATGTGAACTGTGAGCTTTTATTCTGAAACCACTCAGGAAGTCCTCGTAGAACCAGCAGGTTTCTGTTTTTTTTTACTTCAATCGATTCTTTTTGAAAAAGTGTTTTTGTTGTAAATGTTGAAAACAACCGACTCGTGAGAAGTGTGTAAACTGTCTTTGTTTTTTTATTATGTATTTTCATCCATGTTTGAAATAAACGGTCATTTGAGAAAAGCAGATGTATTTTTTTGAAAAGTTGAAAAGTTATATTAGTGAAATATATAGAAAGTATCTGCCTGTTGTGTATAAGTGACTATTGTATTTTAACATTTTATTTATTGTTTTGGTCGTGTGGTGTTATTTCATTTTAGTTTATTTAAAATATTTCATTCCAATCTGAATATCTTTTAGAATGAAAACTTCACTGCTAATTATTATTATTATTATTATTAGGCATAAAACAATCTTAAAATGACAATATATTGTTTCTTGGACAACAAAAATCCAAACATTGCATTTACTCGTCACACTATTGAAGCTCATTAATCACATTTAATGATATTTACCATAATTATGACAGTGAAACATCAAAATTGAAATCTCATATTCAATAATCTTGTGCTTTTTTAATCCCGTAAACAAGGTTTAAAGAAATAAACGTCAGTATTTGGGCACATGGATAGGAACCAGGCCACAAAGAATAATACCATTTGTTTTAAATGAAACCTGTTAAATGTTGTGAAAAATAATACATTTAACAATTTTATTGCTATATATCTAGAATTGTATGTAAAAGAAATTACCCAAATGAACTCACTCCCTAGGGGGGCAGACTGAGCGATTGTTATATAAAACTGTAAATCATAACTTGTTTTATGAAGAAAGCCCCAAACTGCTGTATTTGGATGTATTGAACACCATAAGTAATATACAAGTGAAATATATGGTTTGGTACATGAGAAAATTAAAATGTGCCCCAAAGCAAATGTTGGAGTCATCGCCTGAATGTTCTCTGTTCTAAACCCTCTCTAACTTTGTTCTGCTTCACTTTATCAAAGTCAACTTTTGCAGAGAGAATGTTCACATATTGAGTTATGATTTTCATTTTCTCTTAACCAGTAACATATAGACTGATATGTACACATCTGAACAACATCTCACATGTGTACCTTTTATTATAACCAACATTATTCAAACAGCCCTAGTGGTTGCAGAGATGCACCCCTTTAGTTTGATGACATTTTCGAGGAAAGGGTCTAAAAATAGGAGGTTTTTATGACAAAGAGACTCCGACCAAATGAAAAGGACAACATGTTGTATTTATTCACTAACAGTAGAGACGGTGACACAACCGAGACGGAAGGAAACAACAAGACCAGAAAGCAGCTCGACCGCCACTGGGTGTGCTGGTTCAGCCGGACGCTTTGATTAAAATGAAAATACTTATAAAAACAGTTTGAAATTAAGACGTCGATAAAGACAAAGAGTGGAACGTGAAAACAAGAGACATCAACATGAGAAAGAGAAATAAACAAAGCGAGAATGTGAACCTTCATCATCATCATCAGTGCTCTTCTTCACAGTTTGATACAAATTACATTTTTCAAAATCGGCCTCCGAAGTCTGATCACCAGTTAGGACCTGAGAGAGAGAGAGAGAGAGAGAGAGAGAGAGAGAGAGAGAGAGAGAGAGAGAGAGAGAGACAGAGAGAGAGAGAGAGACAGAGAGATAGATAGAAACCACAGAAGAGGATTTGTGGTGTGAACGGAGAAAGGAGGACGAGAGAAAATGGGATTAAAACCAGCTTTTAGGATTAGAAGCTGATCACCAGCGAAGGAAACGTGTCTAGAGGGTCAAAGGTCAAGGGCAAGGCTGCAGTATTCAACCAACCTTTTCCAGAGGAACGATAACAATATATATGTATAATATATTATGTCTGAATGAAATAAACCGGACTATAAGCATCACGCTGAGCCCAAGATGGTAGTTTTTTAGATTTTAAAAAGGTAGGACAAATAAATGACATGATTAAAGCTCTATTAAGGCTCTATATTAGAGCTATTGTAAAGTTTTATTAAAACCATTTTAAAGCTCTATTTTAAAGCTCCATATTAAAGCTTAAAGCTCCACATTAAAGCTCCATATTAAAGCCCCATATTAAAGCTCCATTTTAACGCTCCATATTAAAGCTCCATTTTAACGCTCCATATTAAAGCTCTATTTTAACGCTCTATTTTAACGCTCTATTTTAACGCTCCATATTAAAGCTCTATTTTAACGCTCCATATTAAAGCTCTATTTTAAAGCTCCATATTAAAGCTCCATTTTAAAGCTCCATATTAAAGCTCCATATTAAAGCTCCATTTTAAAGCTCCATATTAAAGCTCTATATTAAAGCTCCATATTAAAGCTCCATGTTAAAGCTCCATGTTAAAGCTCCATGTTAAAGCTCCATGTTAAAGCTGACGCGTCGGCAGCGGGCGGTACCTGCGTCGCCGCTGCGGTTGCTGGGCCGCCTCACCGGGCCGAGCCGGTGGACGGGCCGGGTGTTCCTGCGCTGGCCATACGCTCCTCTCCTCGGCGCCTGGAGACGGACACAAAGACAGAAACGAGGGTCAGAGGCGTCGTGGCGGCGGGTTTGGATCCCGCGACCTTCTGACCTCGGCGCTCACCGCCGGTGCTTCTCGTCTCCGGCTCGGCTCCTCCGGCCAGCTGGAGAAGCCGTCGTCCTCCTGGGACGCCTCGTCCTGGTCGCTGTACTCGAACCCCGGGTCGCTGGAGGAAACACAACATGCTCATTTAAATAGAACGTCTGAGGAAACGCTGTAGTCCTACTTTGTGTTGTGGTCAAATGTCTCAGCTTTCAGGACAAGTAACAGTGATTCTTAAAATAGATGCTTGAATGAATAGATTTAATGAATCTTAGTGCATCATTTTAAATCAAAAACACACTTTTGTAATATTTTTAAGTCATTTCAAAATCTAATTATAGAAAAATCTTCCTAAAAAACTCCTTATAAAGTAAGTAACGTGGTTTTATTACTCACTTAATGCTCAGTGCTTTTATTTAAGTGTTTCCCTCTTCACTCAGACTGAACTTCCTGTTTCCTCGTCTGGAAGTCAGTGTGTTTTTGACTTTAAACCAAATTTCCATGAGCAAACATTTAGTGAAATCTGGGTGTAAACAGTAAAAAGTGAGAAAATGTAGTATTTAAACTAACAATGAGAATACAAAGCATACAGTAAACCTTAAATGACTCAAATGAATGAGACAATAGTTTGATTAAAAGAATAAACATTTACATAGATGCCTGTATGTATGCCTGCTTATATTTTGAGTGTTTTTAAAAGCATATTCATTATTTCAAACTCAGCGTAAATGAACGTCATGAACACATGAACATAACACATTTACATGACTTTTACTAAACTTTGGGGATTTTATTTTTTTCAAGGACTTTTCCAGGCCTGGAAATAACCATTTTAAACCTCCATGACTCTTGCAGGTTTTCCGTGAGCGTAAGAACCCCATTGGTTGTTTGTCTGACTCTTTAACGCCATGACGGTGAGTAACGGGTGTCATCCCACCTGCTCGGCCCCAGGGGGCGCTGTGACATGCCGCTCCCCGATATGGTGACTTTGACGCCCTCCAGCCGCTCCTGCCGCCTCCTCTCCAGGTCGTGCCGCAGGTCGCCCGGGCCTCGCACCGGCTGTCAGCGACACCACCGACGCATTAAACACAAAGTCAGCGTTCTCGTGATCATCAGAGTTTGAGTCGGGTTTATTTACCTGCAGAGGTCCCAGTCTGGAGAACAGAGGCTCCTCGTCGTCAAGCAGGGAGTTCATATTCAAGCTGAAGCCTCTGCAGAAGAAGAAGACGACAGATGTGTTGTTTCTCCAAAAAGGAAAATATTAGTTATACACCACATTTAAAACAAAGTAATAACTGCAATTAAAAAGCACAACAACTACAGCAGGATAAACTACATTTTAAGGCTTAAGTCTCGACATCAGTTGGACACTTTGAGTTCCTGCTGCTGTTGTTCTGCACCTCAACGTCTCTACGTGTGTTCACCAGGCTTAACTAGGTGTGTTCACCAGGCTTAACTAGGTGTGTTCACCAGGCTTAACTAGGTGTGTTCACCAGGCTTAACTAGGTGTGTTCACCAGGCTTAACTAGGTGTGTTCACCAAGTTTAACTAGGTGTGTTCACCAGGCTTAACTAGGTGTGTTCACCAGGTTAAAGAGATGTTCGTTCACCAGGTTTAACCTCAGGAGACGTACCGGTTGGCGCTGAAGCGCTCGTCCAGCGTCAGCTCCTCCGACTCGTCCTCGTAGACGACTTCTTGCGGCGTGGAGAAGCGCTGACTCAGGGAGACGCCGCCGTCTCTGAAGTACTGCTCTGTGGACGAGGAGACAACTTTAAGGTTAAGTCTCTTCCTTGTTACTTTTAAACATTGTGAGAGGATCATGTCATTTGTCCTTTATTTGTTAGATATTTTAGTGCAACACAAATATTACACACCGATATTGGTTCACTTAAATTTTGTTTGTATAAATTTGCAAATCTACATTTAGTTTTATAAAAGCACCAACTCAAGACACAACAAATAAGGAAAGGACGAGGAGGGAAGGAGAGGAAGAAGAGAAGGAGAGGTGGGGACAGGAGGAGGAAGAGGGAGAGAGGAGGAGGAAGAAGAGGGAGGGAGGGAAGAGGAGGAGAGGATAGAGGGAGGGAAGAGGAGGGGACAGAAGGAGAAGAGGGAGGAAGAGGGAAGGAGAGAGGAAGGAACAGGAGGAGACGCAGATTAAGAGGGAGAGGAAGGGGGAGGGAAGAGGAGGAAGAGGAAGGGAAGAGAGGAGGAAGTGGAGAGGAAGGGAAGAGGGGGGAAGGAGAGAGGAAGGAACAGGAGGAGAGGGAGAGGAAGGGGGGGAAGAAGAGGAGAGGAGGAGGAAGTGTAGAGGAGACAGTCAGAGGAAATAAGGCGAGGAAGGAGACGAGGATGAGCGCGAGAAAGCAAGGAGAGGGTAGGAGAGGAGACAAGGAGAGGAAGCAAGGATAAGGTTAGAGAGGACAGGAAAGAAGAACATGAACCAGTCGAGGAAAGAGGAAACAGGGAACGACAGGAGGAAGAGGAGGAACAGGAGCCGACCCTTCACGAGGTGCACCAGGGAGATGATCTCCTGGGCGAAGGTGCCGCTGTGCGTGGGCGACTCCCGGTACGTCCCCGAGTGCTGCAGCATGGGCAGGAAGTCCAGCCGCTGCCGGCCCACGTTCACCAGGTCCAGAGACAGCTGCCGGTCCGAGGAGTAGCACAGCGAGCTGCAGGGGGAGGAGCCAAACCAGGGCGGAGGTCAGGCTGGTTCCCATCGAGCTGACGGCTCAACCAGTGCAGACCAGGTTTCATTCACCGGCTTGTTTGTTTCCACGTCACAGGAAGTTTACTTCAGGTTCAAAGTACTTTTACAGTGAAGCTAGGATCAATATGGAGGAGGATGACTTATGTTATTCTGTCCTCATCTGATTGTTCGTATAGTTGGCTGTTATGTATTACGTTTTTTATTTTATTTACTTGTTGTCTAGTAATGTGTAAATTGTAAAAACTTGAACATAAAATGATTGAAAGAAAGTTAAGCTGTGACAGAATATTAATGTCTTGTAATGTGTTCATTTCCACATCTGGGTAAATAACAACAAATAAAAGCAACACGTTACCTTACCTGCAGGACTTACCTTTCCCGAGTTCCACAACTGATGAAGTTTAAACTATCTGACCCGACGTGAGCGGGACTCAAACAAAAAGACGAGTTTATAAATTTAACAATATTAAAACATCCCAAAAAAAGAGCTGACGCGTGTTCACCTCCTTATATAATCGTACCGTTGTTTAACCTCTTCTGTTCTGGAATGCGCTTTAAAAATAATAAACGAGCCATTGTGCTTCCCCTCTGATCTCTGGCACTGGTGAGAAAAATAGGCAAAAACTCAAACTTTGTTTCGTGAGTTTGAGGAGCAACTAACTGAAGCGTCTGCTGCTACTTGAGGAAGAACTCCTGAATAAAACTTGTTTTTGGGGGAAAGTAGATTTCTGACTCGCTGAAAAACATTAAGGATGAACTACATGTTGAATAAAAAAAGTTCTCGTGGTGTTTCTAGACTTTGAGGAGGAATAAATCAACGGGTGAGACAAACGTTGGGTGAAAGTTCACACTTCTGTTCGCCTCTGATCCATTAAATCACATCTCTGGTCTCCGTTCTTCAGGTTTAGTTTCCTCTGGAGGAAACTCCTCGTGGCAGATTTGGATCGGTTCCTCCTCGATTTGAACGATCCTCCTTTTGGAGCCACGTCGTCGTGACGTCGTCGACCGCTTCCTTTTCTCTTTTTATCACAACTCACGTGTACGTTCCCGGCTTCAGTTCCTCTCTACTTTTAATACTCATGGCTTCAACTTCCTCACTTTCTTTACCGATTTCTTGTTCATGGCTCTGATTTCTGATTTTGTTTCCATCCCTGATGGCGCTTCAACCTTCTCCTTCGTCATCGTCACTCTTTCATTTCATTCCTCATGAATGCTCTGACTTCTCAGCATTGATGGCGTATTTTACCGGTTCACACGGCTTCAATTTCTTCTTTTGAAAGCATTCATATTCATCCTCATGGCGTTGCTTTCTCCCGTCACCTGTCATCATGACGATGTTCTTGGCTGTAAATTTTCCCAATTTTTCCACATTGAAGACGTTTATTTTTCTTGGCAAAAGCATCGATGAGGTTTCAGTTTCTCCTGATGAATGTTCTTTGTGTTCTTCTTCCACCGTGAATGAACTCAGTGATGTTGTTGCTCTGACAGGTAACTGATCGTCACGGTTCCCGTTCAATAATAAAAATGCGCTGGAAGTGATTTATTTTCTTCTTCTCCGAGTTCTTGACAAAAAACTAAACCAGCCTCCTTAGTAGTTCGTCTGGACATCGTGGTCGTGCTGTGAATCCTCCAGAGGAAAGGCTCTTTGGCCAATCAGGGCGTTTACCTTCTTAAAGCGACAGGCACAAAGACTGTTTACCTTCTTAAAGCGACAGGCACAAAGACTGTTTATCTTCTTAAAGCGACAGGCACAAAGACTGTTTATCTTCTTAAAGCGACAGGCACAAAGACTGTTTACCTTCTTAAAGCGACAGGCACAAAGACTGTTTACCTTCTTAAAGCGACAGGCACAAAGACTGTTTACCTTTTTAAAGCGACAGGCATAAAGACTGTTTACCTTCTTAAAGCGACAGGCACAAAGACTCCCAGCTCGTCCTCACCGGGCGGGAGATGAGGCCACAGCTCGTGTTTGACCAGAGTGTCGTTCGTCTTCACTTCCTCTCGGTGTAAGCGGCTTCTCTTTAGGTCCAAACGTCAGATCTGGTTTGTGGACCAACAGCTCCCGTCAGAGACGCTCTCATCTTTCGTCTCACGTCGTTTCTTCCATTCACAATTCCACATGTTCAAATCTTTCCTCTTCTTTCAACAACATTTGACCAAAATGCAACTGAAGCGTCTTCAAAATCCGCTAAACCCGAGGAAACGTCGTCCATTTTCAGTCCAAAATAATCTAAATCAGAACCTTTTCTTAATTCCTGACATGCCGAGGACTCAACTTGAGTGATGACGTACAGCGACATCCCTTCAAACAGCAGCTTCCAGGACAGAAACCTTGAGTAGCAAAGAACCAAAAGCCCAGTTCAGGTCTTTTCAACATCATCTTCTGAGATGTTGGATCCATTTCTGCATCAAACTCCTCCTCGTGCACACCAGCGTGATTCTGCGGTCGGCCCTCCGGCTGCATGGCGTTGGACTGAAACCTCTCATGTGTCGTCTTCTCCATCGGCCTCCCAGCTGGCTGACATTTTCATTAAAAAGGTCAAAACACGGAGGAGAACGTACACGTCACGGTGCTTTTTTTCGGCAGGTTTCAAATCCAGTCTTCTGCTGTTGGAGGCGTTCTCCTGCTTGGTGCATCTCTCAAGACATGTGAGTTAATGCCTCCTCTTCTTTATGTAGAATTATAAGGAATGACTTGCAAGTGACGCCACCTTGTCATCAACACGGTCACTTTGCCAGAGACACCCCTCTTCCATCTCTTCAGTAACGTGTGAGCGCTTTCTGGGCTTCGACATCGACGGCAGCGTCGCGTCTCTTCCTGGTGGAAACGCTCAAAAAGGTTTCCTGTGAGGCGGCTTCACCTTTGGAGAGAAACGTCTCCGAGGCTTCCTGGTGCAAAAGCAGCTCAATGAAAAGGTTTCCTTCTTCTTCCGTCTGCAGCTTTCAATGAACTCGTAAAGAGAAGTGTGAACTTTCCCCCTCTCACCCTTCATAATTTGATTTTTTTTAAATAAATACTCTACCTGTTATTCTTTACGGGTCGGCTCATGTCGACCTTGATGGTTAGCGTTTCCTCCGTGGCGGCCATGTTGTTGGTTTTCTGCTCGCTCCACCCTCGCTCCCGCTGACGGGGCATTTTGGGGTTCAAGTCGCTCCTCTGCAGGTGCTGCTCCAGACTTCTAGGCCTGCGAGGTTCCCACTGCTGCGGCCCGTCTTCCTCCTCCGCCCAGTCGGGCTCCCCGTCGGCGGGATCCTCGTGAGCGTCTCCCCTGAAGGGTCGGTACGCCGCTCTTTGCTCTTCGCGAGGAAGCTCTTGGTACCCTTGGAAGGACTCCTGCATGCGCGGTTGACTCCTAAGCGGTCCCGTCCTTCCGGCTTGGCCGCGGCTGACCTGCCCTCTCGCCGGGTGAGGACCGCCCCTCCCCTTGTGGGTCGCGGGACCATCTCGGTTGCCGTATCTCACGGGGTTCGGTCTCTCTTGCGGCGCCGGGTTCCTCTTAGCTTCGTGATAGTTGGAGTCCCTCCAGGTATCCTGAAAATGGCGTCCCCTCGCGTCTTCCCGGTCGTCCGACCTGCCGTCCGACGGCCTGAAGCGCTCCTGAGACGAGCTCGCCGGACGGGGGCTCCTCTGCCGGTCAAAGTCGGGGTCGGGATCTCGGCGATCGGCGAATTGTCCCCACCGCGCCGGCTCCCTGCCGCCCGCGATGCCGTGATCGTGTTCAACGACAAGCGGTCCCGAGTGCCGAGCGGCGCCGCGGGGGAGGCTCCCCTGAGCGTCTCCTCCGAACGCATCTCTGGGGCCGTCGCCCGAGTAACGCTGATCCCCAAAGTCCTCCTCATTCCTGTACCTGTGGCAGCATAAGAGGAGGTGACATGGTTCAACAATCATTCACGCTTATTATTCACACTTCACATCTGGCTGTAAAACACTCACTTCACATTAGCTTTGGACACATTCTACATCAAACATCTCATTTACTGATTTATCGCCTTCTCACACGAGTTGATTTAAAACTACTTTCTGCCATTTGCGTCAACAACTCTGGTGTTTTCAACGGAAGACGTGCAAATTTTTCTCAAGAATCAGAAAAAGGTTGCAAAGCAAGAAGAGTTTAAGCCATGCAGACTACTAGTCAGACAAGCATTATGGAGGATAAGGTGCGATGACAAACAATGAGGAGTTATTTTGCGCTATGGGAAAATTGGAAAGATGAGAATCCTCTGCATTCTTCGTTTTCCTTTTTCGACAGTGCTGCAAAAGCATTTCGCCCTAAAATTTACCCAAGGTGAGTGGCGTCATCCATTTCTCTCCTTTGCCTTTTAAAGGTGGGGCTCCTCTCCTGGAGGGAATCCTCTCTTCGTCTGTCTCTGTTGGGGCCCTGAGCGGGCCTCCTTCCTCTTTCCCTACCTGCTCCCCTTCTTTGGTCATCCAACCTCGCCCCGGGACTGAGGTCCCTGAACCTCCCTCGACCTCGGCCCTGCTCCTCCCTCCTCCAGCCGATCCCCGGCTCTCTCTGTTGGTGGTCCGGGTGGGTCCTCGGTGTCGGCGGCAATTTTTCCCTCATCACCCTCGGAGGCGACTGAGGCAACCTGGCCCTGTTTTCGTATCTCTGAAAGAGCTCTCTAAACCCGCCTCTGCGTCTTTCTCCATTCCCTTCTCCTCCTCCATCATCATGCAGTGGGGAAAGCCTCCGGTCGTCCTCGAAGCTCGTCGCACTATGATGAGGCGACGGCCTCCGCCGGTAGAACTCCTCCTGGCTTGGATGGCGTTGCTGCCCAAACTGGCGGTCGTCTGGGAAAAGAGGGGATCTCCTCTGGGCTTCAGGGTGCATGTCTTCCCCAAAATAGTTCCAGCGCTCTTCGGGATCTTCTCGGGAGCGGCGGCTCCTCTCCGACGGATCCCCGTTGAGTTCTGCAACGACTTTGTGAGGATCAAAGTCTGGTTCGTCCCACGGGAACCTCCTGAAAAAAAAATGTTGAAGAAAATAAATATAAATAATCATGTAAGACATAAATCAGCATTCACATTGTGATCAACTCAAAAAGTAGATAGTTTATGTCCATAAAAAGGTAGAAATTATCATATATTGTATTTGTCTTTATACACATTAATTTATTACGTTTGTATTTAACGTTTCCTTTTATTAAAGATTACGTTAATTCATAACATATGATCAACACTATTTTACTTGAGTATATATTTGAATTGTTTATTATTACGTTTTAAATTAGCTTTTTTCTACATTTGCATGACTGTATTTAAATTTTTTATTCATTTAGATTTTCACGAATAAAAATGTTTATTTACATATTACATTGTAACTGCATTTCAAGTTCAATTTAATTTGAGCATTTCTTTTTTCAATAAAACAATTTTTAGTGCATCAAATTTTGGAGACAAATATTTTAAATATATTACAAATATTTCTCTCTTAAAAAAAAAAAAATCTACATTTTAACTCTTATGTATGAAAATGAATTGATAGCATTGTTTACCTGTAACGTGGCGATCCGGACCGTGGTCTTGACATTTGTCAACCTTTAAGGAACGGAGAGTTTTTAAGTTTAGTAACAACACGTCACAGTAAAAAGCAGTTACAACTTAACTAATTCATCTAATTAGGTTTTTATGGATAATTCATGTATTATCATTTTCCTCTTTTGTTTTATTTTACAGAGTATGACTGTCTGGTCACCGTCAAGAGGAACTAGGGTCGTTTATTGGAATATAGATGTATTTACCCTGAGAGAAAGAGGGCATCCTTTCCTCCTCTCCTCCTATTGAAGTGACTTACATGTTTTGTTGGTTTGTTGACAAACTTGTTCCTCAGCCACGAGCTCTATTAAGTTTAAGGTGATGAGTTCCGGACCACGAGACAGATCACAGGGTGTTTTACATAAATATACTTTTATATTAAACCCCCAAAACAATCCAAACATTATCAAAATACATAATAAATTAAGCTAACTTCTAGCCAGCTAAGCTAGTTAGCGGCTAACATCCTGCAGTTGTCTCACCTTCGTCCTGTCACGCGCCAGACTGTCACGCGCTGACTGTCACGTGCTCACTTTAGCTACAGCGGAGACCGGAAACCCCAAAACACGCGAAACAACCGTTTGTACTTTTGGACTAAACACCTATTTATTGGCAAATAAAAAAAACAAAGCGTGCCGAGAGTTTCCCTTTAAAGGCTGCAAGAAAGAAATGGCTGCAAGACGATCATCACTTCCGCCGAAACACTGTACGCGCTCGGCCACTTCCGCCGCGGTCTTTTCAGAATAAAAGTATTAGTTGTGCAAATCCGCAGTTCAGTAGAAACAGAAACCACATCAAGCTGTTACATTAATACATTGTGTAAATATGAATCAAATACTAATATATCGAGATACTTTCTTTTATTAGAACTGTTCCCTGTCAATTACAAAATACTGTGCTCAAATTATTCTGAAAACGTAATTTGCTGCCCTCCCATTGGCTAAGAGACAACTAACTAATTAGGGTAAAAGTATATATATACTTTTAGGACCTTAATTAGTTAGTTGTCCAACTATATATACATATATATATGTATATATATATATATATATATATATATATATATATATATATATATATATATATTGTCATAGTTTGCATATAATGAATGAATTAATGAATATATACTTTATAATCCCCAAGGGGAAATTTGGTGTAGAGTAGCAGCAATTTAAAGACAGAAAATAAGATATTAAAACAGCAGGGATGAAATACATATACAGTAATAATACTAATTAAATTAAATTAAATTAAAATAAAATAAAAATAGATTGTCGTAGTTTGTATATTGTGGTTATTTGCCAACATTTATGTTCAAATGTTAAATTAAACAGCTCTTGTGTTCAGATAGATTCTACCAGAAAAATAAAAAATAAAACGTTTAAAATGACTGAAGTTGGGTTTTATTATGATCTTTGGTCAATATGTGTTACCTGTTTCTATGTTATACGCTGAAAGGCGAAAGAAAAGTTGTATTCTGTTCCTAATATGTAAATATATATAAATAATATCTTCAGATCGATCCGTCTGTGCAGGAATGTCAAGTAAAAAAAAAAAGTAATGATTCACTCAAAGTTTTGCAGATCAGTTTTAATTTCAGTGCAGCATAAAGTCAACACACAGTGAGATATAATGATAAATAAAAGTGGCTGCTTAAAGCTCTACACTACATTTGTCATCTCACAAGTCCCTCGTCACGATTAAACATCTTATACAGGTTTGAATCTCTACCGTTTCCCTTCGTTTCCTCAACCCCAAAGTGTCCGTTTGCCATTTTCATACACGAGTATCTACTTATCCAGCTCACTGACACGAATGGCTTGATGACGTTTATTGTTCTTTTTCAGCAGTTATCCATGCACCACATCTACAATGATATATTCCACCAAGCTGCAGTGTCACAGAGTTAAATAATATTCGGATAAACATTGTGTCCTTTATTTATTTTCTTGTTTTACTTCATATACACAAGGGGGGAACCCGGAGGCTTCAGCAGAATCTGGAGGAATGAGGAGCTGACGGGGAGAGGGTTGCAGCAGCGACGAGAAAACAGACAACAAGAACTTCCTGTTGCAGCGGTCCCTGTGACGAGGACCCGTCTTCACTCATGGTGACTTATAACACATGAAGTAGAGGGTTTTTATATTTTTTTAAGGCTGATTCAAATATTTTTGGACTGCTTTTGAGGCAGAACAATTACATGAATTGGATTTTAAAAGCACTAAAGGAATGTAATAGTCTTCACCAGGAGGGCATGTGTGGCACCAGACCATGATGTCATTGAACGGATGAGCAGATGGGATTCATAAAGGCTGACTTACATATCTTGTTGACCATTTTTAGCCAAACAAACTCAATAAATTACAGGTTTTTTGGATATCATCAGAATGACATTGGACCAAAATGTGAGGAGATAAATTACGTCTGAATATTTGAATACAATTTAATTATCCTTAAATGGTCCGAAATTTGCATCGAGTTTGGTTCGGCTGCTCATTAA
>NC_136606.1:2295102-2297602 GCF_910589615.1 Taurulus bubalis
GAACATAGAAGAAGAAAAGGGATATAAAATAAAAAAATTAAATAAGATAATTGATTGTTTGTCTGTTACGATATAAGAATATGTAATAGTTTCTAACGTAATAAAACGAGTTATGCTCCTCTTCTTTATTGATTTATTTTATGCCTATAAACATTTTTTTATCTCTGTCAATATATATATAATTCAATTATTTATTTATTTTATTTTGATTAATTTTGACTTTTTTATTTGTTTAATGAATAATCTTAAAATACAATAATACGTGTGTTATGTATCTGTGATTGAAATCGACATAACAATATAATGATTAATCTTCTTTAGCTCGATAAAAGTGTTTGAAATATAACGTATCGTAAATTAACGTAATACAGAATATAGAATATAACATGAGGAAAATATTAGGTGAAATATAGTAAATGTAGTAATATAATATACACAATTTATTTTGTATCACCCAAAATCCCAAATATATATATATATATATATATATTTATATATTAATAGTATATGATATTATATAAATATGTACATATATATAATATATACAATTGAATATATAAATAACAGTAAATAATAATAATAATAATAATAATAATAATAATAATAATAATAATAATACAATGTGAAAACTTCCTATTTTTTGTTACTTTCTAATCCGTCATTTAATTAATACATGAATCTAAGAAGTTGCTGGTTACTTTAAATTGATCCATATCAATAGAAATCAATACTTCCGCTTTTTTTAATTAGACTAAATGCAAAATCTTAAGATCAATAATGAATTAATTGTTTGTAAATATAAATATTTTTTAGGTTTTAAGCGCAGTAAGTGAAGCTTCCCTGCTGCAGTGTGTTTGGTGTCGCTTCCCTTTACAGCCACCAGGAGGCGCTGTGCTGCCGCTGCCTGTGCAGCACTGCTGACTCACACTGCAGCTGAAACTCCTCTGTGTAATTATAGAGAAAACAAATTATTCTGCACGAACGAAATGAAACAAACAAGTGCTGTGAGAAGAAAACAACAACAACAACAACAAAACGGGGCGAAAATGAAGTGAATCAGTCGCACAATAAATACAAATGAAACAAATCAGAGTTTATCGTCCCCAGGAGAGCGTTTGTGTGTGACCTAACTGTCCTTAAATCATGTTTCTTATCATGTGTGTGTGTGTGTGTTTGTGTGTGTGTGTGTGTTTTGCTACCTGCGTATGCTCTGTCTGTGCAGCTGATGTTTACCTGGATTCTTCACATTATGTCAATAAAGAAAGCAGCGTGATGTGTTCACTGTTCACCTGCAGCGCCGGACAGCGGCTCCGCTTCACTCTTCCGTGTTCTCTTCATGATCTCCTCAATTCTCTGTGGAGACGGACACAGAGAGGTGAAACACAATGTTGTTGACTCATTACTGAGACGCTCGTGAAGAAGAAGCCGTCCAGCACCTTCTTCCTCTGCAGCCTCTCCTGCTCCTCCTGGATGTGCAGCAGCTCTCGCTCCTGCCTCTTCCTCTCGGCCTCTCGCTGGGCGCGCAGGCAGGCCTCCTCCCTCTGAAACACAGCACAACGCCCTCCTATTATATATATATATATATATATATATATATATATATATATATATATATATATATACATACATACACCTAGCATGCTACACGCTATGCTGCTCTATGTCTGTGAAGGTGCAGCTGAGATGTAGTCCGCTGGAGACCGGCAGCTCCAGTGCTCTGAGAGCTTAAATCACTGTTTTTGTGGATGGAGATCTGACAGCAAGAGAGGTGAAAGTAAAAATACGTCTACAAAAAACTGAATTAAATGGTTCAAATAAATGACATTTCTTGGCTCATAATTACAAAGGGACGTTTTATAAAACCTGGTCTCAATGAATGAAGGAAGAAACATAACATCTTTTTTTAATAAAAATATGAAACTGCATTGTTCATTCTTGTTTTTTTTTAATGTATTTAATAATCTATAATTACATGTGGTTCCCTAGTTTTTGTTTTAGTTTCGTTCACTTAAGCGAAGATAAGATATGATACTGTTTTACTGTTATTATATATATATATATATATATATTATTTATACTTCCCTGTAATTGTTTTCCTGTGTTGCATTATGTTGTTTATCTGCTGGAAAACTTCACTTAAATCACTTGAATTTTATTTATTTTTCTGCCACAAGTTAAAGATGCAATAAAGAAAATTAGATGATATTAAAACCATAATAAATGATAAACAACCACCTCTCTGTCCAGCTGGTCCTGCATGTCCTTCCATCGCTGCTCCTTCTGCCGTCTCTCCTCGTCCTCCCTGGTCCTCCTCTCCTCCTCCCGCCTCCCTCTCTCCTCCTCGGCCTGCAGCGCCGCTCTCTCCTGCCGCTCCTTCGCCTCCTGCTGCCTCCTCGTCTCCTCCTCGGCCCTCAGCCTGAAGAGACAACGCCGAGGTTTGAGCCGCGCAGGCCACCGTACAACGCTGAGGTTTGAGCCGCACAGGCCACCGTACAACGCT
>NC_136606.1:2302602-2307602 GCF_910589615.1 Taurulus bubalis
ATGGATTTCTGCAGCGGCTGCTCCTGAAATACCGACTGGGATGATTGGAAATGTGCGTGTGTGTTGTGTGTGTGTGTGTGTGTGTGTGTGTGTGTGTGTGTGTGTGCGTGTGTTTGTTGATCTGATCATGGTGGGGTGTAATAAGTTTTACAGACAGCTACAGGGTGAATGTCTGGTATGATATTTGGTGTGTGTGTGTGTGTGTGTGTGTGTGTGTGTGTGTGTGTGTGTGTGTGTGTGTGTGTGTGTGGCTCCCTGTGGAGAATGATATGTCTGCATCACTAAACACGGCCCTGGGCCAGGAAGACAGGAAGTGGAGCAGCCCTTTGTTGTGATAAGGGTGGGGGGACTGTGTGTGTGTGGGTGTGTGTGTGTGTGTGTGTGTGTGTGTGTGTGTGTGTGTGTGTGTGTGTGTGTGTGTGTGTGTGTGTGTGTGTGTGGAGGGGGGGTGTTTTACTGCATGTAAACTGTGAACTATTGATGTAAATGATGAACAATAGCACCAGCATTTCTCTCTCTGTTACACACATATATACACTAATACACACACAAACACACATATAAATACACAAATACACGCTGAAATACACCAATGCACGCACAAATAGACACATTTCGTGTAAATATATATATATATATATAATATTCTTCCTGCTGAGAAGCAGAGATCTAATATTCCTCAGCCTGCCGGATATAACCGTCACTGCATTTCAATGTTTTAAAATGTCTTCAGCAGGTTTAGAAACCTACGGATAAAAACTAGGAAAAATAAAAATAATAATTTGCTTCACCGTATTTTTTGTCTGTTTTTCGAGACGTTTTTTTCTGCCTCATCGCCCGTCAACACAAATATATCAGAAGAAAATGAGGATTACATTTCCTTTAGCTGTCCTCAGTTTAAGAAACGTAATTAAAGAGCCTCTTTTAACACAAACCTTTGGGCTGTTTTGTTTTTTAAAAGCTTGAGAGATGATGACTCATCCAATTACTTTGAAGAAACATGACGTTTTATGGAAAAACATCATTATCACGTTAACCTCATTTTATCGCAATGTGATTATTCAACAATTTTTTTTTTTTTTAACACGATTAAAACCGTCCAGGCTCAATCTAAATTATTGTCATCTCCAGGGCCCTATTCTTCGGACGTGGTTCAACAAAGTCGAGCAAATGTCCGATAATCCAAAATTGATCGGCTAATTTGAACCCAAATCGATCAGATTATATTTATTTAAATGTGCCTGCTGGCAGCAGTATACGAATAAATATAAACTTGTGAGGATATATTTACTGTATGTGCGTATGTATCATGTACTATATGTATATACATGTATGTGTATATTACATATAACTAGGAGTTTGAATAGGTGTATGGGCGGATCAGTATGTATGTATTATTCATAATCAGAAATTCAATCAATTGAAGCAGTGAAAATAAATTGTGTGATTCTCTGTATTCTCATCACGATCACCTTAATCATGTTCGACAATAATGATATGTATGGTGTACTAATAACACTGTCATATAATTATGAGTGATTTCAACACATCCATAAGTTTCTTAAGAGCTAAATAAACTTAAGAACAGCGGCATGCAGCGGCTGACAGTCTGCGTCTGAGACGGCCGATGGGCGTGTGGTGATCAATACGGCTTGAGAAGCTCTCGTAAATAAATGATTCCTTGTCGGCAGAATCTATATCGCTGCGTACAGGAAGTCATCCTGATGTGAGAACGGATCTTGGCGATCTGAAAGAACTCTCTCCCTATAAAACTAATATCGCTCCTTCATCAATGAGGAAGTGAACTGCCTTTTTTGTCCGTGGGAGTGGCCAGTTTATCTAGTGAATTTCAGTAAGCCTGCCCGGGAGCAGGTTTACATTTTTGGCTGTGTTGCTATGGTGATTTCTCTAAACTTGCTTTGATGAACCAAAAAGCCTGACCTACGTCATCTTATCCTGAAAATGATCCGGCTAACTCAGTAAACCAGCTACGAAGAACCGGGCCCTGGTGTCCACGCATCTGCAACTTTACTTACGAGTGATGTTAATCTGACACATTACTATTATTAAACTAGACTTTATAACAACAGAGGAACCTGAAACATAACCATCTGTGTGTTTGCACCATATTTGGGCGTCGACCCGACCCCAATATCTCTGCAGACAGGAAGTCAAGACCCTTTCTACGGGTTACATATGCGTCAGTGCACCTTGTGTATGTTGTCTATGTTATGTAGGTTGTGTAGGTTGTGTATGTTGTGTATGTTGTGCATGTTGTGTATCTTGTGCATGTTGTGTAGGTTGTGCATTTGTATCTTGTGTATCGGTTGTGTACGTTGTGTATGTTGTGTACGTTGTGTATGTTGTGCATGTTGTGTATGTTGTGCATGTTGTGTATGTTGTGCATGTTGTGCATGTTGTGCATGTTGTGTATGTTGTGTATGTTGTGCATGTTGTGTATCTTGTGCATGTTGTGTATGTTGTGTATGTTGTGCATGTTGTGCATGTTGTGTATCTTGTGCATGTTGTGCATGTTGTGCATGTTGTGCATGTTGTGTATGTTGTGTATGTTGTGCATGTTGTGCATGTTGTGTATCTTGTGCATGTTGTGTAGGTTGTGCATTTGTATCTTGTGTATCGGTTGTGTACGTTGTGTATGTTGTGTATGTTGTGCATGTTGTGCATGTTGTGCATGTTGTGTACGTTGTGTATGTTGTGTACGTTGTGTATGTTGTGCATGTTGTGTATGTTGTGCATGTTGTGTATGTTGTGTATGTTGTGTATGTTGTGTATGTTGTGCATGTTGTGTATGTTGTGTATGTTGTGCATGTTGTGTATGTTGTGCATGTTGTGTATGTTGTGTATGTTGTGCATGTTGTGTATGTTGTGTATGTTGTGTATGTTGTGCATGTTGTGTATGTTGTGTATGTTGTGTATGTTGTGCATGTTGTGTATGTTGTGTATGTTGTGTATGTTGTGTATGTTGTGCATGTTGTGTATGTTGTGTATGTTGTGCATGTTGTGTATGTTGTGTATGTTGTGCATGTTGTGTATGTTGTGTATGTTGTGTATGTTGTGCATGTTGTGTATGTTGTGCATGTTGTGTATGTTGTGCATGTTGTGCATGTTGTGCATGTTGTGCATGTTGTGTAGGTTGTGCATTTGTATCTTGTGTATCGGTTGTGTACATTGTGTACATTGTGTATGTTGTGCATGTTGTGCATGTTGTACATGTTGTGTATGTTGTGTATGTTGTGTATGTTGTGTATGTTGTGCATGTTGTGCATGTTGTACATGTTGTGTATGTTGTGTATGTTGTGTATGTTGTGCATGTTGTGCATGTTGTGCATGTTGTGTATGTTGTGTATGTTGTGTATGTTGTGCATGTTGTGTATGTTGTACATGTTGTGCATGTTGTGCATGTTGTGTATGTTGTGTATGCATGTGAAGCATGTTCTGAAATGAAAGAGTAAATTGAGAGAAAAACAAGATTTTACAAGTGACACAGAACACACGTCATAAACACACTCCAGGGTGATAAAACGGTACAAAGACATGCCAAACAGCTGCAGGTGAGACAGGTGAAGGTGAGACGGGTGAGGCGGGGCGGTATGAGCGTGGCACACAGAGTCATGTGATCTGTACCGTTACGGGTTTGTCTGGCGCTGGAAGCAGGAAGCTCATTGGGCAGAGCGGAGCCAATGGCAGGGCAGGGCGGGGTCTTAGGGTTACCTGGGCAGCAGGTGAAGCAAGAGCGGAGAAAGCAAAGCGTTACACACTCATGCACACTCGTACACCTGCGTGACACAACAAACACACACACATACACAGCGGACGCACAAGATCCCCCAGCAGGAAGTGACACGTCTGAGCCTCGTTGAACAAAGATAACACAAAGATAATGCGCATAAACAAAGATAACACAAAGATAATGCGCGTAAACAAAGATAACACAAAGATAACGCGCGTAAACAAAGATAACACAAAGATAACACAAAGATAACACAAAGATAACGCGCGTAAACAAAGATAACACAAAGATAACACAAAGATAACACAAAGATAACGCGCGTAAAACAAACATAACACAAAGATAACACAAAGATAACGCGCGTAAAACAAACATAACACAAAGATAACACAAAGATAACATGCGTAAAACAAAGATAACACAAAGATAACACAAAGATAATGCGCGTAAACAAAGATAACACAAAGATAATGCACGTAAACAAAGATAACACAAAGATAATGCGCGTAAACAAAGATAACACAAAGATAATGCGCGTAAACAAAGATAGCACAAAGATAATGCGCGTAAACAAAGATAACACAAAGATAACACAAAGATAACACAAAGATAACGCGCGTAAAACAAACATAACACAAAGATAACACAAAGATAAAACAAAGATAACACAAAGATAACACAAAGATAACGCGCGTAAAACAAACATAACACAAAGATAATGCGCGTAAACAAAGATAACACAAAGATAACGCGCGTAAACAAAGATAACACAAAGATAACACAAAGATAACACAAAGATAACGCGCGTAAAACAAACATAACACAAAGATAACACAAAGATAAAACAAAGATAACACAAAGATAACACAAAGATAACACAAAGATAACGCGCGTAAAACAAACATAACACAAAGATAACACAAAGATAACACAAAGATAACATGCGTAAAACAAAGATAACACAAAGATAACACAAACATAACACAAACATAACACACGTAAATCAAAGGTAACACAAAGATAACGCGTGTAAAACAAACATAACACAAAGATAACACAAAGATAACACAAAGATTATGCGCGTAAAACAAACATAACACAAACATAACACACGTAAAACAAAGATAACACAAAGTTAACACGCGTAAATCAAAGTTAACACAAAGATAACACAAACATAACACAAAGATAACATCCACATATCAGGACTTTTAGCTTGTTTTCGGCGTCTCAAGTCTGTTTTCGCTCC
>NC_136606.1:2310102-2330102 GCF_910589615.1 Taurulus bubalis
CACAGTATAATATACTATATAATATACTATAGCACCGTATAACATACTATAACACAGTATAATGTACTATAACACAGCATAATGTACTATAACACAGTATAATATACTATAGAATATACTATAACACCGTATAACATACTATAACACAGTATAATGTACTATAACACAGTATAATGTACTATAACACAGTATAATATACTATAGAATATACTATAACACCGTATAATATACTATAACACAGTATAATGTACTATAACACAGTATAATGTACTATATAATATACTAGAACAAAGTATAATATACTATTACACCGTATAATATAATATATAATATACTAGAACACAGTATAATATACTATTACACCGTATAATATAATATATAATATACTAGAACACAGTATAATATACTATAACGCCGTATAATATACTATAACACCGTATAATATACTATAACACCGTATAATATAATATACTACAACACAGTATAATGTACTATAACACCGTATAATATACTTTATAATATACTTTAACACAGTATAATATACTATAGCACCGTATAGTATACTATATGATATACTACAACACAGTACAATAATACTATAACACAGTATAAAATACTGTAAAATACACAAATAAAAATACACATATATTAGCTGAAAAATAAAAAATTATAAATAATAAAATAATGAATTAAATAAAATAATAAAACGTATTCATTATATAGTCTCCACCATCTTTGTTTCCTCTAAAATCACCTGTCGTTTTGCTATTCAAGAGACGTTGTGAAAACAGTGTAAAATAATAAAAAGCATTTTTTATAGATAAATATGTGTTTTAACATTCTAAAATAATCACTTTCACACCGGTTGTCTAATCTATATTGTTCTTATTTGGACATTTAAGTGTTTTTGTGACTTATTGCTACAGAATATTTAGTGTTCATTAAATTATATAGAGAAAATATAAATGTACTTACTATTTGTTTGGGTTTATATGTATATATATTATATATGTATCTTATTATTTGTTTATTTATTGAGTAGTTTATCATTTCCTTATCTGTCCTGGTCGATCACAGACTACTCTCCTTCTCTTCCTGCTTTTCATTTACAACCACATCCCATTCTGGTTCTTCAACTTCCAATAATGTGGCGATGTTTGTATGCAGACAGCAGTTTTTATATATATATATATATATACATATATATATATATATATATATATATATATATATATATATATACATATATATATATAGATTGCTGAAGATGCATGCAGAGTCACGCACAAACTGCAAGAGGGAGGAGTTCAAAGTGAAGAGGGAATTAAAAAGAGCCAACAGTATTGTGTGAGGGGGGATCCAGATATACTGAAGATAAATATAAAGATAAATATGAAGATCATCAGCAGGATGGATGAGCTGAATACAGCAGAGTCATTTACATTTATGTTTCTGCATTTCTATGAGAACGTGTTGGTATTTAATCTGTGATTTATTCTATTCATAAGAGGCGTTTGGGAGAAATTGTGATTTGCATTTTTATAACTTGTTTTACATTTCTTTGTGTTAACTGACACAACAATGAACTAATCCAGGAAATAATCTGCCGATTAATCAATGATGACGATGTTCGTTAGCTGCAGCTGCTCCAGTCACTGTGGCGCTCTGCAGAGTACACAGCTGTATACTGTAGTACACAGAATACTGTAGTACACAGCTGTATACTGTAGTACACAGCTGTATACTGTAGTACACAGCTGTATACTGTAGTACACAGAATACTGTAGTACACAGCTGTATACTGTAGTACACAGCTGTATACTGTAGTACACAGAATACTGTAGTACACAGCTGTATACTGTAGTACACAGAATACTGTAGTACACAGCTGTATACTGTAGTACACAGCTGTATACTGTAGTACACAGCTGTATACTGTAGTACACAGAATACTGTAGTACACAGCTGTATACTGTAGTACACAGAATACTGTAGTACACAGCTGTATACTGTAGTACACAGCTGTATACTGTAGTACACAGCTGTATACTGTAGTACACAGTATACTGTAGTACACAGAATACTGTAGTACACAGCTGTATACTGTATTACACAGCTGTATACTGTAGTACACAGAATACTGTAGTACACAGCTGTATACTGTAGTACACAGCTGTATACTGTAGTACACAGAATACTGTAGTACACAGCTGTATACTGTAGTACACAGCTGTATACTGTGGTACACAGAATACTGTAGTACACAGTATACTGTAGTACACAGAAGTACATACACGTTTTTTACATTTTGAAGTAATTTATCAAAGAACAAAATGCCAAATATATCATTGTATACTCAATATATTTTGGGTTTGTGATTTGATGTTTTCAATAAACCATTAAATCGACATCTAAATAATATTTTGCATCTAAATCATATTTTGCATGTGAAGATCTCAATATATCGACCGTCTGTTTCCGGTAAACAGAACCTGCGATGCGCTGACGGTGATGATGTCATCGCCCCATGAGGCTGACCCATCACCATGTCACTGAGTTATGCATATGAGCTGTTAGCATGCAAGCAGGGCCTTCAACTCAATGCAGCCGGCGTCTGTAACTCTCTGAGGACCAGAGCGCTGACCGGAGGGCTTGTTAACCCTTCGTGTGCTGCTCGGCGTTCCAACAGGCGCCTAATGGAGCTGAAAGGGTTGCTGCAGATAATTGGTGCTGAATGAGAATAATATGAGTCAATGGTTCTCAGCCAAGTGACGCCCACATGAGTGTTATTCCTGTTTCAGGCTGCTGCATTAATGACTTCATCAGAAAACAAAGACTCACCACGAACGACACAATCTGATTTCACCCAAAATCACCATTTACTTTGTAATGCTTTTCTTCTGTTGTATAGAAGCATTCTATGCATTATCTCTCCTGACTTCTCTGGTTGTATAGAAGTATATGCTTCATGTGTTAAAGCTGCATTCTCTCTACTGACCACCAGGGGGGTGACTCCTCTGGTTGTATAGAAGTCTATGCTTCATGTGTTAAAGCTGCATTCTCTCTCCTGACCACCAGAGGGAGACTCCTCTGGTTGTATAGAAGTCTATGCTTCATGTGTTAAAGCTGCATTCTCTCTCCTGACTCCTCTGGTTGTATAGAAGTATATGATTAATGTGTTAAAGCTGCATTCTCTCTCCTGACTCCTCTGGTTGTATAGAAGCTTATTTATTATTTATTTAGTGTGGTTTTGTGTCACTAAGTTATTTCCTATCATTTAATAATTTTAACTTGTATAAAAATGTGCAATAAAGTGTGAAGTAAACTATTGTCTGGAAGATGAAGAAAGAAACATTACAATAAAGTATATAAGAAGGTTTTAATACGAGTTCGGGGCACCAAAACATTGACTGAGGTTTATTTGTATGATTGCTATATAAAAGGCTGCACACATTAACCACGTGGTGGTTGGTTGTGATGGTTATATCTATATCTATATATATATATATATATATTTATTGAAAGTATTCTCTCCGTGTTGTTCTGTTTCTTGGGCAGGCGGTTAAACTCGGTCTAACAGCCCCTCGTGGTGTTTCAGGTGAACGCACACGACCGGTCGGACGACAGAAAGTCACTCGAGCTCCTGTCTATTTTGATTTGTGTATAAATAAGTTGGGCCTGGTGTGATAATTTTGTATTTTTTATCAAAGTTATATTCTATGATCATGATCTTTATATATTAAAGTCAAATCAGTTGTTAGTCAAAGTGAATAAAAACAAAAGTTTTGATTTACAGTTTTAGTTATTGTTTATTGTGTAATAATGGAACATTATTTAGTTTATTTATCATATATTTCCATGACAGTATTTTTTATTTAATCTATTTTTGGTTAAAACAGCCTTTGTTGAAAAAACAATAAAAAAAACAATAAAAAAACTTCTAGAGTCTAAAGTCAGAACATTTAACACGACTGTGTCAGCTTCCTCCAACATGCAGTGAATGCATCGTCAACGCGCCGTGACCTCTGACCTTTTCTGCCTCATGCTGCTGCCGCCTCTTCTCCCCGGCGGCCGCCCGGCGCTGCAGCTCCTTCCTCTTCTGCACCTCCATCTTCCTCCCTCGCTCCTCGGCGCAGCGATCCAGCTGCTGCTGCGCGCGGCGGTCCTTATCCCGCAGCGCCTCCTGCACCTCTGAACACACAGGAGCTTCTTTAACGTCAACTCATAAAGGAACACTTCATCCTTCAGTTTATCACTAACATTCATCATCAACACATAAAGGAACACTTCATCCTTCAGTTTATCACTAACATTCATCATCACATAAATAAACACTTCATCCTTCAGTTTATAACTAACATTCATCATCAACACATAAAGAAACACTTCATCCTTCAGTTTATCATCAACATTCATCATCACATAAAGAAACGCTTCATCCTTCAGTTTATCATCAACATTCATCAACTCATAAAGAAACGCTTCATCCTTCAGTTTATCATCAACATTAATCATCACATAAAGGAACACTTCATCCTTCAGTTTATCATCAACATTCATCATCACATAAAGAAACGCTTCATCCTTCAGTTTATCATCAACATTCATCATCACATAAAGAAACGCTTCATCCTTCAGTTTATCATCAACATTCATCAACTCATAAAGAAACGCTTCATCCTTCAGTTTATCAGTAACATTCATCATCAACACATAAAGGAACACTTCATCCTTCAGTTTATCATCAAAATTCATCATCAACTCATAAAGAAACACTTCATCCTTCAGTTTATCAGTAACATTCATCATCAACACAAAGAAACACTTCATCCTTCAGTTTATCACTAACATTCATCATCACATGAAGAAACACTTCATCCTTCAGTTTATCACAGACATTCATCATCAACACATAATGGAACACATAACGGAACACTTCATCCTTCAGTTTATCACAAACATTCATCATCAACACATAATGGAACACTTCATCCTTCAGTTTATCAGTAACATTCATCATCAACACATAAAGAAAAACTTTATCCTTCAGTTTATCACTAACATTCATCATCACATAAATAAACACTTCATCCTTCAGTTTATAACTAACATTCATCATCAACACATAAAGAAACACTTCATCCTTCAGTTTATCATAAACATTCATCATCACATAAAGAAGCACTTCATCCTTCAGTTAATCATCAACATTCATCATCACCACACAATGGAACACTTCATCCTTCAGTTTATCATCAACATTCATCATCAACACATAAATGAACACTTCATCCTTCAGTTTATCATCAACATTCATCATCACCACATAAAGGAACACTTCATCCTTCAGTTTATCATAAACATTCATCATCACATAAAGAAGCACTTCATCCTTCAGTTTATCATAAACATTCATCCACACATAATGGAATACTCCATCCTTCAGTTTATCATAAACATTCATCCACACATAAAGGAACACTTCATCCTTCAGTTCATCGTCAACATTCATCATCAACACATAAATACCACTTCATCCTTCAGTTTATCGCAAACATTCATCATCACATAAAGAAACACTTCATCCTTCAGTTTATCATCAACATTCATCATCACATAAATGAACACTTCATCCTTCAGTTTATCATCAACATTCATCATCACATAAAGAAACACTTCATCCTTCAGTTTATCATCAACATTCATCATCACATAAAGAAACATTTCATCCTTCAGTTTATCATCGACATTCATCATCAACACATAATGGAACACTTCATCCTTCAGTTCATCACAAACATTCATCATCAACATATAAACGAACACTTCATCCTTCAGTTTATCATCAACATTCATCATCAACACACAATGGGACACTTCATCCTTCAGTTTATCATAAACATTCATCCACACATAAAGGAACACTTCATCCTTCAGTTTATCACAGACATTCATTATCAACACATACTGGAACACTTCATCCTTCAGTTTATCATCAACAATCATTATCAACACATAAATGAACACTTCATCCTTCAGTTTATTATCAACATTCATCAACACACGATGAAACACTTCATCCTTCAGTTAATCATCAACAATCATTATCAACACATAAATGAACACTTCATCCTTCAGTTTATCACAGATATTCATCATCAACACACGATGGAACACTTCATCCTTCAGTTGATCATAAACATTCATCCACACATAAATGAACACTTCATCCTTCAGTTTATCATCAACATTCATCATCAACACATAACGGAACACTTCATCCTTCAGTTTATCATCAACATTCATCAACACATAAATGAACACTTCATCCTTCAGTTTATCATAAACATGCATCCACACATAAAGAAACACTTCATCCTTCAGTTTATCACAATTATTCATCATCAACATAAAGAAACACTTCATTCTTCAGTTTATCACAGACAATATGTACCTCTGAGATGTAGTATCGTAAAAAGTACAATATGTACCTCTGAGATGTAGTATACTAAAAAAAAGTACAATATTTACCTCTAAGATATAGAACCGTAAAAAGTACAATATGTACCTCTGAGATGTAGTATACTAAAAAAAAGTACAATATTTACCTCTAAGATATAGAACCGTAAAAAGTACAATATGTACCTCTGAGATGTAGCGTAAAGGTGTACAAAATGGAAATACTCAAGTAAAGTACCTCAAATATTTCCATTGGTACTAAAGTAAATGTATTTTCATATCGCACCGTTTGTGAATGTGATGTCAGACCAGAATACGTTCAGGTTCAGTTGCCATTTAAAATATAATAAGCTGTAATTAAAATATAAATAAAAATACAGAAACACCATAAATATGTGCTCGTTAACTACGATGAAGACCCCAGCAGCAGTTAAAGGGAGCAGCGTGAGTGGAGGTCTTACCTGGCGGGCCGCTGTGATTGGACGGTGATCGAGCAGGAGATGCGTTCCTACTGGTGCTCAGCGGCGCGGGAGGCGGGGCCAGCGCTGGGAATTTTTGGGAGAAGAAAGTCAGACATGAGTCCTGCTTCAAAAATATAGCCAAAAAAAGAAATATATCTATAAATATGGCGTCCAAGTCAGCCACCATATTGCCCCCGGGCTCAGGGGTCAGGGGTCAGCGTGAGCTGTCAATGCAGGACTCCTGGGCCTTCTTCCTGTTATGTTTCTATTTCTTAAAGCTGCCATTAAAGCATTTTCACATACACACACACACACACACACACACACACACACACACGCTCACACGCTCACACACTTATTAGATATGCTAATGCATGGAAATCTGAAGTCCCAAGTGCTTCCTCTTCACTCAGAAATGACATCACATGCAAAAAAAAAAGATAAACCAGCTGAATCACATGTTGTGTTATTTAAAGGCCGTGTTAGCTGATGAGGAATGTGACATAAGAAGCTGCTGCAATGAGGAAGGAAGGAGGCTCGTTTAGGAAGCATCATTCAGCACTAAATGACAACATGTGTGGGATATTAAAAATAACATGTTATGCAGCACATACCAAGACTGTATCTGACTACATGCACTCAAACCTCCCTTATATATATATGTATATATGTATATATATATATATATATATATATATATATATATATATATATATATATATATATATATATATATATATATATATATATGTATAGACATATTATACATGAATATTGTTCAGTAGAGGCTGCTATATTCTGTTTGGAATGCAGCCATGTGATATGTTGTGTCTGTGCACTGCGGCTTCATGCTGCAGTAACAGATCAATGCACACTATTTAAAGAACCAGGAAGCTCGATGCTTCCCATCTCAGAGGTGACGTTATTATGTTACATGTGAAGTGCAAAGCGCAGCATGACATTAAGGAAAACGTTGCTATATTTAAATACATAGATAGCTAGTCTCAGGGTTTGTCTCTCTCCTTAAAAACTAGATGTGTGCTTCTGTGTGCAAGTACAATAAAAAAGACCCATTTCGTGCACATTTAATGGGCATAAAGTCAATGACGGTTTTCCTCACCTGTCATGTCGGTGCAGCTCGGAGCCACTTCGGTCATTTCTAGCGGCCGTCGAATGCGTTCATCAGACGGACCTGACGGGAGCCAGAGACGTAGAGGGTCCGCCGGTGCTCCACAATGACTCAGGGAAAAGAGGGAGGACAATATGATGCTAGGAGAGAGGAGAGAGGAGAGGGGAGGAAGGAGGAAGGAGGGAGGAGGGAGGAGGGGTAGGACCGTATGCGAAGAAACGGTTGGGTCTACTTTCTATCTACCTTAAGAAATACCGTTAGACATTTAAACAAATAAAACATAATTAATATGGGGATGTTAATGTATCTCTCGTTTTCTGAAAAGATAAATAAAGATGATTTACTCAAGGAGAATACACTTAAAGGAATGTTTCGTCGCGGTGACGTACATGTCTACAAACAAACCTGTGAACCGCTTCACTCACAGTTGGCTAATTTACATATCAATGCGCCCCAAAAAAAAACAACTCACCACTTACGCCCGTTATGCGTCGCCTAGCAACCAGCTGCTCAAGAAGATGGCGGAAGTAAAATTACAAGTAATAGTTTTATTGTTCATGCTTGTCACCTTGTTTTTTTAAATGTGTTATCCATGTATGACATAGATTTTAAAATGAGGTATTTCAGACAAACTAAATGTTAAATAAAAAAAAAAAAAACGTTTTATTGAATATTCATATGCCTTATTTTTGTTGTCTCTCTCTCTCTCCCTATCCCAGTCTCTCGCCTCTCTCTCTCTCTCTCTCTCTCTCTCTCTCTCTCTCTCTCTCTCTCTCTCTCACGTGCCTCCATCCGGCGCCGTTCCTTTAGATGTGACGGAGCGCACGTGCCAGGCTGAGTTACGAGTTACGTCATCCTTTAAAGCAAACTGAGGCAGGCTGCTGTTGACGAGCAATATGGGTCACACACACACACACACACACACACACACACACACACACACACACACACAGGCGGTCACGTCAGATGAAAGCTCTAAAAATAACTACACAAAATATGTATTATTATTTTGCAGAAATTATTTATTAATATAAAAAAATCCCCCTTATGTGAATATCTAATAATATCATTTAGTATGAGATGAGACTTCTGCATTAATGAATGCATCATTAATTGTTCTTGTTGGTTGAGATACTAGTGATTTATTATCAGTTTATTGTTGTTTTTAAAAGTAAAACATTTCAGAAAACCTTTAATACAAAAACTAATTGTCTTAATGTGAGAAATCAACTGGGAAGTAGCAGAACTCCAAGAACCTAGAGTAAATATAAATATATATGTAAAAAATATATATAGAAAATGAAAAATATAATAAAAATATGTATATAGAAAAAAAGTGTGCATGCTTTGGGAAAAGAAACTAGTACACATGTATAATTAAGTATAACAAATATATATTAAAAGAAAAGCTAAAAAATATATATAAATGAATGTAAAAATACATTTTAAAATAAATGTATATAAAATAAACAAATCTGCCATTACAAGGCGAGAGAAAGGGGAAAGCACAGGAACGGAGGGTCACACGGGTCCGGCTGGAGGTTTGTAACGTCTTCCCTCTAAAGACAGAAATAGCATCGGGTCGGACACACTGTGCTCCAGCGGCCCCCAGGGGCCCCGGACGCTCTGAAGGGCACGAGGCAGCTTCAGCTTCTCACTCCGGCTCGACAGCGCCCCCTTCAGGCCGGCGAGGGAAGCTGCTCCAGAAGAGCTCAGATCTTTATTAGAAACCCTTCAGACTCCACAGTACAGTTTGTTTTCCTTTCTACCATTTCAGGGTTACAGCCCCATGTGGTCTAGAGCAACAGCCCCAAGTGGTCTAGAGCAACAGCCCCAAGTGGTCTAGAGCAACAGCCCCAAGTGGTCTAGAGCAACAGCCCCATGTGGTCTAGAGCAACAGCCCCATGTGGTCTAGAGCAACAGCCCCAAGTGGTCTAGAGCAACAGCCCCATGTGGTCTAGAGCAACAGCCCCATGTGGTCTAGAGCAACAGCCCCAAGTGGTCTAGAGCAACAGCCCCATGTGGTCTAGAGCAACAGCCCCATGTGGTCTAGAGCAACAGCCCCAAGTGGTCTAGAGCAACAGCCCCAAGTGGTCTAGAGCAACAGCCCCAAGTGGTCTAGAGCGGTGGTCCCCAAACTGAGGTGCACCCCCGCACCCAGGCCCCTCACGGAACAAAAGGGGACCAGAGAGGAAGAAAAATATACTACTACTTATATCTTATATCTGGAAATTGGGTTTCTAGAGTTTCAGAGGTGTGAGATCTGAGGTCGTTACCGGTGTGTGTGTGTGTGTGTGTGTGTGTGTGTGTGTAAGGGACCCTGTGCTGGTCCAGAGCAGCAAAGAGTTAAAAAACAGAACCCACAAAAACACAAAGGGAACCAAGAGAACATTTAGATTCTTCTTATGTTTATTTCCAGGAGAGGAATCTGCTTCATGGTTCAATCCCCCAAAAAATGAGTTAGTGGAATAATGACGTTAAGAGAAAAGATACCGAGCCGAGTGTTTTTCATAAACATCTTAAACACCAAAAAATAAATGGTTTATCTTTTTATTGACGAACCCAGAGATTCTGTACTTGTTGCTAAATTCCACAACAGTGAAATGAATATAAATACATTGTTAAAAAGATGTGCGATGTTGTGCAGTCACGGTAGATGTTAGTTCCTTTGATAATACAGAAGAAAAAGAAAAGTGAGGATGAGATGGGAAATCTGCTGTTTTGTTGATGTTGGAAGCAAAATAAAAATGAAAATAAAAAAAGAGGCAGAGATCTAGAAGATGTTCTCCCTGAACACGATGCTGCTGATCAGCCTCCGAACCGCAAACGTTCCACATCGACGGTCTCGTTTTCATTCATGTCAACAATAAACTCCCCTCAAAAACAACAACAAAGACGTCTGCTGATGGTAACGAACTGGAATAAATTGAAACGTTTTAATTGACTGTATTGGATTGGCTGATCTTAATAAAAAAAATCATCATCATCATCGGTGCGGCATGTCGAGCTTCTCTAGTAAAATCCTCCAGCAGCAAGTCTTCAGATCTGGAAGAGAGAAAACATTTACACCTTTATTTGTATTTGTTTATATATTTATCTTCTTTTTTAATCACCGTATGTAAGCAATACTTTGTAGTAGTTCTAGTACTCTTACATTATCAATATATCATATATTACATATTACGCTGATTCGCTAACGGAGGTTTCTGTTGAGTTGCATTACGGTGCGTTCAAGCTCCATTAAGTAAAAATGAGTACTGGGAGAAGGGAATCTAGTCAAATGTAGTTTTTGGTGAGAAACAGTTTGATGGAGATGTTTTCACATGAACATAAAACATATTAGAGATGAAAATAAAAAAATATAAATAAGTACTATAGATGATTTTCAAAGTAAAAGGCTCACATTTATAGTTTCTGATGCTATAAAGTGACTTCAGAGCGGTTGAAACTATTTTTGGGATGAACTAAATAAAACACCAATGACCATCTGCATCGGGCGATAAGATAATACTTTCACTATATAGAAGAAGAATTATTAACTTCACTCATTCTTGTCAGAAAGTGTTGATTTAAATTTAAAAAAGTGTCCAATTTAACATGTTTTTAGGGAGTTTAGAGCACATTTAACTTCTTAAAGTGTGGTTTATAAGAAATAAACTCCTGCAGAAGAAGAACAGACACAAGAAGAAGAAGGTAAAAGACGCTCACGTCATCAATGTCCTCGTCGTCGTCGCCAATGTCATCAAACTGGATCTCGTCGTCGTCTCCGGGCCCGAAGGTGTCTGTCTCGTTGATTTTGGCTGCGAGAAGGAAATACTTCATTAATACCTAAACTAAACTTGATTACGCCGTCATATTAACCACTCAGGAGCTGCAGCCTCATGTGTTCATAAGCACAACGCCTCGGCTGACTCACCGTGCTCAGGCAGCTCGCCGTACGCCTTCAGGCTGCGAGCCTCGTCTGCGTTGTACTTCAGGATGACGTCGGCTTTGTTGTCCTGAAACCAGTTAGAGGAAAATGTTTAAATGGACAGTTATCAAAACCAGAATCCTGACATAAAACAACTAGAACGGTCATTTATTTTGAGCTATAAAGACGACGTCTAAATAATAAGAGCTTTAAAAGAACGGCGAGAAAGACCGAAATCAAATTAAATATTAAATAAAATTGAAATTATTTAAAGAGTGTTTTTGTGCTGAGATTTAATAGAAAATACTACTAATGAAAATACGGCTGCAGAAGCGTTGCTGCTCGCTCGTCTCTTATTCTGCGTTCACACCAAAACGTTTTGAACTTTCGTGTAGAGCGACAACGCACCTGGTAGTCCCTCAATCCGACCAGGATGATGTCCGACGTGTTGATCCACACCTGCAGAACAGAGACGAGAGATTATCCAGCAACGCACTTTACATTTCTTTTCCATGACTTTAAACCAAATGTCCATGACAAACATTTAGTGAAATCTGGGTGTAAACAGTAAAAAGTGAGTAAATGTAGTATTTAAACTAACAATGAGAACACAAAGCATACAGTAAACCTTAAATGACTCAAATGAATGAGACAATAGTTTAATTAAAAGAATAAACATTTATATAGATGCCTGTATGTATGCCTGCTTATATTTTGAGTCTTTCTTTTAAAAGCATATTCATTATTTCAAACTCAGCATAAATGAACGTCATGAACACATGAATATAACACATTTACTAAACTTTGGGGATTTTATTTTTTTCAAGGACTTTATCAGGCCTGGAAATAACCTTTTTAAAACTCCATGAGCGTAAGAACCCTGGACTCACAATGAGTGCATCAACCATGAGGACAAACTCAGACCAACAAGAATCAAGAAAGTATAATTTCTTCAAGAAGGCCAAAACACAAAGTGCTATCAGTAAAGAGCCATTTAAGTGCTACTAAAGTGCTGCACTGCACTTTGTGACACACACACACACACACACACACACACACACACACACACACACACACACACACACAATTGAGTCCACGCTGCCACATGAACGCCGGCTGACGGACTCATAGAGAAAACGCAGACTCAGCATTACGTCGGGAGGTTTCCCTGTGTGTGCCGGTCAAAGGGGGCTTTGGCTCTCTCACCTTTTTCCGGAGTTTTCCTCTGATGTGGCAGAGCCGCTTGGTCCCGTCGAAGCACATGGCCTCCAGCCGGCCGTTCCCCAGCATCTTGATCACCTGAGCGTACTCTGAGGAGCAGAGGGGCGTTAGAGCGGCAGAGGTTTCTGTTTCACCAGGGCGGCACGAGGAGGTGCTTACATGTTTAAACAACTAAATAGATAGTTAACAAGGTTTTCCTGCTGTGTTTAATACATAAGACACAATAATGTTTTAAAGTTTTAGGGCAAAACGAGCAGTAAATGTCACATGTATGTATATAAAAAAGGAAAAAGACCGGTGACCTGGTCGGACATCCTGGTTTAAAATATAACTTTTAAACATTAGTCGTATTAACAGAGCAACGCTTTAACGTATACCAATGTTATTCTGTGACTCTGGAAATATAATTTGACATTAAAGAGCAGGATGAAGGTCAAAGGGAACAGGATGCTTCTATAAACGTACGAGGACAACAGTGAAGGAGGAGCCTATTTAAATATTTGAAAATCTCTCCCGCAAAGCGAGAGACACATCGGTGCTGCTCAATGAAACAAGTCACTGGATTTACTTCAAAATTAAATGTTTAACTTCCTTGACAAGACGACGCGGACATTCCCAGTAAAAGTGTCACATTAATATTTTCTAAGAGGCTCTTATGAATTGCAAACTCTTCCTTTAAGCTTCTGATTTGTATTTAACACTAAAACCTGCAGCTGGAATTAAATCCAACAGAAATATGAACAATAACCAGTTTGATGTTTATAGGAACAGTTGCAGCCCTACAGTCTAAAAACAAACCATCGTTTACTATAAATTAATAACTAATTCATTGTTTAGTCGATGAAAAGATGCTCAACACAACTTCACAAAGCAGACGTCTTCGAGTTTATTGCCGCTTGTTTTATCTGAGTAACTAGACGACGTTAACTTGTTATGAAAATGCTGCCAATTTATGTTGAATGAGTTTAAGCTCAATTAAAAAAGGTGAAGATTTCTCTGCATTTCTCAGTTATTCGCTCATGGAAATGATTATTTATCTACCAACCAGAAGAATATCCCAAGAGTCACAAACAGATGCTGGAACCAGAACCAGAACTCACCCTGTCCGTCCTCCTTGAACACCAGCTCTCTCTTCTCAGACTCATTCTCGTTCTTTCCACGTCGACGATTCTTTCCTCCCTTTCCTGTGAAACACAGACGGGAACACTGGTGTTAATTCACAGAGTTACTCAATTATAATGTGGCCGAACATAAACACAGATATTTACTCAAGTACTGTAATTAGCGACAACTTTTTTTTCTCAAAATAAATAATGATTTATTCATACAAAATATATTAAGCGCGTGTAAGATGGTGCTCGTCATAAATTAAAGTACTTCATAGTTTATAGAAGTACAGCTGGAACCTAAACTGAAAAACCATTTGATTAATGTAGAAAACAATAAGATGAATTAATGAAAAGTTGTATTAGTTAATAGTTCAGAGTGAGCTCCACCTCAAACTATAAGAGTACAATCCTGATTTACATGAATACTAGGGTAATAATCATGAAATGATAGAATATATAATACTATAACAGTCACAGTACATTTCCCTGATTATACTCAGATACTCGTACAGCATGGTGTTGGTACCTTTACTAAATAAATAAAGTAAAAGGATCTGAACACTTCCTCCACTACTGCATATTACTTCATTGTATTACCTTTAACATGCGTTTTTAAGCATTATATCTACTTTCTTACATAATTATGTTTAATCAAAGGCTGTTCGGTATAAATAGTTCTCTCTTTAGTAAAACTATTTAACACAAAATACAAACAATAGCATAAAATAGTGGCAACTGATAGATAAGAGCTAAACAAATAGAAATACACATGAATATGAATGAAATCTTATTTATCCAATCATTTACATACTATATAACATAATGACAGTCTCATGGGACATTTTTCTATTTTATTTAGACATTAAAAGCAACATTTATCATGCTTGTACTCGAGTATTTAGCATTTTTAAAGGATCTGAACAAGATTGCCGGTAGAAGAGCAGCTAACGTGTCCGTTAGCGGCTAGTTAGCCGCTTGTTAGCTCATCTAAGGGACATTACGTTCAAATTAGATCTTAAAAAAAGTTTAATAACAAGCACTTGGTTACTTTGCGTTATCGGGGATTCATTGAAGTGAAATCAAAGTCCCAGATGTCACGGGGCACCCCGGGGTGGGGTTTAAACAGCGACTAGCTAGCTAGCTGTGTCAGCTAGCATGTTAGCTAGCTAACAGGCACAAAAGTGTTTAAAATCATTAATTATCTTAACGTAACTTCTTTATTACCAGAGCCGAATTTAAATTGAGTGATTAAGTTACACACAGGCGCATCTAACCGAGTAAATCATTTTTAATTTGTGTAATTAAAAGATAAATAAAAAAAATAAAACCGAGTGTTAAACCGGCCAGCTAAACTAGTGTTAGCTGGCCGGGTGTCACGTTTTCACTGCGTGCGTTTTAACGTCGCGCTCGAAAACGGACAATTAACACCGAAAAACCCGTCTGACCTCCTTTACTCGCCTTTATTTTTGGGCATATTCTTCTCACGCCTCGGTCACGTTAGTTCCGCTCGGTAGAAACGACTCACGGATCCACAAAAACGGCACAACAGTCGGCTCTAAATGGACTGAACGCTACGAGAAACTAGCTAGTCACTGCTAATACGCTCTGCC
This sequence comes from Taurulus bubalis, assembly GCF_910589615.1. Taxonomy (NCBI): domain Eukaryota; kingdom Metazoa; phylum Chordata; class Actinopteri; order Perciformes; family Cottidae; genus Taurulus; species Taurulus bubalis. Next base: position 2,326,002 of record NC_136606.1, read on the forward strand.
GGTTTGCGCATGCGCCTGCTGAGGCATTCAAAACCACAATGCTTTATTGTTATAGGCGATTGTTACAGAGACAATGGCCTTTTTTCTTTTCTTTTTTTTACAATTTCTCATGAAAAAATATAAATAAATAGAATACAAAGGCATCTTTTTTTAAAGCATATTCTTCAATGATGCTAAAAACAAAAAACATAATTTTATTTTTAAGGTCTTTTAAACAAGAAAATAACAACTCATTACAAAATACACTAAACCTAGGTTTCACTTTTGGACATAAATGTTCTCAAGAATAAAAATGGTATTTACCTGGAAGTCATCTTTGCTGTTTGTGACCCATCCATAAACTAGGTGTTTTTAAGAAAAGTTAAAGAAACTTTGGGCAATCAAACCATGAAGCATCAGAATATATACATTGGAAAAGTAAAATAATATTGTCTTGGTACTTTTACCAAAGTAAATGATCTGAATCTTCCACTACTGAAGAAAATCCCAAAAGTTTTAGCATGTGAATATTCTTAAACTAGAGAAAGTAAAATGAATCATTATGCAGAATGGCGCATGTCAGAATAATGTATAGTATATTATAATATTATAAATAAATGATGCATTTATGTGTTCACCACTTTTGCTACAGCAGCATTTATACATACAGGTAAGCAATATTAAATATAACAAATGCACAATATATTCAAACATGTAATAGAATAGAATAATATTAAATTAACTAACAATAGTGCAAAGATGTAACCAAACAAAAAGTCTCACGGGGTTATAGTTGTGTGATGGATTTGGCCAGAGGTGATATACTTGCCGTTGGTAAAGGTGGAGTTAATTGTAATTCATTAATATACTGCTGGGTAGTTTAATCAGAATGAAATGAGAATTTATAAGTTAACTTATGTATGTGAAACTTTTTACTTCAGTAAATGTACTAAGTCACATTCCAACACTGAACTCAAAAGAATAGTATCACAGTATTTTATCAGTGCAGCGCTTTACCGCTCCGCGCCACCAGAGGGCGTAGGAGCGCAGCGCTTTACCGCTCCGCGCCACCAGAGGGCGTAGGAGCGCAGCGCTGTATCCCTCCGCGCCACCAGAGGGCGGAAGTCACTCCGCTGCACCGTTCACGTGTTTACTTCCCCAGAAAGGAAAATAGACATTTTGGGGTTAGCTGAGGCGCTAGTCGAGACCTCCTCCTCCTCCTCCTGCGGCGAGCAGAGCTTCACCAGCTTCTCTTTCTCAGGTCTCGTCGAGTTTCTGCTTCTCGTGTTCAACCACAACACAGCCACGCGGCAAAGAGTCGAAGAATATCGTTCCTTCCGGCGGGAAAGTTGCAGGCTCGTCCTCTAGCAGCGCTTTGTGATGTCCGACTTCATGGTGAGTGAACATGTTTTATATATACATATATATCAATATATCTATATGTAGATCATGATTTAATATATTAGATTAAACTACCCAGCTTTACTTTACAGTGTACTTTATACACTATGAAGTAATTAAAATGAGCTGCAACATTCTCATGCGTCAATGATTATACTACAATGTTTACTATGTACAACATAAACAAAGTAAACATTTTAATTCAGGACTTTTTAATATACATGTATTTTATATAAGTTTGACTTATTTATTTATATATATATATATATATATATACATCCGAGTATCATATCACAATATGTCTAATTAAATACTGTATAGTATTAATCTATCCACCTTCAGCAAATCAATTTAAAACAGAGAAATACAAACAATAACCGAACATAATATAAATACTAATAAATAATATTAGTAACTGAAACATTGCCGGTAGTATAGTTTATTTATTTACAGGATTACAGCAGCAAAAGGTAAAGACATAGTAAAAAATATCAAAACAAGTATTATAAATAAGTAATAATAAAAATAAACGGTACAGAATCCACAGTAACTGAAGTATTATACATACAGAATAGTATAAATATATGTGGAAACAATTATTTGAGTGTTTTTTTTTTTATTGTGAAAAGCCTTAAAACTATAGAACACAAAGGAAAGTTCACAATATATATCAATGTGTTTCTGTGTTTCTCGTGTGCAGACGTCCGCTGAGAGCCCGGCGGTCGGAGTCGGGTCCGGCGGCAAAGCGGCGCCGTCCTCCGTCGGGTCGGGGAGCGGAAACTGGGCCGCCGCCGGCGGGATGGACCAGATCACGGTGGTGAGGATCGACGACACGCACATCGCGGAGGAGCGGTCTCACGGCGGCGGGAAGGGGAAAGCGGCGGCGGCGGCGTGCTACGAGATGGAGTACTCTGTGCCGGAGGAAGAGGAGGAAGAGGAGGAGGACAGCGTTTACGTCATCGAGTACTCGAACCCCGAAGAGGAGGGCGAGAGCTACCAGTTCACGATGTCCGTGGACCGGTCGCTCCCGGCCAAGAAGGCGGCGCCCGAGAGCGCCGGAGCTCCGTCGCCGACCGGCAAGCCGCTCAGCGTCCGGCAGAAGAGGAAGCGCCTGGCGGAGGAGGAGGAAGAGGAGGCGAGGAAGGAGCATCAGCGGCTCGTGAGCAACCAGCGCCTAATGGAGCTCGGCGTGGACTACCCCGCCTTCGCCGCCGCGGCCCCGGAGGCGCCGGAGCTGGTGTGCACGCTGTGCCCGCCGCCCGGCCGCTCCTTCCAGCGGGCGTCCGGCCTGGCGGTGCACATGAAGCACATGCACCTGCAGGAGGCCAACAAGACCTTCTTCTGCTCCATGTGCGAGCAGCCGGTGCGCTCGCAGCTGGAGCTGGACGCCCACACCAAGCGGCACGCCAACCGCCGCGCCGTGTTCACCTGCCCGCTGTGCGAGGTGGCGGCGGCGCCCGGGTACCGCGGGACCCGGCTGGGCCTGAGGAGGCACCTGACGCAGGAGCACCCGGGCGTCGTGCCGCGCTGCGACATCTGCCGCAAAGGATTCGGCTCGCTGGCGTCGTACCTGGCCGACCAGTTCCGGCACGTCGGCGTGTCGCCGTACTTCTGCGCCCGGTGTCAGATCTACGAGATGACGGAGCGGGGGCTGACGGTGCACATCCGCAACGACGACAAGAAGACGAAGAAGCTGCAGCTGCAGCAGCAGGAGCTGCAGGAGAAGCTGCTGCGAGAGTCGGGAGGAAACGGCCCGCAGACGCTCGGCGGCGCCGACAACGCCGACAACTCCGCCACAGACGACTCCGACTTCTGACACGCTTCGTGCTCTCGGGGGTGAAAAGCAGCTCGGCGGCTTCCTCTTCCTCTTCGTCTTCGTCAGAACCGCTCTGACGTTTATGCATCTTTGAACTGAACTTTGGACTTTTGGTTTCCAGATTTGCCTCGAGCGGTTTGTAACGTGTAACGTCAGCGAGGAACAAACACAGTTTGGGGTCTTTTTCACAACTGGGTCTTTTTTCTTCTTCTCATTTAAAGGAACAGTGCGACGTCTTCTGATCACGCGTAGATAATTACTTAATCGATTATCTCGGAATCAGAAAAACGTCTTCTAATGTTTCGTTTTTCATCAGTTTATGATGTTGAAGCTGAACGTTTGGGTGTTTCTGGTCCACTGAAAATGACTTTAAATAAGACCCAGGTTGTAAAAGAAGTCTGCGTTAGCGCTGTTTGTTCTTCTTCGTTGGTGTTTGAGTCGATGCATGCGTGTGTAAATATCCGGTGTTCCTCCTGCAGCTTCACGTCGGCTGCTTTTTATTCTGAAATACTTCCTGTCGCCTTTCTCCCATTCCTGAATGAACGGGTTTATTTTAATAGATCTCAGTATATTATCATTTATTACCAGCCTCCATTAAGTGTTTCAAGCAGCAGATGGTGGGGAAAAACTAAAAACATGGACGCCAAAGTAGCCCATTTGAAGGGCAAAGCCAGTATTTGTATTATTTTTCCAATGAGTTTTATTTTTAAACATTTTTAAAGCAGCGATGTGTCGATGAACTTCAGGTGGAAAACAAGTGAGTTTAATAGTCTGCTGCTGTGGTGCATTCAGGTGCTCCTGGGAAGCTGGGACATCTGAGACCTCACGGTCAGTTCAGTGCAAACATGTTTTTCCACAACGTCCATCTTTGTTTTTTGTGTTCTGTGCTTTATTTTGTATTTTTT
>NC_136606.1:2337602-2349139 GCF_910589615.1 Taurulus bubalis
ATTATACCGTTTGTTTTTTATCCGTAATAATAGTTATTATTGTGTGCATTAAAAACAGCTTCACAGATTCTTCAGATGTGAATAAGAACGTGAATAAATAGTCTAAATATGTCAATCTTACACAAAACATAAACGTCAATACTGTATTTTCCTAAAAATGACCCGATGACCTGAACGCATCACCAGAATAATTCACCATCGCTGCATAAAATAAACAAAAACATCTTCCTGAATGAAGCTGAATGCATCCCAGCACCGTGGACAGTGAGGGGTGGAGATGTGGGATTTGAACCTACGCCCTGAACGTGCAGGTACTCCACCGTCTTGGTGATGGTGTAGAGGACGGCGCTGGCCTCTCGCTCGGAGAAAAACTTCTGCCGCAGGATTTTGTCGAGCAGCTCGCCTCCTTTCATCAGCTCCGTCACCAGGAACACCGAGCGGCCGTCGTCGTACACCTGAAAACAATCGGCAGAACTTTATCACAGCAAGAAGCTGAAGTAGCTGTCATGAGTGTTAGATGTTCATCTTTCCGACAGTCATTGAACACATCACCGCTTCTGTCAGAAAAAGCAGCCGAAACGAAGCTTAAAATGTTGATATTTCATCAAAAATATGTTATTCTACGCGTCTCATTTACAACGTCGCCACAAATAAACCGTTTACTTTAATCAGATAAAAAACATTAAACTCTGAGCTCCTCACTGAAACTATGACGTCATGACTTATTCAACAGTCATGTGACCACAAATCAGAGAAACTTTGATTAGAAACATGTTGGATTTATAGATTCCATTGTTTAGCAATCAAAGAAATTCAACTTGCGTTTTTTCTTTGTTTATGATTAATGTCATAATAACTGAGTCATTCTGCACTAAAGACGTGTTCTAGTTCTGTTTCCAGAGAGGAGCGGGACTTTTATTTTGAAAAACAAGACCACAGAGAGACGAAAACCGCCTGAAAGTGAAAACCGCTTGTTGGTTCAGAGAGTTAAAGATGCAACAGATGGTTTTATAATGACAATAAAGACTCGTTTAAAGGTCACACAGGTAACCAATAATATCGATTGATTGACTGACTATGATTGGGTCTGGGTTTTGATATCGGTGATATTATGATATAATTTAACTTTATTGATCTCATGTAGGGAAATAAAAAGTGTCACAGCAGCAGAGAGGACGAATAAAACTGAATCTTAAACTAAAACTATAATAGGTATAACAAGTGGATTTTCAGAATAAAATAGCTGCTCAGAGTGTTTTCTCATCACAACAGAGCCAGAGGTCGCTTCAAGGTGACTCACGTCCTTCAGGGTGATGATGTTGGGATGTTGTCCGTATCTCAGCAGGATCTCCACCTCCTCCGTCGGGTCTTTCTTGGACTTGCTGATGATCTGTGAAGAAAAAAAACGGCGTTCACATTAAAAGCTAAACATGAAAACACGTCGTGGTCGTCATCATCGTGGTCGTGGTCGTCGTCGTCGATGTGGTGGTCGTGGTCGTGGTGGTCGTGGTGGTCGTGGTCGTTGTCGTGGTGGTCGTGGTCGTCGTGGTCGTTGTGGTGGTCGTGGTCGTGGTGGTTGTTGTGGTCGTGGTGGTCGTTGTGGTGGTCGTGGTCGTGGTGGTTGTTGTGGTCGTGATGGTCGTGGTGGTTGTTGTGGTCGTGATGGTCGTGGTGGTTGTTGTGGTCGTGATGGTCGTGGTGGTTGTTGTGGTCGTCGTGGTCGTGGTGGTTGTTGTGGTCGTGATGGTCGTGGTGGTTGTTGTGGTCGTCGTGGTGGTTGTTGTGGTCGTCGTGGTCGTGGTGGTCGTGGTCGTGGTGGTCGTGGTGGTTGTTGTGGTCGTCGTGGTGGTTGTTGTGGTCGTCGTGGTCGTGATGGTCGTGGTGGTTGTTGTGGTCGTCGTGGTGGTTGTTGTGGTCGTCGTGGTCGTGGTGGTCGTGGTGGTCGTGGTGGTCGTCGTGGTCGTCGTGGTCGTGGTGGTCGTTGTGGTCGTCGTGGTCGTCGTGGTCGTTGTGGTCGTGGTGGTCGTCGTGGTCGTGGTCGTTGTGTCCGTGGTCGTCGTGGTGGTCGTGGTGGTCGTGGTGGTCGTGGTCGTGGTGGTCGTGGTGGTCGTGGTCGTTGTCGTGGTGGTCGTTGTGGTGGTCGTGGTCGTGGTGGTTGTTGTGGTCGTGATGGTCGTGGTGGTTGTTGTGGTCGTCGTGGTCGTGGTGGTTGTTGTGGTCGTGGTGGTCGTGGTGGTTGTTGTGGTCGTCGTGGTCGTGGTGGTTGTTGTGGTCGTGATGGTCGTGGTGGTTGTTGTGGTCGTGGTGGTCGTGGTGGTTGTTGTGGTCGTCGTGGTCGTGGTGGTTGTTGTGGTCGTGGTGGTTGTTGTGGTCGTGGTGGTTGTTGTGGTCGTCGTGGTCGTGGTGGTCGTGGTGGTTGTTGTGGTCGTCGTGGTCGTGGTGGTCGTGGTGGTCGTCGTGGTCGTCGTGGTGGTTGTTGTGGTCGTCGTGGTCGTGATGGTCGTGGTGGTTGTTGTGGTCGTCGTGGTGGTTGTTGTGGTCGTCGTGGTCGTGATGGTCGTGGTGGTTGTTGTGGTCGTCGTGGTGGTTGTTGTGGTCGTCGTGGTCGTGATGGTCATGGTGGTTGTTGTGGTCGTCGTGGTCGTGGTGGTCGTGGTGGTCGTGGTGGTCGTCGTGGTCGTGGTGGTCGTTGTGGTCGTCGTGGTCGTGGTGGTCGTGGTGGTCGTCGTGGTCGTGGTGGTCGTCGTGGTCGTGGTGGTCGTGGTGGTTGTTGTGGTCGTCGTGGTCGTGGTGGTTGTTGTGGTCGTGATGGTCGTGGTGGTTGTTGTGGTCGTGGTGGTCGTGGTGGTTGTTGTGGTCGTCGTGGTCGTGGTGGTTGTTGTGGTCGTGATGGTCGTGGTGGTTGTTGTGGTCGTGGTGGTTGTTGTGGTCGTCGTGGTCGTGGTGGTCGTGGTGGTTGTTGTGGTCGTCGTGGTCGTGGTGGTCGTGGTGGTCGTCGTGGTCGTCGTGGTGGTTGTTGTGGTCGTCGTGGTCGTGATGGTCGTGGTGGTTGTTGTGGTCGTCGTGGTGGTTGTTGTGGTCGTCGTGGTCGTGATGGTCGTGGTGGTTGTTGTGGTCGTCGTGGTCGTGGTGGTCGTGGTGGTCGTTGTGGTCGTCGTGGTCGTGGTGGTTGTTGTGGTCGTGGTGGTCGTGGTGGTTGTTGTGGTCGTCGTGGTCGTGGTGGTTGTTGTGGTCGTGATGGTCGTGGTGGTTGTTGTGGTCGTGGTGGTCGTGGTGGTTGTTGTGGTCGTCGTGGTCGTGGTGGTTGTTGTGGTCGTGGTGGTTGTTGTGGTCGTGGTGGTTGTTGTGGTCGTCGTGGTCGTGGTGGTCGTGGTGGTTGTTGTGGTCGTCGTGGTCGTGGTGGTCGTGGTGGTCGTCGTGGTCGTCGTGGTGGTTGTTGTGGTCGTCGTGGTCGTGATGGTCGTGGTGGTTGTTGTGGTCGTCGTGGTGGTTGTTGTGGTCGTCGTGGTCGTGATGGTCATGGTGGTTGTTGTGGTCGTCGTGGTCGTGGTGGTCGTGGTGGTCGTGGTGGTCGTCGTGGTCGTGGTGGTCGTTGTGGTCGTCGTGGTCGTGGTGGTCGTGGTGGTCGTCGTGGTCGTGGTGGTCGTCGTGGTCGTGGTGGTCGTGGTGGTTGTTGTGGTCGTCGTGGTCGTGGTGGTTGTTGTGGTCGTGATGGTCGTGGTGGTTGTTGTGGTCGTGGTGGTCGTGGTGGTTGTTGTGGTCGTCGTGGTCGTGGTGGTTGTTGTGGTCGTGATGGTCGTGGTGGTTGTTGTGGTCGTGGTGGTTGTTGTGGTCGTCGTGGTCGTGGTGGTCGTGGTGGTTGTTGTGGTCGTCGTGGTCGTGGTGGTCGTGGTGGTCGTCGTGGTCGTCGTGGTGGTTGTTGTGGTCGTCGTGGTCGTGATGGTCGTGGTGGTTGTTGTGGTCGTCGTGGTGGTTGTTGTGGTCGTCGTGGTCGTGATGGTCGTGGTGGTTGTTGTGGTCGTCGTGGTCGTGGTGGTCGTGGTGGTCGTTGTGGTCGTTGTGGTCGTGGTGGTCGTGGTGGTCGTCGTGGTCGTTGTGGTCGTCGTGGTCGTGGTGGTCGTGGTGGTCGTCGTGGTCGTGGTGGTCGTTGTGGTCGTCGTGGTGGTCGTGGTCGTCGTGGTTGTCGTGGTCGTCGTGGTCGTCGTGGTCGTCGTGGTCGTGGTGGTCGTGGTCGTGGTGGTCGTGGTGGTCGTGGTCGTTGTCGTGGTGGTCGTGGTGGTCGTGGTGGTCGTGGTGGTCGTTGTGGTCGTTGTGGTCGTGGTGGTTGTTGTGGTCGTCGTGGTCGTGGTGGTCGTTGTGGTCGTGGTGGTCGTCGTGGTCGTCGTGGTCGTGGTGGTCGTTGTGGTCGTGGTGGTCGTTGTGGTCGTTGTGGTCGTGGTGGTCGTGGTCGTGGTGGTCGTTGTGGTCGTTGTGGTCGTGGTGGTCGTGGTGGTCGTGGTCGTGGTGGTCGTGGTCGTGGTGGTCGTGGTCGTCGTGGTCGTCGTGGTCGTGGTGGTCGTTGTGGTCGTTGTGGTCGTGGTGGTCGTGGTGGTCGTGGTCGTTGTCGTGGTGGTCGTCATGGTCGTGGTGGTCGTGGTGGTCGTTGTGGTCGTTGTGGTCGTGGTGGTCGTGGTCGTTGTCGTGGTGGTCGTCATGGTCGTGGTGGTCGTCATGGTCGTGGTGGTCGTGGTGGTCGTTGTGGTCGTTGTGGTCGTTGTGGTCGTGGTGGTCGTGGTCGTTGTCGTGGTGGTCGTCATGGTCGTGGTGGTCGTCATGGTCGTGGTGGTCGTCATGGTCGTGGTGGTCGTGGTGGTCGTGGTGGTCGTGGTCGTCGTCATGGTCGTGTCGTCACCTTGACGGCGTACTCCATGCCGGTCCCTTTGTGCACGCCGCGCTTGCAGATGGAGTACGAGCCGACGCCGATGTCCTCTTTGATCTCGTAGGCGTCGGAGAACTGGGAGGTGCTTCTGTGGAGCTGCTGCATGCAGAGACACAGACGGCCACGCACACGTTACATCAACACGCCTCCAGCGTGTTCCTGAGGTCAGAGCGGTTTCATCTGGAGGTCGTCTCGACCCAGACGACGACAGAACGATCAATGTTTCTGATCTGGAAGCTTTTATCGGCCGCCTCAGATCTCCTAATGGTCGCTCCCGGCAACAACCACTCAGGCCTCCTCGCGCTCGAAGCCTTTCAAGCTCCGCTTCTGAAAAGTGAAGCCTTAAAACGTGCAGTCTCTCCACTGACCAGCAGGGGGCGACGCCGCCTGTATTTATTCCCTCAGTAAAGATTGTGAACATGAGTTTATGTCTCAATCTCTAGTTTCAAGTCTTGATTTCATTTAGTAAATTATGGTCTTTTAGAGTATTTTGTAGTTTTGGGGATATTTCTATATACTTACAGAGGTTTCACCCTATAAATCTGATTATTTGTGCCTGTTCGTGTTCAGTTATAATACCTGGTGGGTACGTACCTGGACAATGGAGCTGGGTATCGGTTGCGTGTCCTCTTCGGTTATGGCCACGAAACTGAACCCTCTGAACAGCTGGTGAGCGTTGGCACTGGGAGGAACGCCCGGAGAGTCTGAGACACAACATGATGAACACCTTAAATAAAGAGTCTGAGACACAACATGATGAACACCTTAAATAAAGAGTCTGAGACACAACATGATGAACACCTTAAGTAAAGAGTCTGAGACACAACATGATGAACCCCTTAAATAAAGAGTCTGAGACACAACATGATGAACACCTTAAATAAAGAGTCTGAGACACAACATGATGAACCCCTTAAATAAAGAGTCTGAGACACAACATGATGAACACCTTAAATAAAGAGTCTGAGACACAACATGATGAACGCCTTAAATAAAGAGTCTGAGACACAACATGATGAACACCTTAAATAAAGAGTCTGAGACACAACATGATGAACACCTTAAATAAAGAGTCTGAGACACAACATGATGAACACCTTAAATAAAGAGTCTGAGACACAACATGATGAACACCTTAAATAAAGAGTCTGAGACACAACATGATGAACACCTTAAATAAAGAGTCTGAGACACAACATGATGAACACCTTAAGTAAAGAGTCTGAGACACAACATGATGAACACCTTAAATAAAGAGTCTGACTTATACAGGAGGTAGTTTAGCTCAGTGTGGAGGAAGAGGAGGAGGAGGAGGAGGAGGAGGGGGGTGAAGGAGGAGGAAGAGGAGGAAGGGGAGGAAGAGGAGGAAGAAGAGGAGGAGGAAGAGGGGGTGGAGGAGATGTGAGGAGGTAAGGAGGAAGAGGAGGAGGAAGAACAGGAGGAGGAGGAGATGTGAGGAGGAAGAAGAGGAGGAGGTGGAAAAGGGGCTCGAGGAGGAGGAGGAAGAGGACGAGAACGAGGACGAGGAAGAGAAGGAGGAAGAGGAGGAGGAGGAGGAAGAGGAGGAGGAGGAGGAAGAGGAGGAGGAGGAGGAAGAGGACGAGAACGAGGACGAGGAAGAGAAGGAGGAAGAGGAGGAGGAGGAAGAGGAGGAGAAGGAGGAAGAGGAGGAGGAGGACGAGGGCGAGGAGGAAGAGGAGGAGGAGGAGGTCGGTACCTCTGGGCGTTTTCGCCGTGAACTCTGGGTCGAAGTAGAAAGTGTCGTCAGGTCGTCCTGCAGCCGGTTTGAAGGGAGGAGGAATCTCTCTGCGGAAAAGTTTCTACACGGAAGAAAACCATAAAGTTATTATTATTAAGTTAACACTTAAATAATATTAAATAATATTAAATAATATTACATAACGGACTAAAACTGTTGAGCATTTTACTTAAAGATACTAATAATAACTTTCAGCTAAAAGCTCCTCAGTAACTTTAAACTAGTGAAGTTTATTAAATGAAACGTACGTTCCAGTCGATGGTGCTGAAGAAGTGATGCCTCTTGATCTCCTCCACGCTGTCGGGTCCAGCTCCTGCAAACAAACAAACAAACAAACAGGAGGAAATAGTGACTGTTGGGGACTATTTTCAGCGGCGCATTAATCCACATTTGGTGGACACATCAGTTCTATGAGGAATCAAAGGACTCTGCTGCATGTTAGTTAATGGATTCATGAACAGTTTATCTGAAGGACCAGACACTTCAGATGCAGAATATCTGGGCGTGCACTTTGTTTGTTTGTTTGTTTGTTTGTTTGTATGAACTTGCTCTGAAAGTGCAAACACACGTTACCTAATCTGTTGGACGGGTTGCGCTTGAAGAGGTTCCTGAGGAGACTCTGAGCTTCCGAACTCAGAAACTGAGGCATTCCCAGCTTGGCCCTGAGCGACACAAACACAAAGGAGTGTTGAGAACAGATGAATAAATAAACAACAGGAATGGCTGCAGATGAGTTCTTCTCCGTCCGGATCGAGTGTCCGAACGGGGAGAAATCTGAAGGACGAGCAGCGGTCAGCGCTCTGCAGAAGAGTCCGCTCAGCGTTTATCCTCCGAGAGAGAGAGAGGCGGCGGGAAGCGGGACGGTGTAATGTCTAGCGTCTCTCTCCTCGTCCTCCTCTTCCTCCCTGGTGGAGGGAGAGGAAGAGGAGTGATCAGACGGTGTAAAGTGTCTTACTTGAGGATCATGGTCATCGTCTCTTTCCGGTCTTTTCCTTGAAACGGCAGCGTTCCCGTCAGCATCTCGAACTGAGAGACAGAACGACAACAAACACGTAAATAATATATATATATATATATATAAATAATATAACTCATCTTCATCCTTCATCCTCCTTCATCCTTAATAATAGAACTTATCTTCATCCTTAATAATAGAACTTATCTTCTTTAATTATACCTTTTCTTTGAGAAAAAATCTTCTTAATCTTCTCATTTATCCTTTACTTATTTTTTTTATTTTTTTTTACTGTTAATAGTATTTTTATTTATTATTATTATTTTTATTTTTATTGAAATTTGTTTCATTTATTCATTTGGACTTTTTTGAATATTTTAATATTTTTATATTTGATTCCTTTATCTCTTTTTTATTATTGTTTATTTCTTTTTTAAATATGTATTATCATTAGTACTTTTCCATACCTCCATGTAAAGAGGTATTAAACTTAAAAACTAAACTGCTGATCCATTTATGACTTGAATATTAGAGTAACCGAAACGGAAAAATATATATTTACATTTTTTAAATATTAAATATATATATATTTAAAAAAATAACAGTAACAGTGACATCTCTATTCATCCAGAACTTAAATATAGGATGTCATATTCAACCCAAGTTTGTAAAGTGATAAAACTTTAAAGAGCTTGGGATCTACTTCCTGCCTCACTGCTGTAGTCAGATCACTTGGGATCTACTTCCTGCCTCACTGCTGTAGTCAGACCACTTGGGATCTACTTCCTGCCTCACTGCCGTAGTCAGATCACTTGGGATCTACTTCCTGCCTCACTGCTGTAGTCAGATCACTTGGGATCTACTTCCTGCCTCACTGCCGTAGTCAGATCACTTGAGATCTCCTCACCATGAGCACGCCGTAGGACCACCAGTCGGCGCTGTGCGTGTGTCCTCTCCGGTTCACCACCTCGGGCGCCATGTACTCCACCGTGCCGCAGAAGGAGTACGCCTTGTTCTCGTGGTCGATGGACTCCTTGCTGAGGCCGAAGTCTGAGAAGAGGAATGTGTACATTTACTCTAAGCTTCAGGTACTTGTACTTCAGTCAGGTAGTTTATTTTCATACTTCTGCTCCGCTGCATTTAGTTACAAATGAAGATTATTACACCCAAAACAGATGCAGAGTTCATGAAATATGATGTTGTACAAGTACAAGTACAAGTACAAGTACAAGTACAACTGAAACACTTATCCATTAATCAACCGTAACCGTTGTAATTTTCATGCAAAAACGTTCATGGTTGCAGATTTGCTGCTTTTCCTTTTGATAATATCAACAATTCAATTTATTAGGAATAAAGTTAGTAATTTGAATGTCTTTATAATGTTAATAACGATCAATTATTGAAGAAAACAATCAACAGATTAATACATAATGAAAATAATCAATAGTCAAAAGTTCAAAATGAATTTAACCAACTACATCAGTAAAATCCAGCTATTACAATCATGCATGAGTAATAATAATATAATAATATAATATATAATAGTACTATAACAACAGTTTAAATACTTTAACTACATTTTAATGACAGACATACTTTTACTGAAGGAGCATTTTATATAACAGAGTATTTGTACTGTGTGGTATTAGTATTTTAGTACTTTTATTGTAGTAAATAATCAGAATACCTCAACTACTGACACACACACACTCACACACACACACACACACACACACACACACACGCACACACACACACACACACACACAATATTACGCACCGGTCAGCTTGATGTGTCCCTCCTCATCGAGCAGAATGCTGAAATTACAGAAGAAAAAAAATATTTGAAAAGTCTGCAGGCAAACATTTAGTGTGTGTGTGTGTGTGTGTGTGTGTGTGTGTGTGTGTGTGTGTGTGTGTGTGTGTGTGTGTGTGTGTGTGTGTGTGTGTGTGCATACTTCTCTGGCTTGAGGTCCCTGTAGATGATGCCCAGGCCGTGCAGGTGATCGAGGGCCAGCGCGAGCTCCGCCAGGTAAAACTTCACGTCCTCCTCAGTGAACATCACCTGCAACGCGGCCGCAGGTCATTAAAGCACATATTTAAACACTCATTAATAAATATATTAAAAATACAAGGTGAAAAACACAGATATTAATACATATATATGAAAAACTTTGCCATCTTTGTGGAGAAACTTCGCAGCTTGAAAATAGAAGAAAATCCTGCAGATAAAAACATTTTTAAAGACACTATGAGATTTAAAAAATAAACATTTTCCATGTGTTACGGTTGTGATATCTCTTGGTTTATGAGGTCAAATGTTCTAATACGACACAGACTAACTAGACATGGAGAGGCAGCGCTCTGTGTTCGTCTCTTAAAGACGTCTATGTCTCATTAAATGTTTTATTCTGAACAAACTTTACAACTTTGTGGTCGTGAGTTGAAAGTATTTTTTTTTTATTTGTAGAATAAACAGTCGGCTGTCATTCAGCACTTAAAACTCATTTATTTAAATGTGCTGTTATCCTGCGCTGCAGCTGAGTGTGTTTACGTTTAGCTCCTTCCTGTTATGAGCTCATCTCTCTGGCGTACATCGTTCTCTTGTTTCTGTGTGAACCTTTTAAAGCTCTGAGTACCTTAAAAAACCTAAGTAAAGTCAAATAAAATGTATTATACATGTTTATTTAAAAAGGCACAGAGAGAAATGTTTGAGGAATAAAGAAGAGTTTAGTGCTGCGTGTAATTTAATGAAACTAGAGGAATAAATAAATAAATTCCAGATGAACACATTTGTTCTCTCTCCCTCTCTCTCCCCTCTCTCTCCCCTCTCTCTCCCTTTATCCCTCTCTCTCTCTCCCTTTATCCCTCTCTCTCCCCTCTCTCTCTCTCTCTCTCTCTCTCCCTCTCTCTCCCCTCTCTCTCTCTCTCTCTCTCTCTCCCCTCTCTCTCCCTTCTCTCTCTCTCTCTCTCTCTCTCTCTCTCTCTCTCTCTCTCTCTCTCCTGATGAAGAGGAGGAGTTTACCTCCTTGGAGAGGCGGGTGAAGAGATCTCCTCCTCTGAGGAAGTCCAGGATCAGGTAGAGCTTCCCCTCCGTCTGAAAGGCTGATGGAGGAAAAGAAACCGGATGAGCTGAGAGCAGTCACACACACACACACACACCCTCACACAAACACACACACACACACACACCCTCTCACACACACACACACCCTCAGCTGGTGACTCACCGTAGTGCAGTTTGACGATGAAGGGATGGTTGACCTCCACCAGGATGTCTCTCTCCATCTTTGTCCTGACCCGGTCACGCACTGGAAATACACACACGCACACGCACACACACACACACACGCACACACACACACACACACACACACGCACACACACACACACACACACACGCACACGCACACAGTGGAAAACACATAAATCACCAGATAGAGCACTTCAGTGAAGACGCCAGAAATAAAACAGCCTCCCTTTTTTTGTTTTGTTTTTATTCTATTTTGGCTGGAGAGACTCCCAGATGAGAAGAGAGAGAGAGAGAGAGGAAGAATAGAGGGAGAGAGGGAGAGAGAGGAAGAAGAGAGGGAGAAGAGTGAGAGAAGAGAGGAAGAAGAGAGGAAGAAGAGTGGAAGAAGAGCAGAAGATGAGAGGGAGAAGAGAGGAAGAAGAGTGGAAGATGAGAGGGAGAAGAGAGGGTGGAGAGAGAGAGAAGAGAGGAAGAAGGAAGGTAGAGAGGGAAAAGAGGGAGAGAGGAAGAAGAGAGGTACTTAGGAAGAAGAGAGGGTGAAGAGAGGGAGAAGAGAGGGAGAAGAGAGGGTGGAGAGAGAGAGAAGAGAGGAAGAAGGAAGGTAGAGAGGGAAAAGAGGGAGAGAGGAAGAAGAGAAGAAGAGAGAGAG
>NC_136606.1:2349339-2359339 GCF_910589615.1 Taurulus bubalis
CGCAGTCTGGGTGTTGTACTTCTTTCTTGAACGGCATTCTGGGAAATGCAGTTCATGAGGCAGCAGGTAGCTCCAGCTCTACCAGCCTCCTTCACATCCCAGTGAATCACACAACAGGTTGAGCAGGGTTCCCAAATGTTCGTCACAGGCTCAGTGGGAGATTGCAAAACACACACACACACACACACACACACACACACACACACACACACACAGTTGTCATGGAGCCACCCCCGATACCTGCTCCCCTAACGGTGCCATACGGTGACACATCCCTCCATAACTCTGAAGCCTCCTCGCTACTCTGGACGTCGATGCCGTGAACAAAGACTACATCCCCCATGATCCTCTCTGCTCCACACTCCCAAATCCATCCTCTCCTCGTCTGTCCGTCCTCCTCCTCCGTCCACCTGCCACCGCTTTGCTCGCCCCTTTCTCTCCGTGTACCTGTGGTTCCCAGGTGGGCGACCGGCTGGCTGCCGGCTGGCCCTGTGCATTGTGGGTCCTGTAGTCCCGACGGCGGCTTAGGCGGCTTAGGCTCTCTGGCGCTAACATGCTCCTGTGCATCGACTGAGAGGCTACAGGATGGAGCCGGAGCCGGAGCCGGCTGAACACTCTCCCTCTCTCTCTCTCTCTCTCTCCCTCTCTCTCTCCCTCTCCCTCTCTCTCTCCCTCTCTCTCTCTCTCCCTCTCTCTCTCCCTCTCTCCCTCTCTCTCTCCCTCTCTCCCTCTCTCTCTCTCTCTCTCTCCCTCTCTCTCCCACTCTCTCTCTCCCTCAGAGACATCTCCCCCTAGCCTCCCTCCCTCCCTTCATCCCTCCCTCCCTCCCATTTTCTCGCCTTTCCCATCTATATTTGAACCGTTGTCACCTCTCCTCTGTGCTTTGCACCTCTCTCTTTCTTCTTCCCTCTCTCTCTCTTTCTTCTTCCCTCTCTCTCTCTTTCTTCTTCCCTCCCTCTCTCCCTCGTGGGAAAAGATCATATTCAGGAGTAGAAGAGTTATTGTGACACTTTAATTAAGTAAATGCACCAACACCTCGCGGCAAAACACTCTAGAATACTTCAAACGCTTTTTAGAAAGTACAGAAATGTTATCAGGAGAAGTGGAGCTGTTCTCGACCAAATGGATTATTCGTTGACTAACAATAGTTAGGCAATAGTATTATGCTCTCTTAAACCAGTATTAGACTCTATTTAACCAGTATTAGACTATATTTAACCAGTATCAGACTCTATTTAACCAGTGTTAGACTATATTTAACCAGTATCAGACTCTCTTTAACCAGTATTATGCTGCCTTTAACCAGTATCAGACTCTATTTAACCAGTATTATGCTGCCTTTAACCAGTAATATGCTGTCTTTAACCAGTAATATGTTGCCTTTAACCAGTAATATGCTGTCTTAACCAGTATTATGCTGCCTTTAACCAGTATCAGACTCTATTTAACCAGTAATATGTTGTCTTAAACCAGTAATATGCTGTCTTAAACCAGTACTAGACTCTATTTAACCAGTAATATGTTGTCTTAAACCAGTAATATGCTGTCTTAAACCAGTATTAGACTCTATTTAACCAGTAATATGTTGTCTTAAACCAGTAATATGCTGTCTTAAACCAGTATTAGACTCTATTTAACCAGTAATATGTTGTCTTAAACCAGTAATATGCTGTCTTAAACCAGTATTAGACTCTATTTAACCAGTAATATGTTGTCTTAAACCAGTAATATGCTGTCTTAAACCAGTATTAGACTCTATTTAACCAGTAATATGCTGCCTTTAACCAGTATCAGACTCTATTTAACCAGTAATATGTTGTCTTAAACCAGTAATATGCTGTCTTAAACCAGTATTAGACTCTATTTAACCAGTAATATGTTGTCTTAAACCAGTAATATGCTGTCTTAAACCAGTATTAGACTCTATTTAACCAGTAATATGCTGCCTTTAACCAGTATCAGACTCTATTTAACCAGTAATATGTTGTCTTAAACCAGTAATATGCTGCCTTTAACCAGTATCAGACTCTATTTAACCAGTAATATGTTGTCTTAAACCAGTAATATGCTGTCTTAAACCAGTATCAGACTCTCTTTAACCAGTATTAGCCTCCCTTTAACCAGTATTAGCCTCCCTTTAACCAGCATTAGCCTCCCTTTAACCAGTATTAGCCTCCCTTTAACCAGCATTAGCCTCCCTTTAACCAGTATTAGCCTCTCTTAAACCAGTAATATTGCCTATATCTATATCTGGGAAATATTCAGCATGAAAAAAGCCTAGAAAGCGACCAAAGCGAGTGATAACTCGACTAACGGACTAAGAGGTAGAAGCTCTGAGCAAAATATACTTCAAGTATCAAAAGTAAAAGTACTTATAGTGCAGAATGTACTCTATTACTACACAGCCAAAGGATCCATTCTATAAAACATACACTATATTGGATTATTGTTGCGTAACTCTCCACTGAACAGCGTTTTAATGATGAACTAATTCTAGCTGCTTAACACACTGAAGGGAAGTTTAATCTATAACATGCATAGGAAAATATTCATGTGAAGTATAAGCTCTCAGATAAATGTAGTGGATTAAAGAGAGCAGCATTAGCCTCTGACATGTAGTGGAGCAGAGTTAAATAAATTAAATATATTACTGCGTAAATTACAGTTTCCTAATCCTGAAAAGAGGCTGGAAAGCTGGAAAATGTGTTTGATGAGATTTCAAGCACATGTATGGCCATTTATTGACGGTATTTGGTTGATGCAAGCTTTTTGTGAAGACATTTTTGAGAGCTTTGGATTTTTTTTTTTTAAAGGAAAAATAAAACCTGTTCATATCTTGAATGTAAGGTATTAAAAAACACACACACACACGTGCACACACACACACACACGTGATTAACACCGCATGTCATAAGCGCCGGCTACGACACGCCACACCGGGCTCATCGAGCCAATGAGATTCCTCCGTCAGCTCCAAGAACACAAGAGCCGCAAAACAGCTGACAAACGCACAAAAAAACACACAATAAAAACACACAATAAAAACACACAACACACAGATTTGAGATGAAATACGATGAAACGTTTGAGAAGATGAGGAGTATAGGAATGATTTTCGTGTGTGTGTGTGTGTGTGTGTGTGTGTGTGTGTGTGTGTGTGTGTGTGTGTGTGTGTGTGTGTGTGTGTGTGTGTGAGTGTGTGAGTGTGTGTGTGTGAGTCAGACCACAGATGGAGGATCAGAGCCGAAGCGACAGGATGCTCATGTAGCACCTCTTAATCACACGGATAAAAACTGCACCTGTGCTCTGAACACACACACACACACACACACACACACACACACACACACACACACACACACTTCACCTGCCTCTCACCTTGCTATAGTCCCTGTTAGCGTTCTAATTCCATCTCAATTGTGTATTTATTTTTATTTTTTGGGTCTCACAGAAATTAGCAAAAACCATTTAAACCACTAATCTAATCTGCTCCCGCCGGTCGGTGAATAAAAGGAGCTTTTGCTCTGGAGCTTTCGATCGCATCGGATCGGTTTCATCCTCCGGCTTTTTGAGGGAATCGTAGACGCTCAGCTTCCCCTCGTTATATTTCGGGAGATGAGGACTCCTCGTCCTGCCGGCTTCCGTTTCCAATCAGAATAAATCCAGTTCTCAGGACATTAAAGTTTCATGTCTTCCAAATAAATCTATACGACGACTGAGATCATGTTAAGGGATTATTATTTTCATATTCAATTAATTTGCTTTTAGTTTTCTCTGTTACTTGTTTTGTTGATTCCAAAATATTGAGATTTAAAAATGAATGAAATGAGAAAATCCGCACATTTGATTGAAACTGGACCAGTGAGTTTTTAGTTTTTGTCTTTTTTTTTTTACTTAAAACATTTAATCAGTTATCAGCTGTAAATTAATGTGTTCATCTCTGTTGTCAAAAAGACTTTAAAAATGTACGTTAAAAGGTTTCTTTGCACTTTCAAATGACAGATTAAAAAAAGAGAGATTTCCTTCTCCTCTTTCTATGAATAAAGCTAAAAAAAATGCTGACTCCTACACTTCCCATAATGCAACTGCAAAGCTCTCTGGGAAGCCTCGATGAATTATTATGAAACCATGTTCACAGGCTGACGACAGTACTTTAGTCGTATGTGTCAGAAGAACGAGCTGATGAGTCTCTCCATTTTAGCGATGATTGGGCCATATCGCCATGTTTGTTTTTGTTGCAACCAGTGAACAGGAAGTGACCATATTTGGACTGAGGAGGAGTGACGTAGAGACCTGTCAATCACCCTGTAGCCCCGCCCTTAAGCGTCCCCTGCTTTATGGTCTGTTTGACTCTAAATGACCATCATTTACTAAATGAACATCATGCTGTATTGAAGAAGACTTGAAACTAGAGATTGAGACATAAACTCATGTTTACAATGTTTACTGAGGGAATACATCAAGAGAAGTAGAGTCATTTATATAGACTTCTATACAACCAGAAGAGTCGCCCCCTGGTGGTCAGGAGAGAGAATGCAGCTTTAACACATGAAGCATAGACTTCTATACAACCGGAGAAGTCGCCCCCTGGTGGTCAATAGAGAGAATGCAGCTTTAACACATGAAGCATAGACTTCTATACAACCGGAGGAGTCGCCCCCTGGTGGTCAATAGAGAGAATGCAGCTTTAACACATGAAGCATATACTTCTATACAACCAGAGGAGTCGCCCCCTGGTGGCCAGGAGAGAGAATGCAGCTTTAACACATGAAGCATAGACTTCTATACAACCGGAGGAGTCGCCCCCTGGTGGTCAGTAGAGAGAATGCAAGTTCTAAGACTTCACTCGGCAGAACCGGAGGTTGCCGACTGATTTGAACTATTTCATTAAAAGCTATACAACCGAAGAACACGGTCAGATAATAGCAACATAAAGATAACTGTAGTAAAGCAGTAGTGTTATTGGGCATCGACCTCATGTTTATGCACAAATCGAGTTCAAGAGCAAACGCTTAAAGCTGCGGTCACGCTGCGGAGATGCGATCCTCATCTGCAAAGATTCACATGAAAGCAAATCTGTTGCATCAGACAATTAAATTACATTTGTATTTCAGTCACAAATGGGAAACGTTCCCAGACGCTCTGCAGCATCCTAACATGCGTTTCAGACTTTGGTAATATTTACGCTGACGTCTCCGCTGAGTCGACAGTGGAAACATCTGGAGCTCTGCAACACTCCTCAGACCTGATTAAAAGCCCCCGTGAGCCCAGTGGATCAGTGTGATGTCGTTACTGCCGCTCTGCCGCAGCAGCAGACGACCCATCGGACACATTACAGCCATCGGATTCAATTAACACGGACGCTGCTGGTCCACACGAGTACTTCTGCTGCTCCAAATACAAGTGTGTTTTACTACTGCGAGCAGCTTTTAACTGGTCCTGAACCAGTGTCAGTCTAGTCCTGGTCCTCCATCGACCTCAGTGTAGTCCTGGTCCTCTATAGACCTCAGTCTAGTCCTGGTCCTCCATCGACCTCAGTCTAGTCCTGGTCCTCTATAGACCTCAGTCTAGTCCTGGTCCTCTATAGACCTCAGTCTAGTCCTGGTCCTCTATAGACCTCAGTGTAGTCCTGGTCCTCTATAGACCTCAGTCTAGTCCTGGTCCTCCATAGACCTCAGTCTAGTCCTGGTCCTCTATAGTCTCAGTCTAGTCCTGGTCCTCTATAGACCTCAGTCTAGTCCTGGTCCTCTATAGACCTCAGTCTAGTCCTGGTCCTCTATAGACCTCAGTCTAGTCCTGGTCCTCTATAGTCTCAGTCTAGTCCTGGTCCTCTATAGACCTCAGTCTAGTTCTGGTCCTCTATAGACCTCAGTCTAGTCCTGGTCCTCTATAGACCTCAGTGTAGTCCTGGTCCTCCATAGACCTCAGTGTAGTCCTGGTCCTCTATAGACCTCAGTGTAGTCCTGGTCCTCTATAGTCCTCAGTCTAGTCCTGGTCCTCTATAGACCTCAGTAGTGAACCAGAACCAGGCCTGAGAGGATCAGACTGTCAGACCTGCTGCAGTAGAATGAGAGGTATTCTAAAGGGACCCTGGTGCTCAGAAACACTACCACTTTAGTCCACAGGGGGCGACAGAAACAACACAACATGAAAGTTAATTGTAATAAAATTGAGTTACATTTTGAAAATCAGGACCTTTACTTGTAATTAGGTTCTTTAAGACTTTATTTACTTTTACTAAAGCAAATTATCTAAATACATTTTCCACCACAGGATTCTTGTCACTACCAACCAGTACAGTCTGTTTGATGGTGAATATCTAAGGACACGTCAGTGTTGGAGGGGATGATGATAGAGGTAACACGACACTCACTGTCCACACACTCACTGTCCACACACACACACACACACACACACGCACACACACACGCACACACACACACACACACACACACACACACACACACACACACACACACACACACACACAGGATACAGAACAGCATAAAGTCTCTTTGGCAACACGTCAGCAAATGGGCAAGAAAATACCAACACAAAAACACAGTATTCCGACCAGTAAAACCAGTTGGTTTTACTGGTCGGAATACTGTGTTTTTGTGTTGGTATTTTCCCTGAGCCCCCACATCTACCTGGCTCTGACCCTCACAGCTCCACCCTCACACTCGTGACTACTCACAGAGTTCTCTGGTCCACAACGGCCTAAAACTTTCCCCCCATCTTTCCCGGCGTGCTCCCGGCGGCCTCCATCCCGGCTCCGGCTCGGTCGCTGGGGCCCGGCGAGCAGCAGGAGCCGCCGGAGGCCCTTCAGCCGGCTCCTCAGCGCCCTGACGAGGCCGGCGACCGCACGCGTGCACTTTGCCTGCTTGGCATCCGCCGCCGCCCGGGTTGTCGTCATGAGAGGACTCGAGGATTCGAGGACTTGGGGAGTGTTTTGTTGGGAGCGACGCCGTGGCAGAGAATGACTTGGGACTGGGAGAGGCAAACAAGTGAGTCAGGGAGAGGGGGGGATACCCAGAGGGAGGGGAGGGGAGATACCCAGAGGGAGGGGAGGGGAGATCCAAATTGGGATGGGAAGCGGGATCCCCCCCGCTCACCCGCCTGTAACCTTCCACCCAGTGTTTCCATCAGGTGTCCTGATCCCCAGTCACATAAGCTGCCCGGCCAATGAGTAAATACCACGAGGAGAAGAACTCCCACTTCTATTTTCACACGTTCGCACTCACTCAACTTTTCAACGTGCAAAAACGTCGCTCACGAATTAAGTGAATTAATCTGAGGTCCCATCTGCCGGCCGACTGTGAAGGCAGCGAGGAATTGTTTTAACTCGGGAAAGAACACGATGACTCGTCTGAGGCTGCAGCGCACGGTCACTTCTTTAGTTTCTGTTATTCTGATGAATGTTTTCACCATATATATACATGCATGTCTATATAAAACACACATATACAGTATTATATGCTGTAAATCATGTACAAACTTAGAAATTCAAAATTCAAATGATCACGTTTGAGGACGTTTATATATTTCTACTTCAGTATGATTTTCATGGCAATTAATACAAATAGTTGTTGATTAATTTTGTAATCGATGAACTGTGATCACAGCAAATATCATATTGTATAATTTTGTATTGTGAGTAAACTATTTAGCTCGTTGATTTATATAAATGTAAAATGTAAACTTGAATCTTTTAGTTATCATGTCAAGTTTATTTCTTTATTAATGATAAACTAATGATAAAAAATGTTCATGATTGATTAAGCGTCATAAACCTACAAGTATTTTACTACTACATTTTTTTTATGAAAGCAACATTTTTAATGCATGATTTTTTACTAAATTAAGGACTTTCAAAATCATAATATTTCTACTTTTACTGAAGTTAAGAATCTGAATACTTCTCTGAACACCAGTACAGTAGTGGCTGTTTAATGGTGAACTTCTTAGGACACGTCAGTGTAACATGAGACCACCCTCAGTGCCCAAACACACACACACACACACATACACACACACACACACGTTTGTAAGTAGCTTACATATTTCACAAATACATGTGTTGTCACTTAATTATAATTAGAAAGGAACAATATAATAGTGAAGCATTTTTAGACTGTCTGGAGTAATAAGTACATATTTAACTGCACTGAGCATCAAGTATTAAACGTGAATCTGTGTCCATTTGCAGTTTCTTGAAAAATATTGTGATTTTAATTTTTTTACATATATACATTTTACATCCTTCAAATGTATTCACACAATAACTCTTTAAGTGTTGATTCTTAACGTAAAATAGTCCCTTATTTAAGGGAATTTTACCTGAATGATCCACGACAATGGAACAGTCCAACACACAGGAACAGTCAAAGACACAGGTACAGTCCAACATTAGAACAGTCCAACATTGGAACAGTCCAACATTAGAACAGTCCAACATTAGGACAGTCCAACACATTGGAACAGTCCAACATTAGAACAGTCCAACATTGGAACAGTCCAACACATTGGAACAGTCCAACATTAGAACAGTCCAACATTGGAACAGTCCAACATTAGAACAGTCCAACATTGGAACAGTCCAACATTGGAACAGTCCAACACATTGGAACAGTCCAACATTAGAACAGTCCAACATTGGAACAGTCCAACATTGGAACAGTCCAACACATTGGAACAGTCCAACACATTGGAACAGTCCAACATTAGAACAGTCCAACATTAGAACAGTCCAACATTGGAACAGTCCAACATTAGAACAGTCCAACATTGGAACAGTCCAACATTAGAACAGTCCAACATTGGAACAGTCCAACATTAGAACAGTCCAACATTGGAACAGTCCAACACATTGGAACAGTCCAACATTAGAACAGTCCAACATTGGAACAGTCCAACATTAGAACAGTCCAACATTGGAACAGTCCAACATTGGAACAGTCCAACACATTGGAACAGTCCAACATTAGAACAGTCCAACATTGGAACAGTCCAACATTGGAACAGTCCAACACATTGGAACAGTCCAACATTAGAACAGTCCAACATTAGAACAGTCAAACACACTGGAATAGTCCAACAATGGAACAGTCCAACAATGGAACAGTCCAACATTGGAACAGTCCAACACTGGAACAGTCCAACATTGGAACAGTCCAACATTGGAACAGTCCAACACTGGAACAGTCCAACATTGGAACAGTCTAACATTAGAACAGTCCAACATTGGAACAGTCCAACACATTGGAACAGTCCAACATTGGAACAGTCCAACACTGGAACAGTCCAACATTGGAACAGTCTAACATTAGAACAGTCCAACATTAGAACAGTCCAACATTGGAACAGTCCAACACTGGAACAGTCCAACATTGGAACAGTCTAACATTAGAACAGTCCAACATTGGAACAGTCCAACATTAGAACAGTCCAACACATTGGAACAGTCCAACATTAGAACAGTCAAACACACTGGAATAGTCCAACAATGGAACAGTCCAACATTGGAACAGTCCAACACTGGAACAGTCCAACATTGGAACAGTCCAACATTGGAACAGTCCAACAATGGAACAGTCCAACATTGGAACAGTCCAACACTGGAACAGTCCAACATTGGAACAGTCCAACATTGGAACAGTCCAACAATGGAATAGTCCAACAATGGAACAGTCCAACATTGGAACAGTCCAACATTGGAACAGTCCAACAATGGAACAGTCCAACATTAAAACAGTCCAACACTGGAACAGTCCAACATTGGAATAGTCCAACAATGGAACAGTCCAACATTGGAACAGTCCAACATTGGAATAGTCCAACATTGGAATAGTCCAACAATGGAACAGTCCAACATTGGAACAGTCCAACATTGGAACAGTCCAACAATGGAACAGTCTAACATTAAAACAGTCCAACACTGGAACAGTCCAAAATTGGAATAGTCCAACAATGGAACAGTCCAACATTAAAACAGTCTAAC
>NC_136606.1:2361839-2371839 GCF_910589615.1 Taurulus bubalis
GTATTATTATTTATTAAAACTGCAACAAGCAATAACTCAACATTACTCTGGATTTAAACAGATGTTGTCAATTAAAAACGTGGATTTGTCTTTATTTTCAATGTGCAGGGTGGAGACAAAAATAAGGAAATAAGAGAAAGAGAGATAAGCATTTAATCTGAAAGACAACAAATGAAAGATGGAGAATGCGGAAGATGTAGGAGGATAAATGACGGAGGAGAGATATGATTTAGAGCAGAGGCCGAACTTTAAGATAGAACATTAAGTATGAATGTGGAGGAGCAGAGGGAGGGCGTCATCATTTATTCAAGAGCTGGCAAGACCAGATCCTCAATCACAGCCCTGCACACACACACACACACACACACACACACACACACACACACACGCACACGCACACGCACACGCACACACACACACACACGCACACACACACGCACACGCACACACACACACACACGCGCACACACACACGCACACGCACACACACACACACACACACACACGCACACACACACACACGCACACGCACACTTTCCCATTATGCCGTTAACTGATCCACCAGGAAGTGCACGGAGGTGATAACATAGATCAGTGAAGTGGGAGGATTTGAATCATCAGGACAAAAAGGCGTAAAAGAAATCATCTGTTTTTAAGTCAAAGATTGACATAAAAATGTGAGGAAAGAAAAATAAAACACGATAAAACATCCTGGAGGTGAGTGGGAACTAAAGAGATGACAGCTGATAAAACATTCAGCAGGAACATCAGATTCTGGGTCAGCTTGTGGATGATTTCAGGCATTAAATTCTTATGTTTTGTTCCCAAAAGTCACAACAAAGATGTCTCCGTTTTTCCTGATCTTTTCCTAAACCTAACGAAGTATTTCACGATCTTTTCCTTAATCTAACTAAATATTTCACGATCTTTAATTAAACATAACTAAGCATTTCAGGATCTTTTCCTCAGCCTAACGAAGTATTTCACGATCTATAATTAAACATAACGAAGTATTTCACAATCTTTTCCTGAATCAAACTAAATAATTCCCGATCTTTTATTGAACCTAATGAAGTATTTCACGATCTTTAATTGAACCTAACAAAGTATTTCACGATCTTTAATTAAACCTAACGAAGTATTTCACGATCTTTTCCTGAATCAAACTAAATATTTCACGATCTTTTATTGAACCTAACAAAGTATTTCACGATCTTTAATTAAACCTAACAAAGTATTTCACGATCTTTAATTAAACCTAACGAAGTATTTCACGATCTTTTATTGAACCTAACAAAGTATTTCACGATCTTTAATTAAACCTAACGAAGTATTTCACGATCTTTAATTAAACATAACAAAGTATTTCACGATCTTTTATTAAACCTAACTAAGTATTTCACGATCTTTAATTAAACCTAACAAAGTATTTCACAATCTTTTATTAAACCTAACTAAGTATTTCATGATCTTTAATTAAACCTAACTAAGTATTTCATGATCTTTTATTAAACCTAACGAAGTATTTCACAATCTTTTATTAAACCTAAGTATTTCACGATCTTTTCCTCAGCCTAACTAAGTATTTCACGATCTTTTATTGAACCTAATGAAGTATTTCACAATCTTTTATTGAACCTAACAAAGTATTTCACAATCTTTTCCTTAACCTAACTAAGTATTTCATAATCTATAAATGTATAAATCCCGGGATATGAAAGGTAGATGTTTTATTCTCACAGCCATAAAACTAAACGTAGTAAATTTAAATTATGAATTCTCTCTTTTAGGAGATTGTTTTAGGAAACTTTGGAAAATGGGAATTTACAATGTGAGAAAAAACATTTCCAGGACGACTGGAGAGAGAGAGAGAGAGAGAGAGAGAGAGAGAGAGAGAGAGTCAATGAAAGAAAGTGAGACGGGGACACAGAGAGAGACAGACAGGGTCATGAGGAAGGGGGACATCTCTCTTTGTCGCCATGCCAACAGCGTTACCAAGGTTCTCCGTGCATAACACACACACGCGCGCGCGCGCATAAGCACGCACACACACACACGTACAAGCACACGCACAAGCACACACACACACACACACACACACACACACACACACACACACACACACACACACACACATAAGCACACGCACATAAACAGAGTATGTAGTAGAATGCCAAAAAGAAACAAACACAGACAGCCAGCAAAACGACAATCTGTAACAACGGTCTGTATTTCTGCATTGTGTGTGTGTGTGTGTGTGTGTGTGTGTGTGTGTGTGTGTGTGTGTGTGTGTGTGTAAACTGTACCTTAAACTGCCTGTTCATGAAGTGTAATAAAAGTGTCTTCATCGTGCTCCTCTCCCGTCACAAACTGATTAAACTGACGAACTTATTAAAGCACACAGTGCAGAGGGGAAAAACACACACACACACACACACACACACACACACACACACACACACACACACACACACACACAGGAAAGCCCTCCAGCTGTTCACCAAGGCGATTAAAACATGTCCTGTCATTGTTTCCCTGGCAACAACATCTGCACAGGAAGGCACATCTGTCCTTGAACACACACACACACACACACACACACACACACACACACACACGCACACACACACTTTAAATCATCAACTTCTTCTCTGATGTTTGTAATAATAAAATAAATGTTGGCTGAAGGAGGCCGAGGTGCTGTGATTTCCCGCAGGTCCCTGAATGCATCACCTCTGTGATCAACGCAACACACAGATCATCACAACTCACCTACACGTGTAAATGAACCAGAAATAAGGAGATGAGATGAAAGGAGACTTAGGGAGAGGAGAGGAAAGAGGAGGGAAGAGAGAAGGAAAGGAAAGTAAAGAGGGGAGAGGATGGGCGAGAGGAGGAGGAAGATAAGACAGGACGCTGGTTTTGAGTCTCCTTGTTAAATTCCAGCTTGGGTCAGGTAGACATTCATGTGGGAGGATCTCCCCTTCATTCCTCTCCTTCATTCCTCTCCTTCATTCCTCTCCTTCATTCCTATCATTAACATACAGGGAAACTCCCCCCTCCCCCTCCCCCTCCCCTTCCTCCTCAGACAGATGTTCAAACATGTATTTATAGTCTGAAGGTCAGTGTGTTTATCTGCTTGTATCATATTAGATATTAATTATTTTGTTCTTTCATCTCAACCCTTCATGTGAGGAAGAGAGGAGAGGAGAGATAGGAGAGAGGAGATAGGAGATAGGTGGAAAAGGAGAGGAGAGATAAGAGAGGAGGAGATAAAGCACGTGTAAATAAAATAAAAAAGTTATTTAAGAGACAGGAAAACAGAAAATAAAAACAGGCTAAAATAGAATAGAATTATTTATATATATAAACAATATAAACATAAACAATGGTGTGTGTGTGTGTGTGTGTTGCTCTGTGATTGGTTCGTTCCTGGAAAGAGCTGCGTTCAGGAAAAGCGGCGCCGGGTTACACGGATTACATCATCACCCCATGACCTCACAATGGCCAATTCCCACAATGCCTCGTTCACAACAGAGGCCCAGTGCTGTCACGCACACACACACACACACACACACACACACACACACACTGACCCTGCCCATTACCACAGAGGAATGTACCAACTGATCCTGACAGAACTAAACCGGGAGGACAGGAAAATATTTAATCTTCTTTCTCGCTTATTATCTGCCTCCCACACACACACACACACACACACACACACACACACACACACACACACACACACACACACACACACACACACACACACACACACACACACACAAGCCTCTTCCTATCAATCAATATTTCCTCTTTCTGTATCCATCAATATTCACTCTGGCCAGCGTGGGTGGGGCGCTGGTTTCCATTTTAGTTGTTCAGGACTGAGCACACACACATACACACTTACACACACATACACTTACACACACATACACTTACACACACACACACACACACACACACACACACACACACACACACACACACACTTCCTCCCTCCCTCTCAAACACACGCAGAAAGATGACCACAGGAGTGCCGAACCCAAACACTATAATAGCTCCTTTTACAAAATGTCAACTAACGAAATGTCCCAAACTGACCCCTTTTGTTTTTCAGCCCCTGTCTACACACACACACACACACGCACACACACACACACACACACACACACACACACACACACACACACACACACACACACACACACCAACAACAGTCTGCAGCCTCTTGCTTCAAGTTCAGAGGTTGCGACCGTCTAAACCCACAGTACACACACCTGAACATGTTGAATAAGTGCAGTGTGTGTGTGTGTGTGTGTGTGTGTGTGTGTGTGTGTGTGTGTGTGTGTGCGTGTGTGTGTGTGGGCGTTTAAAAGACGCCAGAGAAAGTCAGTCCAGATGGCCGTAGAAGATTAAACACCATCTGTCAGCGAACGCCACACACACACACACACACACACACACACACACACACACACACACACACACACACACACACACACACACACACACACACACACACACATGCACACATATGCACACATGCACACACATACACACACATATGCACACACAACATGGTTAATTCAATCTGAAAAATGACTCTAATAATAAAATTCATTACGTTCTCACATTCTGTGATGAAGGTCTTTGTCTTAATAATTAATAATTCATTTCTTCTCTTCGTAATCTGAGAAGAAACGAGGGTCAGACTTCTGAATTATGAGGGTGAGAGGGTGAGAGAGGGTGAGAGAGGATGAGAGAGGATGAGAGAGGGTGAGAGAGGGTGAGAGAGGATGAGAGAGGGTGAGAGAGGGTGAGAGAGGATGAGAGAGGGTGAGAGAGGGTGAGAGAGGATGAGTGTAAGTGAGTGAGGGTGAGAGGGTGAGTGTAAGTGAGTGAGGGTGAGAGAGGGTGAGGGAGGGTGAGTGTAAAAGGGGGAGAGAGGGTGAGAGGGTGAGTGTAAGTGAGTGAGGGTGAGAGAGGATGAGTGTAAGTGAGTGAGGGTGAGAGGGTGAGTGTAAGTGAGTGAGGGTGAGAGGGTGAGTGTAAGTGAGTGAGGGTGAGAGAGGATGAGTGTAAGTGAGTGAGGGTGAGAGGGTGAGTGTAAGTGAGTGAGGGTGAGAGGGTGAGTGTAAGTGAGTGAGGGTGAGAGAGGGTGAGTGTAAGTGAGTGAGGGTGAGAGGATGAGTGTAAGTGAGTGAGGGTGAGAGGGTGAGTGTAAGTGAGTGAGGGTGAGAGAGGGTGAGTGTAAGTGAGTGAGGGTGAGAGAGGGTGAGGGAGGGTGAGTGTAAAAGGGGGAGAGAGGGTGAGAGGGTGAGTGTAAGTGAGTGAGGGTGAGAGAGGATGAGTGTAAGTGAGTGAGGGTGAGAGGGTGAGTGTAAGTGAGTGAGGGTGAGAGAGGGTGAGGGAGGGTGAGTGTAAAAGGGGGAGAGAGGGTGAGTGTAAGTGAGTGAGGATGAGAGATTTTTATAAAATAGTAATATAAATATAATTCTGTATATTTAATCATATTTGTAGATTTCATTATATAAACAATAAAATAGCAATATAAATATGTACCGTATATATTAATAACATTTATACATGTATATTTAATTGTATAAGTGTCTGAGCGTCGTGTGGATGAAAGCATATCATATATATATATATATATATATATATATATATATGTATATATATATATATATATATATATATATATATTTGCATAATATATTTTATTCCCTTTTGCTCATATTTAATGACTTCTCGTTAAAAATGGATCCAATATTTACTGAAGTGATTCAGAGCGGGAAAATAATCAACAGCAACAAAATCTGCAATAACAAATATATCAGACACTCAGTGAATGAGTGACCTCATCCTGTCTCCAAATATGATATATACACACACACACACACACACACACACACACACACACACACACACACACACACACACACACACACACACACACACACACACACAGCAGATGGCAGCAGATGTTAGTTGGTCTCCTCAGAGAGCAACGATGTTCATAACGCTGTCTGGAAATCGCTTTATGCCTCGCTGGGGGCATCAGTGTGTGTGTGTGTGTGTGTGTGTGTGTGTGTGTGTGTGTGTGTGTGCTGTTGCATGTCTATCTTTGTGAGGACATTTAAGACTTGTTGGGCTGCAACTGATGATGAATCTGCACGTTATTTTCCGGAATAGTCGATTCTTTGCAAGTGTCTACCTGTCTACCCGTCTACCTGTCTACCCGTCTACTCATCTACCCGTCTACCTGTCTACCCGTCTACCTGTCTACCCGTCTACTCATCTACCCGTCTACCTGTCGGCCTGTAAAATTACAGAAGATAGTGATGAATAATTAATTATAACTGTTATAACTGTCAAGACGCCTACAATCTAAATATATTCAGTTCACTACCGTGCATGACAAAGAAGAGCACCAACTCTTCAATGAGGGTCCTCGCTTGTATAGAAGAACTTTCAGCAGCGTGACACAGAGAGAAGGCTGCCTCATTACCCCAATTTAACCTGAGACACAGACACACACACACACACACACACACACACACACACACGTTTACACTCAGTTGAGCCAGTGGAAAAGTCAAAATCACTCATTAACAGCTTTTTAATATATTCATCCTCACGCACACACACACACACACACACACACACACACACACACACACACACACACACACACACGCACGCACACACACACACACACACTCACTCTCACACACACACACACACACACACACGCACACACACACACACACACACACGATGTTCATACTGTTTTTACATCTAGCTTCCTGCTTTATAGCTTGTGTGTGTGTATGTATATATATATATGTGTGTGTGTGTGTGAGAGTGAGTGTGTGTGTGTGTGTGTGAGAGTGAGTGTGTGTGTGTGTGTGCACGCTGCAGACTCTGGAGAGTGAGGTAATGAGTGCTCAGCTCTTCTCAGACATTAGATCCATAAGCCATCTCCTCTGCATTTAAAAATCGATGCTTGCAGCAGCCGTGCCAGCCTGCTGCCGGTGTACACACACACACACACACACACACACACACACGCGCACACACACACACACACACACACAGTTAGCAACCAAGAAGCCCCTTTAATCGAAGTAAAACTCTGTTATATTCAAGTGGAGACATCAGGCTTTTGACTGAGTTGGCCGTGGATCCTGAACACTAACATGAACATAAATGACCTCACAAGGATAGAAAAGCAGGAGCAGAGTCAGTAATACAACAACGAGGCACCAGTGTGCACCGATGCAAAAGTTGCTCCAAGCATCTCGTAGAATGAGTGTTTCTTAAGCACATCCATGTTTTTGTGAATGAGTGAATGACAGACTCAACATGTGAAGCCACAACAGAGTGAGGATCCGCCCAGCGAGTAAACAACAACATCTCCTGCCAGAAATAACACAACACAAATAAAACGGCGGTGCCGAGCCGAGTGGAATGTGAGGGCGGATTATATTCCGTTTTGCTCGGGTGACTCATGACTTTAAGAGTGAGCGCTCACTTTCACACCAGCCGCCGTCCTGCAGGAGGAGGCGTGTGCTCATCATCATCATCATCATCCTCATCATCATCATCATCATCATCATCACCTGAGGCCTTTGTGAGCGTAAACACACAAGTGACCGGAAGGGCTCGTCAACAGCGGCTGCACACACACATACACACACACACACACACACACACACACACACACACACACAGATACACATACACACACACACACACACACACACACAGCTGCCACCATTGAGTTCAGAGTTGTCGGTACAAACAACGCTCGCCGTGTTTACAACTGTCAGGAAAACGCTCCAAACACAATCTGTTAGACGAGCCCCGAGGAGGAGGAGGAAGAGGAGGAAGAGGATATGAGAGGAGGTAAGGAGGAGGAAGAGGAGCAGGAGATTGGAGGGGGAAAGAGAGGAGGAGGAAAGAGAGGAGATGGGAGGAGGTAACGAGGAGGAGAAGGTAAGGAGGAGGAGAAAGAGGAGGAGATGGGAGAAGGTAAGGAGGAAGAGGAGGAAGAGGAGGAGGAGATGAGAGGAGGTAAGGAGGAGGAGGAAAGAGAGGAGATGGGAGGAGGTAACGAGGAGGAGAAGGTAAGGAGGAGGAGAAAGAGGAGGAGATGGGAAAAGGTAAGGAGGAAGAGGAGGAAGAGGAGGAGGAGATGAGAGGAGGTAAGGAGGAGGAGGAAAGAGAGGAGATGGGAGAAGGAGGAGATGAGAGGAGGTAAGGAGGAGGAAGAGAAGGAGGAAAGAGAGGAGATGGGAGGAGGTAACGAGGAGGAGAAGGTAAGGAGGAGGAGGAAGAGGAGGAGGAGGAGATGGGAGGAGGTAAGGAGGAAGAGGAGGAGGAGGAGGAGATGAGAGTAGGTAAGGAGGAGATGGGAGGAGGTAAGGAGGAAGAAAGGAGGAGGAAGAGGAGCAGGAGATTGGAGGGGGAAAGGAGGAGGAGGAAGAGGAGATGGGAGGAGGTAAGGAGGAAGAGGAGGAGGAGGAAGAGGAGGAGGAGATGAGAGGAGGAGGAGGAGGAGGAAGAGGAGGAGGAGATGAGAGGAGGAGGAAGAGGAGGAGGAGGAAGAGGAGGAGGAGGAAGAGGAGGAGGAGATGAGAGGAGGAGATGAGAGGAGGAGGACTTACATTGCAGCAGACAGGCATCGTGTCGTCGTCGCCCGCCGAGTCCTCTGGATCGTGATGTGCATCCTGTAATCAGACACACACACACACACACACACACACACACACACACACACACACACACACACACACACACACACACACACACACACACACAGAGGTGAGGCGTGATGTCATGTTTCAGGTTGAGACTCGTTCTCCTGCCTCCAGTAGAAAATTCTCGCTGTGAAAACTTCTGGTTCTGTTTCAGTCTTTTGAAGCAACGAGACTTTATTTAAACTTTTGAGATGTTTTGGTCCTCGTGTTTACAGTCATGAAAGTACGACGCAGCTACTATCAGATGAATAATAAACATGTGACAATAAAGAGTAAAAGCCTCATTACAGTAAACAGAAAGTGTATGTATAGTATCATAGTATAACAGTATAATCATGTAACAGTACCACAGTATAATAGTGTAACAGTACAATAGTATAATAGTGTAATAGTACAATAGTATAATAGTGTAATAGTACAATAGTATAGTAGTGTAATAGTACAATAGTATAATAGTGTAATAGTACAATAGTATAGTAGTGTAATAGTACAATAGTATAATAGGGTAATAGTACAATAGTATAATAGTGTAATAGTACAATAGTATAATAGTGTAATAGTACAATAGTATAGTAGTGTAATAGTACAATAGTATAATAGGGTAATAGTACAATAGTATAATAGTGTAATAGTACAATAGTATAATAGTGTAATAGTACAATAGTATAGTAGTGTAATAGTACAATAGTATAATAGTGTAATAGTACAATAGTATAGTAGTGTAATAGTACAATAGTATAATAGGGTAATAGTACAATAGTATAATAGTGTAATAGTACAATAGTATAGTAGTGTAATAGTACAATAGTATAATAGTGTAATAGTACAATAGTATAGTAGTGTAATAGTACAATAGTATAATAGGGTAATAGTACAATAGTATAATAGTGTAATAGTACAATAGTATAGTAGTGTAATAGTACAATAGTATAATAGTGTAATAGTACAATAGTATAATAGTGTAATAGTACAATAGTATAGTAGTGTAATAGTACAATAGTATAATAGTGTAATAGTACAATAGTATAATAGTGTAATAGTACAATAGTATAATAGTGTAATAGTACAATAGTATAATAGTGTAATAGTACAATAGTATAATAGTGTAATAGTACAATAGTACTGGTTGTTGTTCGGGTTCATCTGGTTCTTTACATTTGTTTCTTTCACCCCACTGGAATATACATAAAATATATATATTTCAGGCAAACGTTCACGTTGTTTAT
>NC_136606.1:2376839-2436839 GCF_910589615.1 Taurulus bubalis
GCGCTTTTATTCACACGCGGCATCCATTTGTGCGCCATTTGTGCCCTGAGAAAGCATTGTTTTGATCTTATCGTCACATTATTTCAGAGCTGAAACAACGAGTCGAGAGACATGAAATAAATCCTCCATCATTTGGATCATTGATTATTAAAGATTTATCATTTTTCTCTTCTCTTAACGCTGCTATAGGGACACCAAATTAGATTAAAAACACTGTAAATCATTATAATACTCCTTAAAGAAACTATTAGATATTCTGTATCAAATTTGGCATCCCTGTAGCAGCTATAAGACAATAATAATGATTTAATAATGATTTTAGGGGTACTATTATGGCAATATTAAGCATATTATAATCTTATTTGGTTTCCCTTCTAAAACTTTAAGATTAGAGCAATTATTTAATCGTGACTTTTAGGTGTATTATAGTGTATTTAATCTAATTTGGCATCCCTATTGCAGCTTTAACAGTAGAATACATATATAATAGTGACTTTAAGGTGTATTATAATGCATTATATTATATTTCATCTAAATTGGCATCTATATAACAGCTTTAACAGTAGAATACATATCCAATAGTGACTTTATGGTGTATTATAGTGTATTAAATCCCATTTGGTGTGCCTATAGCAGCTTTAACAGTAGAATAAACATCCAATAGTGACTTTAACGTCTATTATAATGCGTTATAGTGTGTATTTAATCTAGTTTGTCATGCATATAGGAGCTTTAACAGTCGAATACATATCCAATAGTGACTTTAAGGTGTATTATAGTGCATTTAATCTCATGTTGCGTCCCTATTGCAGCTTTAACAATAGAATACATATCCAATAGTGACTTTATAGTGTATTTAATCTCATTTGGCATTTCTATAGCAGCTTTAACAGTGTAATACATATCCAATAGTGACTTTAAGGTGTATTATAATGTATTTAATCTCATGTGGCGTTCCTATAGCAGCTATAACAGTATAATACAGATCCAATAGTGTATTAAGTCTCATTTGGCGTCCCTATAGGAGCAGTACAGTAGAATACATATCCAATAGTGACTTTGAAGTCTATTATAATGTATTAAAT
Organism: Taurulus bubalis; assembly: GCF_910589615.1. Taxonomy (NCBI): domain Eukaryota; kingdom Metazoa; phylum Chordata; class Actinopteri; order Perciformes; family Cottidae; genus Taurulus; species Taurulus bubalis. The sequence goes on from NC_136606.1 coordinate 2,377,925, forward strand.
CTCATTTGGCGTCCCTATAGGAGCAGTACAGTAGAATACATATCCAATAGTGACTTTAAGGTGTATTATAGTGTATTAAATCTCATTTGGCGTCCCTATAGGAGCAGTACAGTAGCGTAATAACCTAACAGGGCTGTTTTATGGAGCTGTGTGCTGGACTTCCACACTAAATGACTGCAGCCGAACATGAAGTCTGTCAGCGGGTCTGACAGGAGCACAAAGTGAGTAAATGAAGTGTAATGAAGTGAAATGAAGTGTGTTGAAGCCTCACCTCTCCAGTCGTCCCCGCCAGAGGCATCTTCTGCCAGGGGTCCGCCAGCTGAGCCAGAGGCATCTTCTCCTCCTTGTCCTTCACACTTTTTCTATCTTTCTTCCTTCTTCTTCTTCTTCTTCTTCTTCTTCTTCTTCTTCTTCTTCTTCTTCTTCTTTTTTAATTCGTGTTTTTCTCTTGACCCCCCTGGCGTCCCCTCCCCTCGGTCGACACTTCCAGTCCCACCGGCTCCTGTCTTCCTGCCTCCCCGTTCTCTCTCGTCCCCCTTTTTAAGAACACGAAACCCCCTTTTTCAGTTCTGCCTGTCTCTCCCGTGTGGAACCGGAGCTCCGCCGAACGACCGAGCCGAGCCGAGCGAACACCTTCTAATTCCGGATCTGCAGCGGCACAGAGACCGCCCCTTCCTCCGGAGAGACAAACATGCCTCTTTTTTTCTCTCTCTCTTTTTTTCTATCTCTCTCTCTCTCTCTCTTTCTCTCTCTCTCTCTCTTTCTCTCTCTTTCTCTCTCTCTCTCTCTCTCTCTCTCTCTCTCTCACTTCCGTTGTTTCCCAATATGGCGGCCGGTGTCGGCTTACCTGTCCGTCAGACCGCCGCGTCACGCCTTCGTGACGTCAGGAGGCGGCTTCCTTTAGATAACGAGGGAAGTGAACCAACTTTGTTCAGAGTTAATGTGAATGGGTAAATAACATTCAGTATAATTCTGACAACAAAAAGTATTTTATATTGCTTTATAGTGCATTTAATCTAATTTGGCATCCCTATAGCATCTTTATGAGCAGAATAAATATCTGATAGTGACTTACTTATAAATATATATACATAATAGTGACGTTAAGGCGTTTTATACTGCATTATAGTGTATTTAATCTAATTTGGCATCCCTATAGCAGCTTTAAGAGCGGAATAAATAGTCAATAGTGATTTTAAGGTGTATTACAATGGTTTGTAGTTAATTTGGCATCCCTAAAGCAGCTTCAAGAGCAGAAATACATATCTAATAGTGACTTTAAGGCGTATTATAATGCTTGATAGTGTATTTAATCTAATTTGGCGTCCCTAAAGCAGATTTAAGAGTAGAACTAAATATGTAATAGTGACTTTAAGGCGTATTATAATGCCTTATAGTGTCCAAAGACGTCATGACTAGTGAGTGAAGTCCCAAATCCTGAACTTTGCTTTTCGGGCCCTAAACAAGTCCGAATGCACTCTTCACCAATCGTCATGCCATTTTAACAACAGAGTAATAATAAATAACATTTACGACTGAACTTTACCATAACAACGTAGTGCTGACGCTGCACTTTCATGGTATGCAGCACTATTTGGCTTCCAGTTGATGCAATAGATTTTTAAATGTTATGTTTTACTTTAAAAGCAGTTCCTCTTGTGGCTCCGGTTGATACTTGAGCCCACTCACCCCGGTACATTTCATTCCTACATAGAAACGCTTGTTTATGATGATGCAGCTCTTTTAAGGTCAAATGAGAGGATTTCCATTAACTGACAATAAATTCTTCGAGTAAATAAAACACTTGTGAACTGTAATGTTTGGTTGCCATGAATGCAGATAAGTAGAATAAGTCGATTATAAAGCTCTGCAGTGACATCTAGTGGTCGGTGGAGGAAGTATTCAGATCCTTTACTCTTACAGTTCTAATAACACAGTACAAATACTCTGTTACAGAAAGATGTTCCTTCAGTGAAGGTATGTCAGTGTAACATGGTGTTAAAGTGTTCAAACTGAGACTGTTCTATTATATTTATATTACTTCTATTGTAGAAGCAGGATTTTACTGTTGTAGATTGACCCGGAGCTCATTTTGAACTGTTCACTATTAAATATTTTCATTATAAATTAATCTGTTGATTATTTTCTTCACTTAATTTGTAAGAAAATATATTTTTGCAAGTTGTTCATATGTTTTGTGTGCAAACACTTTAATAAGTAACTAAAGCGGTTAGATAAATGAAATGCAGCAAAGGAATTTAACATTATGAACAACATGTACCTCTGAGATGTAGTACAGTAAAAAGTACATGTACCTCTGAGATGTAGTACAGTAAAAGTACATGTACCTCTGAGATGTAGTACAGTAAAAAGTACATGTACCTCTGAGATGTAGTACAGTAAAAAGTACATGTACCTCTGAGATGTAGTACAGTAAAAAGTACATGTACCTCTGAGATGTAGTACAGTAAAAAGTACATGTACCTCTGAGATGTAGTGGACTAGAAGTATAAAGAAGCATGAAAAGAAAAGACTCAAACACAGTACTCATCTCCATTATATATATATATTTAACAGTCTCTCCGTTCAACACACACATAAAGAGGAAGTAAAGCTTCACATACAAACAAGTAAAGTGAACTTCCTGTAAAGAACAGCGGTCCTGAAGCGAGGAAGAGGAAATCCCCTCAACGCTGCTTCTAGTTCTGATAGAAGTCAATCAATCTAAAAGGTGTGCAGATAAACTGTAAAATAATATATTTTAATGTGTGCATCCTCCAGCAGAGGAGAATTATCCTCTTAAAGTTTAGTGTTCAACAAACTCACATTTATTGTGTACTAACTAGGAAGAGAGTATTTGGAAGGTACAAGTACTTCAGTGAAGTAGTTCTGGATAAAACATTTACTGAAAAGTTAAATATTCTGTTTTGGGATTTGATGCACTGATCAACAGTCATCTTAATAAATCAGAAATCCTCTTATGAAGTCAATACTACTTACAAGAAAGTACTCTGATATCTTACTTCAATAAAGTTCATATTACTTATGCTTAAGTAAATCTACAAAAGTATCAGCATCAAAATGTATTTGTGGTACTAAAATGACTCCGTATGCAGAATGAACTTCTATAGAATAATATATATTATTATTTTTACCACTTTATGTGACGTGCAGCTTCATCTGTAATAATGTATATTTATTGTTAATATGTTGTATTTATCTGAAAAGTATAATAGTTCTCTCTGAAATGTAGTGAAGTATAAAGTAAAATCAGATCACTTGAGATAAGGAGCCAAAGTACTTCAGTAAATGTACTTTTACTGTTTTCATCCGTCTCTTTAAATAACATTTTAGCTGCTGGTTTCTTGGACGACAACATTTTATGAAGCAGAATCCAAATTTTAGGAACATTTAAAAGTTGCTAGAAATGCTCCTAAAAAGAGCAACTTAAAACAGTCGCATCATGTTTGTGGGTAGAAGAAGAATAATAATAATAATAATAATAATAAAGCAGCCCTGAAAGATTATACATATTTAAAAAGTACACAAATCACTCTGGAGGATCTTCTCATACAACACAGACAGTACAACACCAACAGACACAAATAATAAATAAATATATTTCTATACAAAACAATAATAAATAACACTGACGGGTTCCAGGTCAAAAGTGCAGAATGATCCAAAAATCAAGGAAAGAGGCGCTGAATGTTATGCCTTTCAAAAGGTGAGTGTGTGTGTGTGTCTCTAGCTGACGGACTTGAGCTTGGACCAGGGGTTCGTCCCCCGGACCTCCAGCGGCGTGTCGTTGCTGTACAGGTGGTCACACAACTCCTCCAGCGGCGGCTCCGGGTCAGAGGTCGCGAACTGAGCCGCCTCCTCCACCTCCTTACGGATAGAGACGTCAATCTCCTGAAGAGCGGCGGCGGGGGGGGGGGGGGGAGTTAGAGAGAGAGTGAGAGTGTGCGAGAGAGCGAGCTAGAGAGTGTGTGAGCGACACAGACTAAGGCAACATGGCGGGTTGTTGTTTCTCTACCAGGAAGTAGAGGAAGCTTTAATCTCTTATTCTAGGCTGGCTGAATAAATAAATATATAAATAAATAAACTAAATCACCTAAAGATCACGTATTATTTTTATTTAAAAAAAAAGACAGAAAATAAATAAAAGCAGGAAAACAAAAGTGGAAAAACCAGCCAATGTTGTGAGAATGAGAGTTTGAGAAGCTTTTTCAAGTCATTTCCAGCTCGCTGATCTTCCCTACAGATGAAACAACTGGAGCTGATGAGTTTGCTGTGAAGCGTAAACCTCCCTTTGTTCTGTTCGTCCTCGTTGTTCAAATTGTAGGTCTTTGACTTGTTAACGTTGGAAGTGTATATTTTATCTATTTCAAAATCCCCCCAAAAAAAACATACAAGAAGAAAAGACCATCTGTGAAAGCCCAGTGATGCGCGCGTGTGTGTGTGTGTGTGTGTGTGTACCTTGAACTCCTCTACTGACGCCATGTTGTTGCCGAGCATGCGCTCCTTCAGCATGCTGATGGGGTCGCTCTTACTGCGCACTTCCTGGACCTCGTCTCGCGTCCGGTAGCTACAGGAAGCGACATCACAGTCAGAACAAACCAAAACGTCCCACAAACAGTAGACACAAAACGTATTGATCATGTATATTTCTTCATCTATATAACTTTTTTAAATAAATAAATAAATACACAAAAAAAAAAAAAAAAAGTACAGAGAAATTAAAAAAAGTTAGATAAATAGAGAAATCTATAGATTTATCTATCTCAATAGAAAATTGTGTATTGTTTTATGAAATTCAAAATAAATAAATATATGTTTAAGTAATGAAAAAAATACTAATTCTTGCTTGAAGCAGATTGAGTGAGCAACGCGCTGCAACAGGATGACGTGGCATCGGTTCCCCACCTGACGCCTGGGTCGCTCATGCTGTGTCCATGGTAACGGTAGGTCCGCAGCTCCATGATAATGGGACCCTGAAATACACACACACACACACGTCACTTCACTTCACACACGTCACTTCACACACGTCACTTCACACACACACACACACGTCGGCCATCTTTAACAAACCAGCTTCGCCTCGACATTTAGAGTCGTTTTCTCCCAACGATGCAAAAGCTCTACTTTCGATTCACCAACATTTCTAAAGCATTGAGCCTCTCAGCTCACCTTTCCAGACCGGCAGTGTTCTGCAGCGAACTTAGTGGCCTCTCGCACACACAGGACGTCCATCCCATCCACCTGGAGACGAGGAAGCAAGGTCACGCAGGTCAAGCAAGGTCAAGACAAACAATAATAAACGGCTGAGTTGTGGCTATTTGTTTTTCCTCCACTGAAAAAAACTAAACATGGATGTAATAATTAAATTTCCCCAAATGTAATCTTTTCAGCTCCCCTCATGAAGTATTACACTTAAGTCCCCCATAGAAGCACTTCTACTTCTCAGATAACTATTGTACTTTTTACTACATTAGTATGACATTCTTTATGTGTTGAATGTTTATTTTAAACTGGACATAAATGAGTTAAAATGCAACTTATACATTGTTGCAGCAGGAATATTGACCCAGAAACAGAGTAACTACTGAGGTATCAGTACCCTGAGGTATCAGTACTCTGAGGTATCAGTACTCTGAGGTATCAGGACCCTGAGGTATCAGGACCCTGAGGTATCAGGACCCTGAGGTATCGGTACCCTGAGGTATCGGTACCCTGAGGTATCGGTACCCTGAGGTATCGGTACCCTGAGGTATCGGTACCCTGAGGTATCAGGACCCTGAGGTATCAGGACCCTGAGGTATCGGTACCCTGAGGTATCGGTACCCTGAGGTATCAGTACCCTGAACACGTGTTTTGTTTGCAGCTTCATACACGAGCATCAGACTGGATGGATGCTCACACCTGTAACTGCCAGAGGAGTTTCCTCCTCCTGTAGTCTGGGTTCATACAGGCCAGCTGCAGCGTACGACACCCTGCAGCTACCGCCCAAGACCCGAGGGACTAGAGCCCAAGACCTGCTGGGACTAGAGCCCAAGACCTGCTGGGACTCACTCTGATCCCTGGGATGTAGTCTCCTCTCTTGTAGTACTAAAGTACTACTACAGTACTACAGTACTACAGTACTGAGGCTTACCCTGATCCCTGGGATGTAGTCTCCTCTCTTGTAGTACTCGGTGCTGGCGGCCGCTCTCTCCACAGACGTTCCCATCCCGTAGCCGTTGTTCTCACAGACGAAGACGCACGGCAGCTTCCACAGGGCGGCCATGTTGAACGCCTCGAACAGCTGGCCCTGGGGGGGGGGGGGGGGGGAGGGAGTATTTTATAAGAGTACTTCATATAATATAAAGTGTGATAGTAAAGAACTAGTGAGGAATATTTACCTGGTTGGCCGCCCCGTCTCCGTACAGCGAGACGCACACCTGGTTGTTGCCTTGGTACTGACAGGCCAGAGCGATGCCGGCGCCCAGAGGAACCTGACAACACAGGCGAGTCACGGACAGGCGAGTCACGGACAGGCGAGTCACGTACAGGCGAGTCACGGACAGGTACACAACTATCTCTTTAATGGAGTCTTAAAAACTGGGGTTCTCAACTTCATGCAAATTATAGTAGATAACAAAAAACTAAACATGTAATAATTAGATTTCCCCAAATTGAATCCTTGAGCTCCTGTCATGAAGTACATTCACTCAAGTACTACACTTAAATCCACCTAGAAGTACTTTTACTTTATTTGGGTACCTTCTACTTCTCCGGCACTACATCTCAGATAACTATTGTACTTTTTACTACATTAGTATGACAGTTTTTATGTTGAATATTTATTTTAAACTGGACATAAATGAGTTAAAATGCAACTTATACATTGTTACAGCAGGACCATGACCCAGAAACAGAGTAACTACTGAGGTGTCAGTACCCTGAGGTATTGGTACCCTGAGGTATCGGTACTCTGAGGTATCGGTACCCTGAACACGTGTTTTGTTTGCAGCTTCATACACGAGCATCAGACTGGATGGATGCTCACACCTGTAACTGCCAGAGGAGTTTCCTCCTCCTGTAGTCTGGGTTCATACAGGCCAGCTGCAGCGTACGACACCCTGCAGCTACCGCCCAAGACCCGAGGGACTAGAGCCCAAGACCTACTGGGACTAGAGCCCAAGACCTGCTAGGACTAGAGCCCAAGACCCGAGGGACTAGAGCCCAAGACCTGCTAGGACTAGAGCCCAAGACCCGAGGGACTAGAGCCCAAGACCTGCTGGGACTAGAGCCCAAGACCCGAGGGACTAGAGCCCAAGACCTGCTGGTACTACAGGACTGAAGCTTGTGGTACTAGAGTACTGCAGACATGCGTGAGGATAAAACAGAAGCTGGTTTGGTGCAGCTGAAGCACCAGGTGTGTGTTTACCTGCGCGCCCACGATGCCGTTTCCTCCGTAGAAATGCGGCGCGTACATGTGCATGGATCCGCCCTTCCCTTTGGCCACGCCCCCTTTTCGACCTGCGGAGCCAACAGAGAGGAGGGACGGTTACACAACGTAAATAATATAAAAACGGGAGAACTCCTCCAGGTAGCCTCTTGAGCCCGCTCACCCGTGAGCTCGGCCAGGATCTCCTTGACGGCGATGCCACGCGTGTACGTGTAGCCGTGTGCGCGGTACGCCGTGATCAGGTGATCGGACGGGTTGATGGCGGCCTCGATGCCGACCGCACACGCTTCCTGTGGGAGGAGAGCAGCGTGAGAACGGAGAGAGCTTCACCGCCAAGAACACGCTCTGATGTTTGTGACATTTACATCTGTTGTTTTCCGCTTTGTCCCACTTTTCTACTGGGTGCATGTTTTTTTTTATTTCAACAGTCTCTAAAACTGACTGCCATAAAGTCAAAATCTGAAATAATTATAAATATGTTATTTTTGTAAACATTTTAATTGCAGTAAGTGATATTTACAATTTCAAAGATTTTTTATTTTTACAAAAATAAATTCGCAATATGTTTTGTAAATATATTTGTATATTATACAAAAAAATATTTTTTGTAAATATTTTGGAATAGTTTTTTTTGTAAAAATAAATAAAAAAGTTTTGAAATTGTAAATATCACTTAATGAAATTAAAATATTTAAAAAGATACATATGTCCAGCTCTACATTAATACAAATGTAAAAAATATATACATATATGTATTTAAAAACACACAAAATTAAATTGCAATAACAAAGATGTATGCTTTATTTTGAATACGTTATGTGGATTAATTTTTGGTTGAGCTAAAGTTGATTTTAAAATGGACAACAACATGTTTCAAATGTACAAATTGATTCTCGTATCCGTCAATAAAAGGTTTAATATTGACATAGTAATAATATTTAAACTTTCTTTAAGTCACCTGTCCGTCGTACAGGTGGCAGAAGCCTCTGATGATCTTCTGCTTGTAGAGCTGATCCGCTTTGAGCTCCATGCGCCGCACCGTCTGCATGACGCGGTAATACTGCAGGCCCTGCTCCCGGGTAAGCTCCGCCTCCAGAGGAGGCCCCGCCTCCAGGCGGTGCACGTCGCATTTCTACCAAAAATAAACATTTTATAGTTTAGATCAGTGTTTTTCAAGTATTTTTTTTGAGCCGCGGAACATTTTCTACAATAAATAAAAAATCCCGCGGCACATCAACAACCCAAAAAGTTACAAAATGTCACATTGAAGCATTTATGGTGGGTCATCATAGCGCTACCTACTGGCATGGAAGAGTATTTCATTACTAGAACAGCCACTATATTGCAGGCTCAGACGCTCAACAATGAAAATTATTTGTGGCAACAAAATAATGTTGTTGTGCCGTGAGACAGCATCAGGTGTGCGGTGGGGAAAATGTCAAATTTCACTTAAAATCGGTCCAAAAAAAAAAAAAAAAAAAAAAAAAAGTCTCAGGTTTAGATAATGAGTTGTTGAGTTTCCCAAAATAAAAACGCACGATGCAGCCGATGTTGTAGAATTTCACAAATTAAAATAAAAATAATTCAAAAAACATATTTTGGGCGCAGTTTCGACCCACCTTGATGTCAAAGGTCGCCTGTGAGGTGAAGTCGGCGAAGGAGCGGGAAACCACGACTCTGGCACCCTGGTGAGCAAATAAATACACAATAAACAACAAAGTCATCATAAAAACAAACAAACATGAAAAGAAAACAGACGATGGCCCTCCTCTTCACAACAGGTGCAGGTTAGTGGTGCGTTTAGGGAGCTGGGGAGTTGGTGGTTCGGGTTCGGGTGGGTCACCCTGGACTAGTACAGAGGTCTGTGACGTGGGGGGGGGGAGGAGGGGGGGCAGTAACAGGGTGGATAGGGAGGTTAACACCACCGAAACATTCACACAAAAAACTGGTTGGTTCTGGGAAAAATAAACCCCCCAAAAACAGATGGTTCCTTTATTTAGCTACACAATAAAATATAAAAAGGGCAAATATCAGAGGAAAATAATTTAAAAAAAAAAAAGTAATAATATTTACAACATAACTGAGTTAATCTAAGAAGAAATTTAGTATTTTTGTCCTGAAAGTTAATTCCATTTGAAAAAAGGAGCAAAGATATAATTATGTAAAATATTTACATAGTTATTCTCATTGAAAGACACATACAATTTTATTTTTTTTAAGTAATAATTGTGAGTAGCAGTCCTGCTTTTTACAGTAAATCCATGAAATGATGAATGTGGAATCTTAAAAAGGAGGCATTCCTTCTTCCACGCCTTGTGATGTCATAGATTCCGGAAAGAGAAAAACAAGAAGATGAGAAATCCCCAGAATCAAGAAACGGATCGTTCAGAAAGTCAAGCCGTTAATTCCCTTCGCGGCCGCGTGTTAAAACCAGCAGTGGGTTAGAGAGTTCCCCGTTAGTGACGGTTCTTACTGGTCCGTCTAGCTGGTCTAGCCGGTCGGTCTGGGCGCTAACTAACTGAGCCGCAGCAGCCGGCGCGCTCGCACTGACTGGTGGAGGTTTGGGCGGCTGCCGGCACGTCTGAGCCAAGGTGGGCGTCACCGGACAGCTGACACTGACGTACTCTGACAGGTCAGCCAGCAACTGGGGAACACAGGAGCCAACCAATCAGACCAGAGCACAGCCAGAGGAGCGCTACAGTCTACAGGACACACACACACACACACACACACACACACACACACACACACACACACACACCCCCCTCTGGAGGCTAAAGTAGGAGGAACACACAGAGTCTGGCACCAGCCCAACAGTGTCTACACTTCACCGGATATTTCTTAATTGGCACAACATTGTAAATCACAAAATAAACTGACAAAATACAATCATATATATAAAATCTGAACATTACCTGCTCTTCTGTTTTATAGGATTGAAAACAGAAGCAGGGTTTTGGACTATTTGAAGCTTCTCTCCTATTTATTTGATAGGAAACTGAATCTCTTTTTGGGTTTTAGACCGTCGGACAAAACGTCATTAAAAAGACAAAAAGGTTCTGGGAAATTGTTACGGCTTATTTTATCATAATAAATATAATATGCCTCCTCAAAAGGAGTCTGAATTTTCCAGGATTGTCCTCTAAATACATAAAGACACTTAACCAAGTCTGATATATTAGATATTGTTGTTGTATTTTACTCAAATCTTAAAGAAACCTAATTGGATCCAATAGAACTGACTTATTCTCAGACCCTTCAGTGTTTCTTTGTTGCACCATAAGTTATCTTCCTTGTACGTCGTCACCTCTTCCGATTAACCGACAATAACTTTATTTAAAAAACAGATTATTGAGACGGCTGAGGAGTAAATGTTGTGCCAATATTTGAATATCGCCGGGACGGCTTCGCCGCCCGATACCGGGGTCTAACCGTTCGACCACAGGGCAGCAGAAGGCATTTCACTGGCATCGTTGTGGAAATAAAATAAATGGATATTGTAAATTAAATATAAATAATGTTAAGAAAGGACAACTAAACACAGTGAAAACAGCTGATTGTGTTCTAGGTTGTTTTATTTTCCCAGTTCAGAAGCACTTTAGTGAAACTTCTTCAGGAAAAATAACAAAAAGGAAACGTAGGAACAAACATGAGCAACGAGCCGCTTCTTACCTCAGACACTGTTTGGGCTCCCTGGGGGTCAGGTGGGGGAGGGGAGGGGGGAGGGAAGGGAGAAAAGCCAGATATGAATAGGTTGTTGTGTGTGTGGATGCGCGTGTGTGTGTGAGAGAGAGAGAGAATGATGAGGGAGTGGAAGCTGAAGGAGAGCGAGCGAAAGAAAGAGTTCTGCTTTTCCCACACAAAGGAAAGTAAAGACGACAGAGTTCCTTCAGTCACACGTTTGTTTTTCAGATCAGAGTTTGAGGATCTTTCAATACTTATTTGCACAATTTATAGAAGCGAATTAGAGCTCATGAAGGTCAAACAGGACGGTAGGATCTCTGCTGCCACCGAAGCACCACAACACAGACACACAACATGCTCTGATCTCAACATACCCTGATATCTTCTATTAACAAAAGTCTGCCAGTTTCTTTATTTAATGTAAAGGTTTTGGTGCAAAATCAAAAATAAGTAGTTTTCTAAACTTGTATTATTCAGTATTGACCTTTATTGTATTTCAGTAAACATGTTTGTTGCGTTGAGCATCAATTTGTTTATGTTATTGTGATGAAGCCGACGACAGTTGAACACTAAAATAATAATAATTTAGTGTTTAAGTAAGTAATGATGCTAATGTGCTTTTATACTTTAAATGCATAACTTTTACTTGCAATAGTATTTCTACGATACTTTTACTAATGTAAATATACATAAAACCTTTTACGTGCAGAGTATTTCTACACTGGTAATGATACCGTTACTTCAGTAAAGTAAATCCCAGCAACGTCACTTCCGCCACTAATCCTGACGAGTGGAAGCTACATTTAGGTTGCACGTTAAATTCGATAATGGAATATATTGATCAGCATTGATCACATCGGTGCATCTCAAGCAGGAAAACCACCACAAACACAGACGCGCTCATCTTAAATTAACTAAGAGATGAACTGTGCAGAAAAACCAAACAAACACACATTTTAGATAGATGGATAGATATATAGATAGAGACCACAACATGCAGCCTGCAGAGCCAGAACCGAACCCGCCGCTGTGACCCACGTGCTAACAAGGTCAGCACCAGCTAGCTAAACAATTCAGCCAACTGTTAGCATCGGATGAGAAGGGGCTGAAACTCTAGGTTGACCCCAGAAACACTCACCACATTGCGGCCCGTGATCCTGCAAAGTGCGTTCGAGATCATGGTTAACATGTTTTTCATGCTACTGGACGACGAGCCGGCTCTGAAGGGATTAGGAACAGCGGATGTCCGTCGCTGCTCTGCTGCTTTAAGCGCTACTTCCGTGTTGGTGTCCGCGTGCGAAACGCTGCCGGGTGAAACCCTCGCTGCGCGGAACATTGGTTCCTAGACGTTTATATGGCTGCCCAGAAATGCGATTTAAAAATTGTATTTAATGCAAAAATCTGTTTTTTATTTAAACACCAAAAAACATCAAGATTAGTATATATATATATATATATGAATAAAGGAATAAAGGAAATAGTCCATGCCAATCATTGAAACAGAAATGTAGATAAAGAGGAAACACCTGTGTATTGTTAATTTAATTGACTAATTAAAGCAACATTTAAAATGATGAGTTTTTGTTCACAGGTTTTAACTTAAAGTTCCAAGTCCTTTAACATTTTTTTTAAATTTTACCTTTTAATAAAGAGTATGTCTTTAAAAAAAAAAAAACATCATATAATACAATTAATGACTTATTTGAATTGAATGTCTCCCTGTTTAAAATGTCAGGAAACACCGCCAGGGATTATTTCCTCAAATTTGACAAAACAAAGGCACGAGGACGACGGTGAAGTCATGATAAATAAGAATTCATTTATTGCATTTGAGTAAATACACAACTGAAGGCCGTTCTCCCTCTTCAGAATAAAGCTTCTCATTCAAAGACGGAGAGAGTTTAAGCAGCAGTGGAATATGAGAACATACAACGTACTGTAAAGCAATGCGAATCAGGAATAAATGAAGTTCTGACAAATCCAGGAAAGTTTTCTTTTGACTGTAAACGGTAACAATCCCACAGAATGAGTAAATACAATATAAATGAGTCTCTGTGTCGTAAGAGTCAAACCACCAGAGCAAATAAAGTACGGTTGTGTAAATTTAACAAGGCATGATGTAAAAAAGAAGAAAAGAAAGAATGTAATCTGTATAAGTGCTTTCATCCCCTTTGGCAGGTTGCTTTCACGAGTCCACAGTCTGATTGAAGTGTCTCTTCCCGTCCAGATAGAGCATCGACTCTGCAAACACAAACAAATAAACAAACAAACAGCATTATTTTATGTCTGTTTCCTCACATCAACAGCAACGTTTCATTCAGTAGTTTTCACCGTCGTCTTTCTGTAGTTTCAGGGTATAAATCATCTTTTCCACGGAGTTTAGAGTGGAAGAAGTACTCAGAAATACTCTGTCGCAAGTACAACTACAGCATGAGCCTCCACAAGTAAAACACACATTTAATTGTATTATATTTATTAATACGTTCATCACTTTAATGTTGCAGCTGGAGCTCATTTTAATTACTTTAAATGCTGCTGGATGGATTGTGAATTTCTCCCTGTGGATCAATAAAGTTTGACTTCGTCTTAACCAATAAAATACAATCATTGTTATTAATACTTTTTAAATTATTCATCTGGATCTACAAAGTTATCAAATCAATGGAGTGCAGTAAAAAGTAACAGCGAAGTAACAGAAACAGTAAGTAAAATATGTGTGTGTGTGTGTGTGTGTGCGTGCGTGCGTGCGTGCGTGCGTGCGTGCGTGCGTGCGTGCGTGCGTGCGTGCGTGCGTGCGTGCGTGCGTGTGTGTGTGTACCTCCATAGGTCATGGGGATGATGTTGGGGACGTCGCGGTCGGACAGGAAGGTGAAGTGGAACACGTTGGTGGTGTTGTGCTGACGGGTCAGAGGGTCGAACACCTCGCTGTGAACTCTGACCTGGACGTGCTTCCCCTGTGTGTAACACACCTGAAGACACACACACACACACACACACACACACACACACACAGTGTGGTCAATCACTGAGAAACACACTCACACACTCTCTCTCTCTTTCTCTCTCTCTCAGACACACACACACACACACACACACACACACACACACACACACACACACACACACACACACACACACACACACACACACACACACACCTGAGACGACAGCAGCAGCAGGGATCCGATCTCTACAGGTTTCTGGAACAGGATGTCGTCAACGGCAACCAGACTGGGTCGACCTCCTCTGCAACAAACATGCAGTACTTTATACTTCAAGTACTCTGCAACAAACATGCAGTACTTTATACTTCAAGTACTCTGGAACAAACATGCAGTACTTTATACTTCAAGTACTCTGCGATAAACATGCAGTACTTTATACTTCTAGTACTCTGGAACAAACATGCAGTACTTTATACTTCTAGTACTCTGGAACAAACATGCAGTAATTTATACTTCAAGTACTCTGGAATAAACATGCAGTACTGCAGTCCGTACTGGGATATTATATACTGGGATATAATGTACTGGGATATGACGTACTGGGATATAATGTACTGGGATATAATGTACTGGGATATGACGTACTGGGATATTATGTACTGGGATATGACGTACTGGGATATTATGTACTGGGATATGACGTACTGGGATATTATGTACTGGGATATGATGTACTGGGATATGACGTACTGGGATATTATGTACTGGGATATGACGTACTGGGATATTATGTACTGGGATATGATGTACTGGGATATGATGTACTGGGATATGATGTACTGGGATATGATGTACTGGAATATAATGTACTGGAATATAATGTACTGGAATATAATGTACTGGGATATTATGTACTGGGATATGATGTACTGGGATATGATGTACTGGAATATAATGTACTGGGATATTATGTACTGGGATATGATGTACTGGGATATGATGTACTGGGATATGATGTACTGGGATATGATAAACAGCTGGGTAGCGTAGCTCTCACCCGTAGGAGCAGGCGTTGGCCCAGCCCAACTCGTAGGCTTTCCTCATCAGAAAACCTCCAAATATCCTGTTGAAGATGTTCCTCTCCTGGTCCACACACACACACACACACACACACACACACACACACACACACACACACACACACACACACACACACACACACACACACACACACACACACACACACACACAGCGTGAGACACAAACAGGAGAGTGTAATATATTCTATGAGAGGCTGCGTTGTAGTTCCCTCTCTCACCTGCGGGTGGCAGATCTCCAGCCCTTTCAGTTTGCCGTCTTCCATCCACACAGAGTTCGGAGGCAGAAGTCTGCTGCGGAAACTGACCGTCCTGCAGGAGGAGAATATATACACATTTATATTGGTATGCTTTAAAGTCACACAAGACAAAGTAAGTGTCCTGCAAGCTTATTATTATTATTATTATTATTATTGTTATTATTATTATTATTATTATTATTATTATATCAGGTGTTTGTGATATAGAAAAGGGGAGGAGGATATTCAGAGAAAACACATCAGATTAAAGTTCTTCTGAATGCATCCAATGTTTCCTTTATTTTCTCTTCATCTCACAGAATATTTGAATGTTTTTCTCCCAATTTTTTTTTACATTTACCATTTTATTCTGATGGAATATTTGTTCTCCTAAACCTCAGACTTGAAACCCAGTAAAGAGTTTATTTATCGTAAATGTACCCGTTAATCTTTTTGTTTGTTACACAGAATCCGTCGTTGGAAAATGTTTGGAAAGAGGCAGGAACTTAAAATTAAAATAAATACGAGGCCGGTGATTGGATGAACTATCTGTCAATCAAACTCTTACTGAAAGTCGAACGGAAGAAGAGCGAGAACATCTTTTCCATCTTTTGCTCTTTTGCTCTGCAGCTGTGACAGAACTGATGCTATTGCTGCTTCCACTGTTGCTTCATTTATTGATTCATTAATATATCTACGATAGACGTTAAAGTCTTCTGAAGTGATGTCACAGAATATAAAGTGATGTCACAGAATATGAAGTGATGTCACAGCTCGTGGTCGTACTTTGTGTCCAGCGTGTTGAGGAACAGGCCGTGGACGAGCTTCCTCTCCTCGTCCGTGGGCGCCACCTTCAGCAGCGACGCCGTGCTCAGGTCCACGCGGCGGATCTTATTGGCTGGAACACACACACACACACACACACACACTCACACACACACACACACACACACACACACACACACACACACACACACACACACACAGTGAAACTAGGCCAAAGATATACAGGTACATATATATAAAACGTATATTATATTTACTTATCACCAACTCTGCAGCTGCACTGAGCATTTTCATGTCCAGTATTAGACCCAAGGATTACACACACGCGAACACACACACACACACACACACACACACACACACACACACACACACACACACACACACACACACACACACACACACACACACCTTCTCCTTCCTGCAAGAGCTTCTCCTCCTCTGGACCTTCTGCCGTCAGCGGATTTACAAACGCCGCCCTGAAACAAAGAAGAAGACGGAAACACGTTCAATTTAAAGTCTTTTATTAGAAAATTATAATAATGTACATGCATCAGTAGTTCATAATATTAATGTTTTAGTAATAATGTTAATAATGTTACTGTTTTACAAACCAAACAATCAATCGATTAATGGAGAAAATAATCATTAGTTAATAGTTATTAACTAGTTAAATTAACTACATTAGTAAAACTTTCTCACATTCGAGTTCACATTAGTTAAAAACGTGAAAACGTCCCCAGAATAAGAACCTTCGTACGTCCAGGACTCACTTCCTGTTTACATTCATGTTCATTCTGCGGTTCCCACCTCTTGTTCTCCGGATCCCGGGCCACCATGACGAACGTCGCATCCAGAACCGGAGAATACGCTCCGTTGTGGAACTGAGAGAAGAGTCACGTTGAGGGATGGTTGTTATTTCTGGGGCTTTTCTCCGCAGCTATAATGGATGTTGCTGCTCAGGATATTGTTAAAGTTTGACCCTCTCTATTAGAATTTAAAATTTCAATTTAAAATTGCAAAATTGTAATTTAAAATTGCAAAATTGTAATTTAATTTCAAAAATATTATTTTAAAATTTGACCATGAACAAGTGGAATCAATATTTTTTTTATTCAAATTTTAAACCTTGTTTTTCTCCGTTTCTGGGGTTAAATCTCACCATCACGATCAGCTTTTTTATCTTTCATTATGAATCATGTATGTCTTATACTTCTCAAAAATAACTCAACACATGTATGTTCGATTGTGTACCTGTGACATGTGCATCTTGGCTTCGATGGAGGTCTTTCCCACCCACGTCACATGACCAGTGAACTTGATGTCGCAGTCAGGATAGATGATGTGCTGCCTCATGTCTGTCCGACAGGAAAAGAAAAGTCGTTATTAATTTATTGTCTGTCAATTATTTAATTAATGAACTGACCAACAGTCCTAAAAACTTAGTTCAGCCCAAACAGACTTACCGATCTTATCCACCAGGGCGGTGACGATGGACAGAGGAGACCTCTTCATCGCCACATTATAGGTGTGAGAGTAGGAGATGAGGACTGAGGAGAGGGACGAGGAAGGAAAGGATGTGAGTGTTCCACTGTGTTGAACTCTGTGTCGAGTTATAGTGGAAGTCAAGATGAGTTTTAGTGACACCTGCTAAACTGTCCAAGTCCTCCAGGATTCTACCAAACCTGAAAAGAGACAAAAGTTAGAGGTAGACGAGTTCTAGTTCATCTGTGTGTGTGTATGTGTTTGTTTTTATATCCAGGTGGGGTCCATCACCTGACAGGTCACTTATGCTACGTGACTAATCTTTACTATAAATTAGTCTCCATGGCCACAGGCACCACCATTCTTATCAATGGAAAACAGACTGCTGATATGCCTGGTGCATTTCCTTGAGTTAATTTTCATCATTGCCCCAGTGGCCATGGGTGGTACTGCGGAGTGAGAACTGTGTGTACCTGACAGTGTTGTGGAAGGTCAGGTATTTCTCTCGGAGCTGTGGTTCGGAGCCCAGAGGCAGGTGCACCTCCAGGTAGCTGTCCTTCATCGTCTTGGGTGGAAGGTCGCTTTGAGACTTCGCCAACATGGACGACAGCGACACGCGCTCCGTCATGGCCTGCTGGTGGTCGCTGCACACAACACAACATATTCATGAACATTTTAAAGTATTTCTTTCAGGCTTGTATTTATTTTTTCCAATTCTATATTTATTATTTACCCTTGCCAAAGAGGTAAAGTGTTCTATTAGATTAGTTGATTTATTTGTTTGTTGGCTTGATTACGGAACGCAAAACTGATTCACAAATTATTTTGATCGAGGGCCTTTGGCCTTGACGGACATCTTTCTATCTTCGGTTTATTTTTTTACAACGATGTTTATAGTCATGCACCGAAACACTGAGGCATGTGAAAACCTACCTGGTAATAAACGAGATTCTGTTTAGAAACCAGTTGCAGTTTCACTACATCTCATTTCTGTGACACTGTCATAATTAGAGTATGAATTCCTGAGTTGCACAGTGACCTTTGACCACCAAAATAAAATGTATTCAGACAACCTTAAATCATAAAAACCTTAAAGCCACTGGACATTCCTTGGATTTGTTGCTGATAATCACTTTTTAATTTGTACTGCATCTCTTTTACTGTATATTGTCTTCAAAAGGAGTCAAATCAGGGCTGCAGAGTCAGTGCAAAACCTTCTCACAAAATGTAGGTTATTTGAAGAGTTGAATTAAAAGAGAATAAATGATTATAAAACAATTATAATTCCAGTACTTGAGTAAATGCACAACTGGCTCAAAAGAGCACACACAACAAAAATGTACCATATCTGCACAAGTATTTGAAAGATGTCTTTGTTATTGAAGTATTAGAAACAAAAACCAACGACCTTGTTGAGCAAACAAAACCCAAATGAAACAAAACAGAAATGTGTTTTCTTGGTGCTTTGACACAAATAGTTCAGTACCTCCAGTTGGTGGAAGCTCCCACGATTTCTCTCAGCCTGTTTCGTACTGAAAACACAAGAAAAACAATCAGATCTTCTGTGTGTGTGTGTGTGTGTGTGTGTGTGTGTGTGTGTGTGTGTGTGTGTGTGTGTGTGTGTGTGTGTGTGCACTGCAAGAAGAAAAACACCAAAAGTTCAAGGCTTCGCTTCATACCGTCTCCGTCACAAACAATGAGGCTGTTTTGCAGCTGCAGCCTTCAGGGAAACCTGTTCAGTCATTAAATACTAAATATTCTTTTATGATTATGTGCTTTAATAAAAAAAAGGCACAACTTATTCCTTGATCTCATTACTTTATTTTTATATTCAACTTAATATCTATTGCACTGTTGTTGTCGTTGATTGTTGATTTCTAATGTTATGCACCTTCCGCAAAGAACAATTCCTCCTTTGTGTAAACATCCCTCGCAAATAAATGGTTCTGATTCTGATTCATAGATCTTTGGTAATCAAATAAAATGAACTGGAAGATCCGACGGTGAATTAAACCGTCAAATGTCCGTAATTCTTGCACGACGGCTGCAGCTGTGAGACAATGAGACAATATGAGACAATATGAAACAACACAGAGGAGGAGAAGAGGCGTTGAATGGAGACAGCAGTCATGTCCAGCTGAAGCTCAGTGCAACAGAGGGAAGACGAAGGTTAACAGACGCCACCATCGAATGATGCAGGACTGTGGAGCCGGCGGGAACATTCAAATCCAGACCTGACAAAAGGCAGAACAGGTGAGCAGTAAAAAAAATAAAAAGTATATTAAAAATGGTGGATGCTCAGTAAACATGCAGGAAGAATTAAAGTGCAATTAGAGCAAAACAAAAGAGAACGGAGAGTAGATCAGATAGTTAGATGTGATTGTCTTGGTTTACCAACACACACCATTAGACACGTGCAAAAGTGGATTTCCTGCGGAGAAACAAAAAAAAATGATTGAATGGGGATTTCACACATTAAAATATGTCACCACGGTCCAAGTCACTGCATGCATTCAACACCAAACATTTAAAGTGGACAATGTCTTTAACGTAGACGTGGTGACGTCATCCATTGGTTTGTGCAACGCTGTTCTGAAGCCTCGGGTTCGCCGCCATCTTGGCTTTTTGCAACCAGAGAAAGGACCATCTTCCCTCCGAGAGCTTTATGTTATCATATCTGCTGAGAGCAGTCTAATGAAACCAATTCAAATACCTGAGGTTATCTTCCAATATCATGTGTGGCAAGATCACGCAGCAATAACTTGAAAAGGATTGTGGGAAAATCTAATAAAATGTCCATGTACATGCCACGTCTACGGTCACGTTATGACAGAGTCCAGCAGGTGATCGTGTAAAATCATAAAATGACTAAAATAACACGAAGCTGCTCAGTTTCACTTGTGTTCTGACACAGAAGTGACGTTCAGGTGTTTCTGTGCCAGATGATCAAACTGAGTTGCCATTTATTTAAAGTCACTGCAATAAAATGAGAGATTTAATAAAAGACACTACCTCTTCAGTCCACAGGGGGCGCCAGAATCAACACTACAGGAAAGTTAATTGTAGTAACTTTAAGTTACATTTTGAATACAGGACTTTTACTTGTAATTAGGTTCTTCACTAAAGAAAAGTTTCTCATAGTAACTTTAAATATTTCACTATCTGAATTGATGATAAAGTTCTGAGGTGTGTGGAGGGTTCACGGGTCTGGAACCAGCTCGGTCAGCAAAAAAAAGAATCTAATGCAAAAAAAAATAAAAAATCCTGTAAAACCAGGACAGCACTCATGTCTAAATGTCTCATGTCAGTCGGGTCAAACAGGAAGCACGGCGGCCATCTTACCTTCGGCCATGTCCGGCGCCCGGCCCGGCCTGGACACGCCCCCCGAGCAAAACGACCTGGTCGTCACGGACGCAGCCGACCGCAGCAGCAGGAACCTGCAGGTCACGAGAGGAAATAAATAAACAAACCCGGAGAAGGCCAAGGAGTCCGGTTCCATCCACGTGCATCCCGTTCTAATTATACCGTCATCTGACCCGTCTTTAATCCTGAGGGTCAACAGCGAACAGACAAACTCTCACTGGTGGAAAACCTGTGTTGTTGTCCAGCAGCTTTAAAAACCATCTGCTGCAACTTGTCCCATCAGAACCACCAGAGGAGCCGCATCTCTTTCCCTCCACGGTAGTTCAGAGACAAGTATTTTATGAATACTACTCTTCTTTACAACACCTGTGTTTTCTGTAGTGATGATGTTGAAAGCAAAAGGTCATTGGCTTTGTATTGATTTCAGCAGTTTGTAAACATCAACACATCAGGAGATATGAGGTTTTATCTGGAGAGGAACCAACTAAAGCTGTAGTAAAAAGTACAATATTTACCTCTGAGATGTAGTACAGTAAAAAGTATAATAGTTACCTCTGAGATGTAGTACAGTAAAAAGTATAATAGTTACCTCTGAGATGTAGTACAGTAAAAAGTATAATAGTTACCTCTGAGATGTAGTACAGTAAAAAGTACAATAGTTACCTCTGAGATGCAGTACTGTAAAAAGTACAATATTTACCTTTAAGATGTTTTATTACAGTAAAAAGTATAATATTACCTCTGAGATGTAGTACAGTAAAAAGTACAATATTGACCTATGAGGTGTAGTACAGTAAAAAGTACAATAGAAGTATTAACATGGATGTATTGAAGTAAAGCTGAAACAGTTTAACAGTGTAAAACTGCACATTTCTTCACAGTGAAGTATTGTGTGTATATTTGGAGGACAGACACGCCCTTAATGTCTGCGGTGGATCACCAGCCTGGTTGAGGCCTGGTTCACCAGGTGGAGCTCACTCTTGTAATTCAACGTTAAAAGGTGGAGAAAACCAATAAACAGCTGTGAACGCAAACGCATCACACGGTCAGTTCACACGGTAGCATGCAAACACGTTGTAATCACGTTGTTAATCACACTGACCTCATCGTAGTGTCCCGGATGTAGCCGTTAAAGGTTCAGGGGTCCAAACAAAGTGGGTGAGCTCGGTGAAATAAGGGGGGCGGTGATAGGGGGTCACGGATTTCTTCTTCAAGTACTGCGGGGCCAAAGTGCCAGTTAAATCAGGACGACCACGGTGACGGCTTCCGGGTTTACGTTCGGCCACGCCCACTACGTGATGACGCAAGCGCTACGTGTGAAAGTCCTCGGAGGTGAGCGTGCGCGTGTCCTCCCTGAAACGGTTCATCCCTGTTGTTGGGCAACATATATATATATATATATATATATATATATATATATATATATATATATATATATTTATAAATATTTATATATATATTAATACATATACATTGATTTACCTAAATTATTTATATATATATATATATGTATATATGTATATATAAATAATGTGTAATATATAAAACATAGACATTCATTAAAAAATATTGTAGTATATTTTATATGTATATATACTCAATGTTACAAGTGTATATATATATATATATATATAGATATATATATCTATATATATATATATATACATGTATATATATATATATATATATATATATATATATATATATATATATATATATATATATATTTAGGTAAATCAATGTATATGTATTAATATATATATATATACATATATATATATATATATATATATATATATATATACATATATATATATATGTATATATATATATATATATATATATATATATATATATATATATATATATATTTATATAGGATTAGAATGTTTTATTTTGCTGGCAAAATAAATTGGATCACACATTTTCAGAATCAGATCAGCATCATTGCTCAATAGATTTACACATACAAGGAAATGCCTTAACAAAAACATATTAGTAGCAATACTACAAACAGTCAATAAACATGAATAAAATAGGAGATATGAATATAAAAATATGTACATTATAACTGTTATAGGGATTTTTTGTGCAGGAATGTGCAAGAATATTGATGGAGCATTGTGAAAAATATGTCACATATGTAACATATGTCACATATAATAATGAAATATATGACTCAAGAAGTGTATAAACCTTCTATAATCCATAATCCTTTCTCCAGCAGCATCGTCACACAATCTGGCGAGTCATATATTTTGGTGTAACGCGTGTTTTTGACCCACACAATAAAAGTTTGATGATGTCATTCATGATGCAAAGTCTGCAGGACAAAGGGAATGTGTGTTTTAAAGATGTCTGCATTAAATGCAGGAGCCTTGGACCTTAACCCAAACTATACAAGGGACCTCAACCTTTACTCAATATGCACTCAAGCATATTCATATTCATATTTATACGACAGATTACACTGCTATATCTCCTGTTTGCTGGTGTAATCCGGAAGTTTCACCACTGCAGGACTAATAAAGGAATATCTAATCTAATCACATGTATATGTACCTAATGCCGTCTGAATCCCTCTCACACAAAACTCTGCAGACAGTATTTTGACTGCGACTAGAAATAAAATATAATATCAGAATCAGCTTCATTGGCCATGTGCGTTTACACATGCATGGAATTTGACTCCGGTTTCACTTAGCGCTTCGTACTTATATACATACACAATATTCAATAAACAAGTTAAATATAAAAAAGATATTAAAGACAACAGAGACAAAAATACAATTAAGACAACTGTAGTCAGAGTAGTGCAAATATGATATATATATATATATATATAATTGATTTGAAGACATCATTTAATGCATACGAAGCCCTGAGACGCCTCATTGTCTGCCAGGTCTCTTACTGCCAGTATTCTCGTACCAAGGTCCAGATTTTTACATAAAGGTGATAAACCTTCAGTCAGGCTCCTGGACTGTGGAACGACCTACTTCAGAGATCTGGGCATGAAACTCTGTCTCATCTTTTAAAAACACACTTTTTTAGAATTGCTTTTCTGCGATTGTATTCGTGTTTTTTCAACATTTTAGTTAATTTTACTCTCCATATTTTTATGTGTTTACTTTTGGCTTTTAGTTTATTTCATTCTCCTAAAGTTTTAAATGTTTACTTTTAATTTTAAAGCACTTCATGAAGGTGTTTTGAGAGGTGCTATACATCTATAAAGTGTATTATAATGATATATCTGATACAGTATTCATATCACCAGCTGTTGTATATAATGTCTTACTCTTGCCATTACGTGTACTTATACCTGCACTATATATCATGCCCATTTTTATCGCATCATACTCATATCAATCGTTTATTCTCCACCCTACGTGTTATGTACAATACTGTCTATTCTATGTATTCCTCTGTACATTACAGTGCACTTAACTGCTTTTTGCACCTCTGGTTAGAAGCTAAACTGCTGAAGATGCACAATTAACTAACTGTATCACTTTCAGTATGAGGTCTGAATATGTTTTGTTGTAACAGTGATATAAGCTTACCTCAGGCAACCTGTACCTCATGTGGTACCTTGCCCTACTTATATATATACGTGCATATATATATATATATATATGCCAACACTGCAGAGACAACTGACATTGCTTGTTTTTAAATTTCGCTATATTTATTCTTCATTTACTGCGATTTGGTTTTAATTGTGTCTGCAAATACCTCAAGGTGGAAAATTGCACTTGAGTTTTGGGCGGTAGTAAAATGTATTGTAAACACAACTTAAAGTAAAGTCCTTTTAGACATTGCAGCACCTCCTGCTATAATTAGTCCACTTATGTTCTGCTGACTTTTGAAAACTCATGTCCAGTAAAGATACAAAACTTTTATTGTAACTTTTTAATTTAAAAGTACATTGATTCAAGTACTGAACTCGAGACACTTGTACTTTTACTTGCTAATTTATACGTAAATATTGCACCTTATACTCCACTAACTTTTGTTGACAACATTAGACATTATTTATCTAAAAATATAAAAATGTAAATAAACTAATAATGTATTATGTAATAGTATAAGTGAAACTACCAAGCAGTATTTAAAGTAATTCAAATTAGTATGATACCATAATATAATATACAAATACTGATCTTGGCCGATCTGCATCAGGAGTACTTTGACTTTTGATTCTTTAACTATATTTTGATACAAATACTTTTAAATGAGTAATCTTTTAAATGTAGGACTTTAACTAGCAAGTATTTCTACACTGTGGTATACTACTTTTAACAAGTACTTCTTCCCCTTACTTCTTAAAGTAGGCGACAGTAAAAAGTACTTTTCCTCCTCTGCCATCAAAAACAAAACATCTTATGACAGAGAGAAAGCACACACGTCACGTGCGCATTCCTTCTGCCCCCTGATTGGCTAAAAAAAAAATAACTGAGTCACAGGGCGTCGCTGATTCGTCGGACATCCGAGAGCAGAGTGACACGAGCCAATCGCGTTCGAGCAGCGATCCGGGTATAAAGGCCGCGCGCACAAAGGCCCCGTCAGTCGAACGGCAGCGACCCAGCCGGCGGCAATCTCTACTTGGATGAACTTGTCTCTCGACGAACGCGACCGGACCAGAGGCTGACTGCGGGGAAAAGGCCACTCTGAAGCGAATGAAGAAACAACTCATCTTTCACTTCACATACAGAGGACTTCTAACTAGAGGAAAAAAGAGTAAAAGAAGAAAATGGACTTTAAATTACGGAAAGCTGAACCCAAGGACGTGTCTGATATATTGCGACTGGTGAAGGTAGGCCGTCTAAATGCGTGTTATTACACGTTAATTATCAGTAAAACGACGATTAACACCATGGCAGTTGGTGACAAAATGCCCGGTGGATGCCCCGAGTGTGAGATTAGTGTCGGCGGCCTTTGTTTACAGCCAGGCGTCTCATATCCGGCGTGACTTCCGGGTTTCCAAATATGGAGCGTCTTACCTTCAGCTTATGTTCTTATAAAAGGTTGACGCCGATGAAGCGTTATAACGCTGTAACTACCGAGCCGATGTGCATAACGCCACAGGGCTGCAGGTAATCAGTGTGTGGACCTGAAAGGTATTTAAATGTAATGAAAATACCAAATACAACGAAGTATTCAAGTCACAAAGGTATACAGTAAAAGGAAATGGTCACATTTGTGAAACTGGAGGCAGTAAACAGTTGTTTTTTATTCTTGATTAATCGCCTTTTACAGAATAATCATTAATAATCTGCTACTTTTGCTATGTATATATGTTTTGTTGTGTTGTAGTGTGTGTTGTTGTTGGATTGTACTGATATTGGGCTACTGAATTGTTATAACATGAGAATTAGCTCTCTGACTCATTTATATTTAGGTGGAAACTGAATTGTTGCTAAAAAAAGATTGTATTTATTAACAAAAGATGGTGGAAATAGAGCAACATTTCAGTGTATAGCAGCAGCACAAATATACAATAATAAGTACAGATTATCAGGGAAGTGACACCAATAATGTGTGTGTCTGTGTGTGTGTGTGTGTGTGTGTGTGTGTGTGTGTGTACACACATTACGAATATAAGTAAAACTATACATGGGCAATTTAAGTTGTTAATAGTAAATCAAAACTATTCCATTTTTTTTGTTATGCATGTCATTTGAAACGTTTTTATTGTTATCAGATGTTCTAAACGTTGACGTACACATTTAGTTTTTGGGCGTCAGTGTGAACGTGTGGTCTGTCCTTTCTCGTCCCAGGAGCTTGCAAAGTACGAAGAGATGGAGCACCAGGTGACGCTGACTGAAAAAGGTGAGCTCCCCTCCGTCCTTCTACACGCACGCAATGTCGCTGTTCTTCTTTTTCTCGAGCGCTAAACGTTTCGTTTCCTCTCAGAACTCCTCGAGGATGGATTTGGTGACACCCCGTTCTACCATTGCTTTATAGCGGAAATCCAAGGAGAGAACAGCAGTGAGGGTAAGAAGCCCCGCCTCCAAACAAGCGCTCTGCTGTCACCTGAGACGCGTCTGTGAACTGTTAAATATCATGTGACTCAAACCGGTTACCTGCTCTAACCACATCACTCTTATGTGAAACTGGAGTTTCTTAAATGTTCTCAGTTCCCAGAATAACTTTGTCTTAAGTTTGCGTTCATGACGGCGGCGTCTCTTCCGCCATCTGCACCTCGAGCTTCCTGTTTTTGTTAAACATCTATAGATCTCGTCATAACTGAAGCATGTTTGTTTAAAGAAAAGAAGTCACCCGGCTGCAGCTGTTCGCTCTCGGCCTCTTCAGCTGACGCACACTTCACGATTAATTCAGTAACGAGACTCGAGGCGTCAGGAAAGCTCCTTTAAGTCTCAGGTGTTTGTTTACGTCTCGGCTCGCCGCGTTAAAGCTGGAGTTGAAGTCACAGAAAAACCTCAGCTTGAGGGTCTTTTCCAGTCCTCCCCCAAATGATCATGATAAACATCCAACATGGCTGCCGTGAGAACTCCCAGCTGGTGGAAGACTGTGCTGCTCATTATAGTCCAGCAACACGGGTACAAGATTTTTTATTTTGTTTGCCCAGCTTCTTTATTTATGGATTCCTCTGTGGACTAATATAGCAACAACAAAAACATTTTCTACACAAAACGAGAATAAACTGATATGGATTTTGGTGATCAAAGGTCAACTGTCAAGGTCACTGATGCTTTAGCTTTAAGGATACTAATTATGACCCTTTCTCACACGTCTAATAGGATGAAAGGGATTTAAAAAAAGAAATGCATGAACCTAAATACACGACATTGTGCCAAATATATGTGCAGACTTATTTCAACTAGCTAAACACTCGTAGCTCTTATTATACGTTCAATGCATATCAAGTATAATGATAATAAATATGAATGTGCACTGCAGCAGGATACTGAAGCGTTTGTCTCTGCAGATCCGAAGGTGGTGGGTTTCGTCATGTACTACTTCACTTACGACCCGTGGGTTGGCAAACAGCTCTACCTGGAGGAGTTCTACGTGATGGATCAGTACAGAGGTAAACAACAACAACAACACATGTAGTTGAGTCCCCATTTCAACCAGCTGCTGCTTCACTAAGTCTCTCTCTCCCCCCCAGGGCTGGGCATCGGTTCGGAGCTCCTGCGTCACCTCAGTGATGTAAGTATGCCAACGGGAAAATCCCCGCTCTTCAGAATATAAAAATAGTCCCGTTGTCCTGATTCCAAACCTGAAGACGGTAACGCTGTGCAGGTTGAAGGGGATACATGTGATGTGCATCATTTGGGAGGAAAGGAATTCAAAGGTCACGTTTAAAAGCATAAGATAAGATAAAGAAGGAAAGCGTGGCCTCACCTCTTATAACTTTATGAATAAAACATTTGTTCTATTGATTTGACGCCCGCTGGTGGATAAAAACCTGACGCGTTTGCCAGTTTTTTTTGGGTAGTTTGATAAAGAATCATGTAAATATATCTTGATAATAATTAAGGGGCTCAGTGACTTAATAAGCAGATTAATTTGGCTCAAACCTGTAATTCATCTGCTCATGAAAGAAGTCACTTAAAACCTTTTTATGAAAGAACCAGTGAAGTGAGAACAAACCAAATCTTTCATTTGACTTTCCAAGAAATTATTTTAGTGGTAATGAGATTGTGTTTTTATTTCTGAATAGAATACTTTGTCTTAAAACTACCTGGAGTTCAAAAAACACTGAGTTAATATTAATATATTCAATAAACATTTACATATAAATACTAATATTTACATGTACGTACAAATGCATTTAATGTGACAAACTGTAGGTGTAGCATGATAAATTAAATAAATACAAAATAAAATACTGATTAACTGATAAGAAAGAAGTGGTAAGTAAAACATATACTACTATAACTATTTACCAAAGTACAAAACTGCGATATATCAAAAGATTTATGGGAATTTACTATTAATGTATTCCATAAACATAAGTTGCATAGAAGTTATAATATTTACATGTGGGGATAAATTAATTTAATGTGACAAACGGTGTGTCATAAAAAAATATAATAAATACAAATTTAAAAAAATGACATACTTAACTGATTGAAGAAAAACATTAAACAATTAAACCAAAAATTCTAAAAAGTAATAAAGCACTAAAGTTAATTAATAATTTGGATTAAAAACAAAAATACAACTAATGATAAAAGAACTTGATAAAAAAATATAACTTAGTGGTAAGTAAAACATATACTATAACTATATACCAAAGTACAAAACTGCTATATAATATCAGACATTTGGGAAATGTTATACTATATAACAGCATTTTATTATCTAGCTTAAAGGTCTGAGGAGATTTAAGAGGTACTGGTGGTCTAGTGGTCTGGCTCTAGTGGTCTGTCTAGGTCTAGCGGTCTGTCTCTAGTGGTCTGTCTAGGTCTAGCGGTCTGTCTCTAGTGGTCTGTCCAGGTCTGGCTCTAGTGGTCTAGTGGTCTGGCTCTAGTGGTCTGTCCAGGTCTAGCGGTCTAGTGATCTAGTCTAGTGGTCTAGTGGTCTAGTCTAGTGGTCTGTCCAGGTCTAGCGGTCTGTCCAGGTCTAGCGGTCTAGTGGTCTAGTCTAGTGGTCTAGTGGTCTAGTCTAGTGGTCTGGCTCTAGTGGTCTGGCTCTAGTGGTCTGGCTCTAGCGGTCTGGCTCTAGTGGTCTGTCCAGGTCTAGTGGTCTAGTGGTCTAGTCTAGTGGTCTGGCTCTAGCGGTCTAGTGGTCTGTCCAGGTCTAGTGGTCTAGTGGTCTGGCTCTAGTGGTCTGTCCAGGTCTAGCGGTCTAGTGGTCTAGTCTAGTGGTCTAGTGGTCTAGTCTAGTGGTCTAGTGGTCTAGTCTAGCGGTCTAGTCTAGTGGTCTAGTGGTCTAGTCTAGCGGTCTAGTAGTCTAGTGGTCTAGTGGTCTAGTGGTCTAGTCTAGTGGTCTAGTCTAGTGTTCTAGTCTAGTGGTCTAGTCTAGTGGTCTAGTGTTCTAGTCTAGTGGTCTAGTGGTCTAGTCTAGTTGTCTAGTCTAGTGGTCTAGTGTTCTAGTCTAGTGGTCTAGTGGTCTAGTCTAGTGGTCTAGTGGTCTAGTCTAGTTGTCTAGTCTAGTGGTCTAGTGGTCTAGTGGTCTAGTCTAGTGGTCTAGTCTAGTGGTCTAGTGGTCTAGTCTAGTGGTCTAGTGGTCTAGTGGTCTAGTCTAGTGGTCTAGTCTAGTGGTCTAGTGTTCTAGTCTAGTGGTCTAGTCTAGTGGTCTAGTGGTCTAGTCTAGTGGTCTAGTCTAGTGGTCTAGTGGTCTAGTCTAGTGGTCTAGTCTAGTGGTCTAGTGGTCTAGTGGTCTAGTCTAGTGGTCTAGTCTAGTGGTCTAGTGGTCTAGTCTAGTGGTCTAGTGGTCTAGTCTAGTGGTCTAGTGGTCTAGTCTAGTGGTCTAGTCTAGTGGTCTAGTGGTCTAGTCTAGTGGTCTAGTCTAGTGGTCTAGTGGTCTAGTCTAGTGGTCTAGTCTAGTGGTCTAGTGGTCTAGTCTAGTGGTCTAGTGGTCTAGTCTAGTGGTCTAGTGGTCTAGTCTAGTGGTCTAGTCTAGTGGTCTAGTGGTCTAGTCTAGTGGTCTAGTGGTCTAGTCTAGTGGTCTAGTCTAGTGGTCTAGTGGTCTAGTCTAGTGGTCTAGTGGTCCTGCCGATCCGTGTCCTTTAACTCCTCCTCTTCCTCGCCTCTCCTCCAGCTGGCGATGAAGACGCGCTGCACCGGCATGATGTTCGTGGTGGCCGAGACCAACGAGCCGTCGGTCCAGTACTACAAGCGGCGCGGCGCCGAGGATCTGTCCCAGGAGGAGGGCTGGAGGCTGTTCCGCTTCGACAAGAGCAGCCTGGTCAAGATGGGCACTCCGGCCGAGGAATGAAGGAGGAGCTCCGAGGAAGAGGAGGAGGAGACACGAGAGTCTGACCCTTGACGGGGAGTCCGGCTGCTTTTTCTGACGAGTCGAGCGATTGAATCCGATGTTGCCGCCGCGGCGTTCGAGAGGACGGCGCGGCGGCGCGCTAGCAGCCGCCTCGGGGAACCGGTCCGCCTCTCTGTCTCCGCCTCCAGTCAGACGACGACGAGTCGTAACGTTCAGCTTTTTTTATTATTTTTTTCAAAACAAAAAAAAGGGGAATAGTGTGTAGTAATGCGTTTTGTTTGTGGTTCATAATCTTAGTTTGTGTTTTGCTAATATATCTGAATATAGTGTTTTATTGCAAACAGTTTTGATTCTTTGCGTTTGAAATAAAAACGTAACTTCTCACACTGACGTTGTCGTCGTGGTCTCAATGTCCCTCCGTGGCCACCGTACTGGAGATGAACCTCCATTCAGCTGTTGTGTTTCCTGGCATCTTTACAGCAACACACACACACAGACACAGACACACACACACACACACACACACACACACACACACACACACACACACACACACACACACACACAGGCAACTCTGCAATAGGATGCATGAGTCTGGATAATTTTAAATGTCCAGAAACTGACTTTAATTCCACTTTTTGGGGTTTCCAGTTTTAGTTTTGTCTTCGGATAGAGCAGCATTGTTTGGCTACGGTTCAGTCACCTAAAAACACCGAACATCTTCTCTTGATTTGAAGTCATGTTTGTGACCAGAAGCTCAAACGGGAACCAACGTTTTCACACAATGAACCTCAAGATGCTTTTTTTTTGCTGCTTTGACATTTTCTTAAATGCAGATCTTTTCACAAAGCCTTTGAGATTTGAGGAACTTAAAGTAGAACGCGCCCATGTGGTTCTTTAGTTCCTCCTGAGGAACGTCATGTGTCCACCTTTGACATGAAGCACATCTTATTCCTGCTGATGCAGTTCCACTTTAAAACAAACAGCTGATCTGGCTTCTTGAGGTCATTTGAGTCATTTGTCTCGCTGCTTTTTATATTTAAAATTATTTATTTTTGAAGTTTAAAAACGGCAAAGAAAAGTCTGTTCTGTCTGCAAGAAAAACATTGCATCCAAAAATAAATCCCAAACTGACGGAAGAGATTAAAAGTTATCCGGTCTGAAGACACTGAAGGCTTCAGCAGCATTCACGTCTGTTCTGGAGACTCAACGGTGGACTTTATTCTGGAGGAAGTGCTGCAGGCGGCTTCCTCTAACCACAGGACGTGACCTCTGCACACATGATCACACCCGTCTACACCACACACACACACACACACACACACACACACACACACACACACACGCGCGCGCAGTCGAGTGTCATCAGCTATCGTTGGGTCAACGTTCTCTGGTTCCACAAAGCAGGTGGAATAAGATGGTTTCCTGCACCATGAATCACCAGTGAAGTAATAAAGTCTATTAGACCATGTTTACAGTTATTATGTGTCTGCTTTAGACTTGTGCACATATTATATTACTGTGTTTTCTTTTTATTTGCAATGTACTGGTGTTTTTTTTGTGCTTTTATTGAAATCATTTTCGTGTATTGCTTTAATTTCTTCAGTCAATTGAGTTGATTTGAAGGTTTCTTCTCCAGTAAAAACTGTTTGTTTTTATGTTACTTTTATTATTTTGCTTTCCTCTTAATATTATTATTAAGCTTGATAACTGTCAGATATTCAAGGGGAAAACTCATCAGTGCTTGTCCCCTGATTTATGCATCAAACAAAGCTTTATGACATTTAATTTATTTTGTATAATATATATATTATATATATGAAACATTAAATTTAATATAAT
This sequence comes from Taurulus bubalis, assembly GCF_910589615.1. Lineage (NCBI taxonomy): Eukaryota > Metazoa > Chordata > Actinopteri > Perciformes > Cottidae > Taurulus > Taurulus bubalis. The sequence continues at coordinate 2,410,731 of NC_136606.1, forward strand.
ACAATATCATTTATTTCATATACACATATACATCGAACAAAGCTTTTATGACACATTTCATTTGATTTAATTAAATTTATTTTATTTAATATTATATATCACATAATACCATATATTATATTTTTATTTCATATACATATACATCGAACAAAGCTTTTATGTGACACATTTAATGTAATTAAATGTATTTTATTTCACATAATATGGTATATCACATAATACCATACATTATATGGTATTATATATTATAGTATATTTCATATACATCGAACAAAGCATTTATATGACACATTTAGTTACATTTAATTACATTTATTTTATTTTCATAGACAGGTCCTAAACTTCACGTCTTAGGACTGTGGGAACAAGCCGGATCACCCGGAGAGAACCCACTGGACCACGGGAGAACAAGCCGGATCACCCGGAGAGAACCCACTGGACCACGGGAGAACAAGCCGGATCACCCGGAGAGAACCCACTGGATCACGGGAGAACAAGCCGGATCACCCGGAGGGAACCCACTGGATCACGGGAGAACAAGCCGGATCACCCGGAGGGAACCCACTGGACCACAGTGGGAACAAGCCGGATCACCCGATAATGAATATCATTATGATTCTTCCTCAGACACCAACAGATCAGTTGCTTGGTATGAAATAAGTCTCCTGTACCACTTCCTCCTCTTCTTGTCGGCGATCTTTCTTTTCAGAAACTCCACCTGCGTCTCCAACATGACGCTCTCCGCCTGAAGGGCGGCCTCCTTTTTCCTGGACTCCTCCTCCTTCTCCCGGAGCGTCTGCTGCAGCTCCTCTGAGGCCCGACGGAGGGACGACTTTTCCTCCCGCCACTCCCGAAAGCCTTCGAAATGTTCCTCGGCTTTGTCCATTGAGGTCACCAAGCTGTTGACCTCCTCTCTTTTGGCCTCCAGCTGAGCTTCACAGGAGGCTCTGGTCTCCTCCAGCCGAGCCACGTAGACGACTCTGATCTGCTCCAGCAAGGAGGCTTTCTCTTGCGCCCACTTTGAGCGGTCAGCTTCAAACTGCTTCTCCTCTTTCTTCCGCTGGCCACGTTCAGTGTTCAGCTCCTCCTCAGACGCCGTCAAAGCAGTCTGGAGCTTCTCATTGCCCATACCGGTCTGCAGGTCTGTTGTTATTTTCCGGCTAGCGATGATTTTGTCGATCTCCACCCGGAGTTCCTGAGTCTTCTCATACACCTGCATCTCCAGGTATGTGGACCATTCTTCCCTGAACCGGTCACGTTCAATATTACGTTCCCGCTCGGACGCCCTCAGAGCAGAGCGGAGTCTTTCATTCTCCGTCTTCTGCTCGTCCAGCTGAGCCTGAAAGGACTCACTGGACTCTCGGAGCGCGTCCTTCTCCTGCTGCAACACGAGGCGCACATCGTCCTGCAGGTCTGTCGCCATTTTGAATGCTGCAACGACTTGGGCGAGCTCCACCTGGTGCTCCTGCAGCAGGGCCTGGTAGGCAGCTTGGCATCTTCCCACAGTCGTCTCAGCCCCGTTCTGGGTCCGAAGAGCGTCCTCCATCATCTGGACTTCTGGACTGCGTAGCTCCAGATTCTCCTTCTCCAAAAGCTCAGCTTTGGAGCGAGCCTCGGAGTCGGCGATGCCGCTCTCAAAGTGGTAGTCGGCCAACGCGCGGAGCTTATCTCCAAAATGAAGATGCAGCTTCTTGCTTGAGTGTTCTTGAGCGCTATGGCTTTCAACCTCCTCATCTCCCCTCTCCTCAACCTCCTCATCTCTCCAAATATTCTCCAAAGAAGGCCAAAACATTTCTTCCAGTTAAAAAGGAAAAACTAATTTAAAAGTTAAAATGTCCTCTTTTCTTGAAGATCTGCGTTGTCCTCTGTGAGTTCTTCTACTTCCAAGTCAGTTTTCCTGTCAGTTAAATGCTGTGTTGCAGTACAGTATAGTGGGGATATAGTGGGGAGATATAAGATCAAAGGCATAATGAGTTTATGACGTCACCAGAGAACAGTAACGATTCGCGCCGGAGAGGAGGCGTGGCTTATCTCCGTCTAAACGGTTATCATTTCTGCTTTGTACGTGTTATGGAAGTCCCACAAACGGGTTCTTAATATTATATATATATACATATATTTAATATTGTACCGCGTCCGGATGACTGCCGCGACTTAAAGCGGCATTGTTGGCTCCGGCTGTCGTAATGGAGTTTGGATCCATCATGGCCGTCATCGATCTGGTCTCCAGCGATACTCAAAACAACGTCATCGATAATGATGCTTTCAGCATCCTGCTCAAGCTTCCCAGATGGACAAGTCACATGTTCGTGACTCGTAATGTTCCCACTTTCCATGCTGTGTTGAGGAATTGTATATATACACATTTAAATGTCAATTAAATGACTCATAAAATGGAATTAAAGTCTTAACTGAGCCAACGCAGACTGATACGAGGTATTCTTCTTGTTTCTGGAAATATTGGAACAAGTGTCCTTATGTTTTTAACCACGAGTGACTTTTTTAACTGCAATGATCATACCTGTGTCCTCGTATTGTATTGTATTTCATATATTGTTGTTGTATTTGTTGCTATATGGACCCATGAGTCTGAAATAAAAGGAATATATATATATATATATATATATATATATATATATATATATTCTACACAGACACGTGTTTGTTTATCCTCCATATGTGTAACTTATGATGCAAACTCACCAGCATTTATGATGCTTATTATTCATGACAGCAGCTGTGAAGCCATAAATAAAACAATACTCCTATTACAGTATCTTCAATGCAACTCAGTAATTTTGAGGTTTTTTTGCTGCAGATCTCCTGCTACTGGTGACTCATTTAGGACCATTGCAAACTGTCTCCAAGAGTCCAGATGTGCCACAGCTGTTTGGGACGCCTCCTGCAGGAGCTCATGGTTGCCTTGATGCCTTTGGGCTCCTTTCTTAGTGGAGGAGGAACATCCTCCTCTCTGCTGAAGGACCCGTCCCATGGAGAGACAGCGTGGAACGCCAAGCACGTCCAGGACGGCTCTTTTAAGAGACACCCACGCTTCATACTGAGCAATACTACTCATTTACATATATACATATACAACTCCCCATTCTATTCTAGAGCAAAAACTAGTTCTACGAGTAAAAGTTAGCTTTGTACCCTGGTCTCTGGAGGATTAGCCTATAATGAATATAAATATATAATATATAGCTTTTACAAGCAACAGAAAGGTGATCTGAATTCTGGATGAACAGTAGCAGATACGTGCAGCACTTACTCCAGGACTTCCTCTTCCTACGTGACCCGAAACTGTTGTGCTCTTAAACAGACAAATGATTATATACATAATATACATAAAAAAAGGTAAATGTTAGCAGTGAGACGAGTATTTCAGTCGACTGAAGGCCGTCTGTGTTGTCGCAAAATTAATCGAAGGTTGTTAATTATTAATTAAAGTACATTTGTGTATTTAAATTTGGAAAACCACGATGTAGAAATACTTGATTACAAGTAGAAGTCCTGCATTTAAACTCCTACATGTGTGTATAAGTACTACCAGAACAATTCTTAGAGGATCAAAAGTACTCGTTAATCACTGCTGCAGGTGGAGCTGCCTTTTGTTTAAATAACTAACTACTATAACGAATATAACTTTTATATGAGCCCTGAGATGAACTGGACACCTGTCCAGGTAAACCCCTCGGCTCCAGCGCCCCCGACCCTGAATAGGATAAGCCTTTTGGATATTAGAGTGTTGTTATTGAACTTATCAACCTATTTATTTATTTAGTTTTCTCCTTATAAATGAAGAAACGGCATCGCCTCAGTCAGATATCAGATTTAATGACATTGCATTCAAATGAAACCTCAGAGTATTTATATATATATATATATATATATATATATATATATATATATATATATATATATATATACACACACACACACACACACACACACACATATATACATACACACATACACACACACGGTAAATACATATACACACATACACACAGCATTATTACACAAGAACAAACAACATTCAGCTCGTTAATAAACATTATTTGGCCTTTACTGGAGCATCGCTGTCATATTAGCATCAAACTGGGGAAATAAATACGTTGACTTGTTTAAAAAGAAATAACAAAACTTTGACGAGTGAATTCACACACAAAAAAAGACACTGAGCTCAAGATACTACAGTTTGTTTTTATAATAACCTACTTTTTCTTTTTCAGCTCGTTTCTATTCCCTTAAATGACTTTGGTTTTCGTCTGGAAAAGACGAGCCATCCTTCTGTGAATTCGGCCGATTGTGTGTGAACTCCTTGAAAGATGTTCCTCGGTTGAAAGCTGCACTTGAACACAACCACAGAAGAAGAGATCAGACGTCGGCTCGTCACAGCTGTCGTGGCTAATCCTAAAAACAGCACTTCATATGGCAACAAAACTAAAGGTTTTTACTCTCATGTCTTTCCAGTAAATATGAAGCAACAACCAGCTGGTTAGCTTAGCTTAGCATAAAGAATGGAAGCCACCTTCCAGCACCTTTAAAGTTCAAGATATAATAAATGAATCTGTGAACTTTAAAAAGATGCCGGTAGGTGATTTTATAACGTTCAGACTGAGGCAGGCTAGCTGTTTCCCCCCGTTTCCAGTATTTGTGCTAAGCTAACCAGAGTGATATCGATCTTCTTATCTGATCCTCAGCAAGAAAATAAACAAGCAAAGTTCTCTTTTAGCGGCGCGCGAGTCACACGACACTTCCTGATGAACAGCCTATCACAGAACTCCATCTGAGTGATCTGAGTGACGTAGCTGCTGGTGCGTAGAAGGAGGGAAGCGGGGAATGGAGGAGACGGAGACGGAGAGCCCGGATCCACCTGGGAGGTTCTCTCCAGGTTCCCTAGGATTAAGGAGATTGCAAAGCAATACAACACTCAATACCATCACGTGCACCTGTCTGTAATGACGTGGAGCTTCTAATGAGGACAAGACACGTCTGTATGAACGGAATCCCTCTACTGGTGAACTGCAGTATTACAACTGTTAAAGCATTGAGAACGCGCTCTTGCACCAGACATGTTTATATTTTCCACAGTAACATCAACATTAGTTAGCGTCAACAAGCACGTATCATTGTACTTTATGCCTTCAAAGTAAAAGCACTTCCTGTTTCCATGCTCTTCACAATAAGAGTAAATCATGTAATAAAACAAGTTACAACACTAGAAAGGCTTTCAGCCTGGGCAGTATTGTTCTGACCCCAGGGAGGAACAGGCTGTCGGGTAAAAGATTCAAGAGACTTTTACTCATGCGATACAATCGCTATTTTGAAGAATAGAGAAAAATGATAAACTTCATAGGATATAGTGCACTTTCTGTTTATTTAGGCAAAGATGAAGTGGATTTTCTGTTTATTTAATTGCATTTAATTGCATTCTGAGGCCCGAAGGAGGGACGACTTTTCCTCCCGCCACTCTCGAAAGCCTTCGAAATGTTCCTCGGCTTTGTCCAAAACACTGACCATCTTAGAATCTTTCAAATGTAAAATACTCCGGCGTCAGAACGGTTCATGATACCTTTAATCTTGAACCTAACTAATACATTTGTATCAAAAATAACAGAAAATAATTCCATTTTTATTTTTAATCTGCATTGTTAAACTCACTTTGTTTGAAACATGTCGACAAACTCTTAAGATATTCTGCTTACAAACAAGAGACAAATAAAACAAAAAATATATTGAAAATAAATATTCAGTAGCAAACTATTACTATTATTAATTGATTAATGGTTTGGTCCATAAAAGGCCAGAAAAATAATGACGACTTGTCATTTTAAACAGTTGAAAACACAAATAAAATCAGTTTAATACAAAATAAGAGACAACAAACGAGTACATTCTTACATTTGGGAAACTGGAAGCATCAAAACGACTGAATTAATTATCAAAAAGGTGGCTGATTAATTATCTGTCGATTAAACTCATAACTGAGTGTTTGTGAGTTGTGTGAGGAAGAGGAGGAGGAGGAAGAGGAAGAGGAGGAGGAAGAGGACGGTTATCCCAAGTGTCTGTTGATATGTGACTTGGTAGTGTGTGAGGAATGCATCTACAGGAGGTGTGTGTGTGTGTGTGTGTGTGTGTGTGTGTGTGTGTGTGTGTGTGTGTGTGTGTGTGTGTGTGTGTGTGTGTGTGTGTGTCTTCTTGCCGTCTCAGCTGTCGGACGTGTCGTTGCTCTCTGTTCGCTCGGTTTTCTCCACAAAAACAAAAAGACACAAAAGTCAGAATCTCCTTCACAAGAAAACATTAAAAGGGACAGAAGTCATGGTTGTGTGTCTGGTTGTGTGACCTGGTTGTGTGACTGGTTGTGTGTCTGGTTGTGTGTCTGGTTGTGTGTCTGGTTGTGTGACTGGTTGTGTGACTGGTTGTGTGTCTGGTTGTGTGACCTGGTTGTGTGACCTGGTTGTGTGACTGGTTGTGTGTCTGGTTGTGTGACCTGTTGTGTGACCTGGTTGTGTGTCTGGTTGTGTGTCTGGTTGTGTGTCTGGTTGTGTGTCATGGTTGTGTGACCTGGTTGTGTGACTGGTTGTGTGTCTGGTTGTGTGACCTGGTTGTGTGTCTGGTTGTGTGTCTGGTTGTGTGACTGGTTGTGTGTCTGGTTGTGTGTCTGGTTGTGTGACCGGTTTGTGTGTCTGGTTGTGTGTCTGGTTGTGTGACCGGTTTGTGTGTCTGGTAGTGACTGGTTGTGTGTCTGGTTGAGTGTCTGGTTATATAGTATTTTATAGTATTATATATATTATTTGGAGACTCACCTTCTTTTTGCCAAATGGAGGGTCTTTCCAAAGCGTCTCCATGGTGACGCGGCCCTGCTGAGCCCAGCTGCTCACAGTATCCCGACTCACCTGGTGGACACACAAGAAACACATTAAAAAGACACACACACAATTAAAAATTAATTATCCGTTTGTGTGTCTCTTCTCACTGTGTGTGTGCGTGTGTGTGTGTGTGCGTGCGTGCGTCTCTTCTCACTGTGTGTGTGTGTGCGTGTGTCTCTTCTCACTGTGTGTGTGTGTCTCTTCTCACTGTGTGTGTGCGTGTGTCTCTTCTCACTGTGTGTGTGTGTGCGTGTGTCTCTTCTCACTGTGTGTGTGTGCGTGTGTCTCTTCTCACTGTGTGTGTGTGTGTGTGTGTGTGTCTCTTCTCACTGTGTGTGTCTGTGTGTGCGTGTGTCTCTTCTCACTGTGTGTGTGTGTGTGTGTCTCTTCTCACTGTGTGTGTCTGTGTGTGCGTGTGTCTCTTCTCACTGTGTGTGTGTGTGTGTGTGTGTGCGTGTGTCTCTTCTCACTGTGTGTCTGTGTGTGCGTGTGTCTCTTCTCACTGTGTGTGTGTGTGTGTGTGTGTGCGTGTGTCTCTTCTCACTGTGTGTGTGTGTGCGTGTGTCTCTTCTCACTGTGTGTGTGTGTGTCTCTTCTCACTGTGTGTGTGTGTGCGTGTGTCTCTTCTCACTGTGTGTGTGTGTCTCTTCTCACTGTGTGTGTGTGTGCGTGTGTCTCTTCTCACTGTGTGTGTGTGTGCGTGTGTCTCTTCTCACTGTGTGTGTGTGTGCGTGTGTCTCTTCTCACTGTGTGTGTGTGTGTGTGTCTCTTCTCACTGTGTGTGTGTGTGTGTCTCTTCTCACTGTGTGTGTGCGTGCGTGTGTCTCTTCTCACTGTGTGTGCGTGTGTCTCTTCTCACTGTGTGTGCGTGTGTCTCTTCTCACTGTGTGTGCGTGTGTCTCTTCTCACTGTGTGTGTGCGTGCGTGTGTCTCTTCTCACTGTGTGTGCGTGTGTCTCTTCTCACTGTGTGTGCGTGTGTCTCTTCTCACTGTGTGTGTGCGTGTGTCTCTTCTCACTGTGTGTGCGTGTGTCTCTTCTCACTGTGTGTGTGTGTGTGTGTCTCTTCTCACTGTGTGTGTGTGTCTCTTCTCACTGTGTGTGTGTGTGTGTGTCTCTTCTCACTGTGTGTGTGCGTGCGTGTGTCTCTTCTCACTGTGTGTGTGTGTGTGTGTGTGTGTGTGTGTGTGTCTCTTTCTCTCTCTGGGTGGAAACAGTGAATAAAAACGAGCAGCACTTCACAGCCAGGACTTCCTGGAGAAACGCACAACAGGAAACCAGTGAAGAAGAAACACGGCGATACGGCGCTGATGTGCGAGACCCGCCTGGAAACTTATAATCTACCCGACGACAACGACGACGATGTCTGATTATAAAGCTGATGTTCGTAACGGTTCCTGCTTTCACAGCTGTTTCCTGTCTGTACGACGATGACGAGGAGGAGGAAGATTAAATAAAGAGGCGATGACAGATTTCTGAATTTTTTTGTTGAAGTTTTTACCGACTGATACGGACGAATATAACTAAAGGAAACGGTCGAATAAAAAGATAGGCAACAGTCGCACATAACGCCAAACTGAGGACAGAAGTGAAGGAATTAAAAACGTGCATTATTAGAAATATTTCAGGTCTCGGCTTATGTAAAGAAGTCCGATCAACAACAGTAAAAACAACAACAACACACCTTCAGTAACGACGCGGCCTGCTGAGGGTAAAACATGGAGGCGCTCAGCGCCATCAGACCCACTGGAAACACCAGCTGCTTCACCCGGGAGCCTGAGGAGAGGGACCGCTTCAACCTTTCAAAACATACATCTTAGGCCTTTTCAAATGTCATCCCCAAACTGAAAAGGGTGCATCTCTGCAACCACTAGGGCTGTTTGAATAATGTTGTGTTATAATAAAAAGGTACACATGTGAGATGTTGTTCAGATGTGTACATATCAGTCTATATGTTACTGGTTAAGAGAAACAACTCTAACCCAAATCATAACTCAACATGTGAACATTCTCTAACCCAAATCATAACACAATATGTGAACATTCTCTAACCCAAATCATAGCTCAATATGTGAACATTCTCTAACCCAAATCATAGCTCAATATGTGAACATTCTCTAACCCAAATCATACACAATATGTGAACATTCTCTAACCCAAATCATACACAATATGTGAACATTCACTAACTCAAATCATAACTCAATATGTGAACATTCTCTAACCCAAATCATACACAATATGTGAACATTCTCTAACCCAAATCATACACAATATGTGAACATTCTCTAACCCAAATCATAGCTCAATATGTGAACATTCTCTAACCCAAATCATAACACAATATGTGAACATTCTCTAACCCAAATCATAACACAATATGTGAACATTCTCTAACCCAAATCATACACAATATGTGAACATTCTCTAACCCAAATCATAACTCAATATGTGAACATTCTCTAACCCAAATCATACACAATATGTGAACATTCTCTAACCCAAATCATAACTCAATATGTGAACAGTGTACAGTGTGTGACGGTACCTTTGGCCAAATAAAGGCCCAGGAAGCCGGAGAAGCCCACCGCCGCCACACTGGGGCAGAGGTCGGGAGGGGGGTCACTGAGGAACTGGTACGCATCTGAAAAACACATACACAACAGTGTGTGTGTGTGTGTGTGTGTGTGTGTGTTTACGGCTCGTTGTGTTCCTGCAGGTCCACATGAGAGCGACCGGTCCTCACCTGTGACCGTCGTTATGGACGCGTTGATCGTTGGCTCCACGGTCTGGTAGACGCTCTGAGGTCAGAGATCAACATGAGAGAGAGAGAGAGAGAGAGAGAGATAATAAATATTTAAATAAATAAATAAATAAATATATATATATATATATATATATATATATATATATATATATATATATATATATATATATATATATATATAAATAAAACTATATTAATATACTTTCCCAAATAAAAGTTACTCAGACAAAACAAAAAGTCATTAACAGTAAAATATTGAGCTACCTGCAGTGATTTTAAAATGAATTAATGTGAGACGAATAAATTGAGGTTATTTGATGATAGTTATAGTTTGTAAACAACAAATAGACACTAAATAATAGTATTTTTAAACGTGACTAACCTCAACTTTCTCCACTGCAGCTTGACTTGTTTGCTGCAACGACAAAAAACACATGAAATGTAATTTAATTCACTGATTCAGCGTCTTAACGTTTCCCCAAAAACAGAATTAAATACTGTGTGTTTTTCCTTCTGCGGTCAGAAGGTCAAGCACTTCTCACAATATATATATATATATATATATATATATATATATATATATATATATATATATATTAATGTTTCCTCGGGTGGAGTTCAGTAATAAAAATAGCTTTCCTGTCGGTGTGAATGTGATGAAAACCCACCTGGCACCGGGTCGTGTACGGTTCTGCCAGCTTCCTCAGCGCCGCCACGCTCTGCTCCAGCGGCCCGGCGGCCTCTGGCTCCACGCGGGGGGGATCCACCTCGGGGCGGCTGTACAAGGAGGGCAGCTGGAACGAGAAATGGTGAAAGAATGATCCAGACCTCCCAGTTCACGTTGTATTCGAGCTGGAAAGATCATCCGTGTCAATAGTTATTATAAATTAATAAAATATATTTATCACCACTAGTTTTCAATTTTCTTGCAGACAAATATATCTGGATGTAATACATTTAAGTACTTCTATATACTTGTTTTATTTCGTCTGTATATTTAATATTGCGACTGTATTCTTCTTTACTGTTTATTTATATTACTTGATTTTTTTTATTTACTATGTGTCTCTTTGTCCTGCAATTTCCCCACTGCGGGACTAATAAAGGATTATCTTATTTTATATTATATTTGTGAAATTGAAGGAATATTTCTAACTTTTTTTCTTGGAAGGTTTTAATAGTCAGATATATAAAAAAAATGTAATGATGTGATTATTATTATCCTTTCTTAGAATGAAGCTTTGAATTCAGAAACTTGTACTAAAAAAAATTGACCATACTTGGAAGGTCCCATGAATTAAATAGAAGTTGTTATACATTTTCTTCAACAATATCTTTGACAGAAAGCGAGAGGTTTTGGTGGTTGGACTGAAAAAAGGGGAAGCGTTGTAATAAACAAACAAATACTCAGCTGGTATCGATGGTCACAGTTTGTAGTCTGGTATTGATTTAACCTTTTACACACCGACAGAATAATGACCCGGTGCGTCAACAACAAACAAAGATGAACTCAAAGCGAGAGTCACGACGACTCCTGTTGTTTTTGTTAAAGAAAAGAACATGACTGAGTGGATCAATCACAGGGTTTTCACACATTAACACTCAATCTTTAGTTGAGTTTTCCAATATATATGAATCGATATGATTATTGGAGCTAAATATAATTAACTGAATATTATACATACCATAATATTCATAGAACACAGTATTGCTCTTTGTGAATACACATTATTTTATATCACATATTCATCCTTTTTTATATGTTTATTCAAAACACTGCAAACATGATGATCTTTTATAATATGATTCATTGCTGTAGATTAAACAATATATTTAAAAGGAGTTAAAATGCAAAATACACAAATACAGCAGTAATATTAATCCAGAAACATCAGATATGACAGTAAAACATATTTACTCATCATTCAATACTTTTTACTTTATGTACTTAAGTACTTTTAACTGATTAAATACTTAAATTAAGGTTTTGAATGTAGTACTTTAGCTGAAGTAAAGGAGGACCAGGTTATTGATTAACCCACCTCATCGATGCTCAGAGCCGGCTGGAAGCTCTTCTTCTTCGCCTCACTGGCGGCCAGCACGACGCACAGCGACACCTGGCGGCAGGCCGGCAGAACACACAGCTGGCAAAAAACAGCGGTAAATGAGGCTGTAATTATTCAGTTAAAAACACTTTAGTTAATCATTTATAAACTACAGGGTTTAAATAACACGTGTATTTTAACGTTGGTTTAAATAAAGAGTAAAAAGGAGCATTCCCTCGTTTAACTGACCGTTAGCTCCAGCAGCTATCAGCAAGGCCATTGACTCATTTAGCAACGTTTCACTCATTTCTCTGTGGTATAATGTCAGTGTGTAGCACCGTAAACATACGCTTCACTGTGTGGCAGCTAAATATTAGGAAACAAGTCATAGTTAAAGTGGTAAAAAAAGGCGACAAAGCGTTAAAATAGTTACCAGTTTCGTATATGACATTCTCGTCCAGGAGGAGACTTTTGCTTTTCTACGGAAAGCCGGAGGAAAGGCAAACTAAAGGGCGCATGCGCATTTCTTCATCAAAACATGAATACTCGAATAATACATTTAATAATACATGATAAACATATTTTACCCGTATTACATAAATCATTGCAGCCTGTCATTTTTAAATTAATACATTTAAATATTTTACTAGATTTCTTGTATTTATTATTAAACCTGAAAGATGTATTTCGATCCTTTTTATATGAGTAAATGCAGCAATACCAGTGTAGAAATACTCTGTTTCAAGCAAAAAAAATCCTTCATTCAAAATCTTAAGTGAAAGTACAAGAGTATTTGCATCAAAATATACATATGAGTACCATAAGTAGAAGTACTCATTATGCAAAGATTTATATTTTGTATTATAATGAATGTGCAAAGTTGTAGTAACTAGATAAATGCAGTGAAGTGCAAAAATACAATATGTACTTCTAAACTGTAGTATAAAGTAGAATAAAATGTAAATAAAGCTCCTATATATATATATATATATATATATATATATATATATATATATATATATATAATCCATTTGATTTTATTTTTTTTTACAGTAAAACACTTCATAGGCTATTTAAATGATTAATTGACAAATAAATCAACATTAAATTATCCTTAGAAGCAGCTCTAGTTATTTACAGCTGCTTTGATACACACGCTTTATATGTGCAGGGACAATAATAAAAAGGGTTTAATATTAAAACAACTCATTAATTAGTAGATATAGAAAAGAGTCACAAATGACCAGACAGACACACACACACATAAAATCACTCGGCAGGCATCTGAAAGTTGACCAATATGAACATTTATTTCTGGAAAGAAGTTACAAATCGTTTCCAAAGAGTTTCTACTCAGATTATAAGGTATGTTAATCTGATTTTACTTTCTTTTTCGGATACAGTCGTTGCAGCAAGGTATGTTTTTTTTGTGTTTTTTAAAAATCCTCTATTCTGTTTTCCTACCGACTGACTGAAGACTGGTGGACTAAAGGATGCCGCTATGACTGAATGTGCCATAAATCAGGACAGTAGTACTTATTGGTTACACGTTTCTTCTTTTAACAGCAACATGAGAGGAAGAGGAGCAGCGAGAGGACAGCGGAGATGAGGAAGATGAGATGTTCATGACGTCACGAGAGAGACGGAAAGGAACCGACAGTCTCTGAGATCTTTACTGCGCGAGAAACACGTGACGCCTCTGTGGTGATCAGCAGGAAAACATCAGACTTTGAAAACGGAGAGAATTAAGACTTTTTGGGGGGTTATGACATCTTTTGAACCTGAAAAATGTAAAATAAAAATGTTTGAAAGCAAGAAAAAAAAAAAGAAAAGAAAGAAAATAGTTTTATAAAAGAAAAACTACTTTATTTACTTTGTGTTCCTCGTTGTCATTTAGCTTAGAAAAGCAACACGTTTGTTCAGTAACAGTCACAGAGCTGCAACGACGAGTCAATCAGTGAAGTTCATTTAAAATAAATATATATTTAATAATTTTTTCAGCCATTTTTCAAGCAAAAAAAAACAAACATCTGTTGGTTCCAGTTTCCAGAATCTGAGGATTCACTGCTTTAAAAGACGTCAGTTGTGGCTTTGGGAATATATTTCACTATTTTAAAATCGACTTAACAATAATATAACACTTATTATTTGCAGCTCTGATGCCGTTTAACACTTTTCCCTTTGAAGTCCACAGAGAAAAACTCAACATGGGACGTTAAGCCCCGCCCCCAAACCACAGCGGCGTCACATTTAAACCGTGAAGCTCAGAGGTCGTTTGAGGACGATGATGCAAAGAAACGTGAAGTAAGAGACGATGTTTCGTGCCACAGAGTTTGTGTTGAAGAAATGAAGAAAACCTGGAGATGAAACATCGAGTGTGACGTTTCTTTTTAACTTCTTTTAAATGTTCACCTTCATAATCTGCTGAACAACCCGGCTGTAAAACACTCGGATCTCTTTGACCTTCCGACACGACCTCTAAGCATCATTCACCAAAGCAGGACAGAAGACAACTTAAAAAAAACGATTCAAACAAACGATTCAAAACTCTTGTAATAAATAACAACGACCGTTACTGCATAGCTCGGTGAAAGCAACACTTTAAATAACGCAATAACTTAAAAACACGGCCGACAGACGCGGCTGCAGCGCAGCAGCAGCAGCTCTAGCCCTTTTTCACAGTTGGCTCATGAAAAAAATAAATAAATAAACATCTGGAGGACGAGCTCAGAACCCGTCTGGCCGCGAACCAGCAGGAGCTACTGGTTCGGTTCACACACTGGGAAGAATCCTCTGGCCGGTGGTTGCTTCGCTCTAGATATTAATGTACAATATCTATTATATATTAATATGTGATAATAAAACAAAAAGGGCATCGGGCAGGAACCGGTTTAATAATTAAAACAGTTTTACTTCTCTCGGAAAATGAAAAAAATATATGTATAAAAAATGGAAACGCAGCGGAAATCAAAACGATCGCAATCTAAAAGAACTGAATGAAGAAAAATAATATATATAATATAATAAATAACTTAATGCAAAAGGTATATTCAGTTCTCTTGATCATCATCACCATGGCTGCCTATTTAAAATGAGATATATATATATATATATATCCTTTGCTTACAAGAATTAGCATTAACTTTAGTTTGTTTATCAGACGCAGCTGAACTCGTGTTCCTCGTGTGCAATGCATTCTGGTACATGTAGGCACAGCCTAAAGCTCTTTTTACATCTTTGGTAACTTTTCTTGTGAATGAAACTTTTCCACTAAACGGAGGAAGCTTTTTTTTTTTGACTCCAACTCGTAGGAGAAGTTCGTCACGAGAAGTCGGTTCCTGCTCGAGGCTCAGCGGTTTCCTAAACACCGCAACGAGTATTCAAAATGGAGGACGCAGTTTTGAGTCCGCCCAGCCAGAAGGTTCCTCTCAGACGTTGAAGTGCTGGTGAAATGTGCCTTTGCAGCCACCGTAGGAACCGATAACAACAACAACAATAAAGTGCAGGGAATGTAGACGAGCGGAGGCAAAGCGCTGCCAGTGACCAGACGGATTCAGAGCGGCTCTGAGAGGAAGGTCGTTCCTTCCTGTGCACGTTATCGCCAAAATAAAAGCACCTGTCACCACCATGACGTCATCGCTGCATGAATGAATGAATGACTGAATGAATGCCCTCGTGTACCGCGTGGTATGTTTGTTTCCCCCCCTCTCAGTCTTGCATTCAGCTCTCACACACACGCGGTGATGTTATATGACCATGAGCACAGTATAGTGATATCTGGGAGTAAAGAGCAGAGTTTAGGACTAGAAGCTGGAACGCACTGGAGGCAAACTCGTGACTTTTGAAGCAGCTCCTGCAACAACGCGGTCGAAGCGTCCGTTTAATAAATATTTATTCACGTGGAGACGAGCTGCACTACAGGATAAAGAGAGAAACTTCATATACGTGATTGTATACTTCTTAAAGGGCATTTCTTGTTTTTTTTAGATTGTTTGATAGCCTCTATTTCTCAATAAGAGCTCCAGTAACGATACACCGGATGTGCGCTTGCCTTTAAATAGAGAAACCTGCCGATTGTTTATTTTAAAGCGTGACTGTCGCTTCCAGTGCGTTTCTGCGATAAGCTCGACTGGACAGCCTAAATACAGCAGGTGAGTAGTAGAATAGGAAAACTGACCACAGTCCAAACATAAACCAGCAGAATTTAACCTTTTTTTTTTCTTCTTCATTATCTCTCTCTCGACAATTTTTTTTTTTCCTTCCTTAAAATTTTCTGAGAAAGCTAATTCTGAAAATGTTTTCGTCGCGTTGCCGCGCTCTGATTGGCTGACCGTGTGACCCCGAGGCCACGCCCCCCTGAAGGAAAGTGCTGGTCTCCACTTTTTTTAAAAAGCCGGCGCTTCAGAGGAATCTCCCACCACCCACCGGGTCTCCCAGCGGGGGAAGAGACTGCAGTCCTTGAACGCAGCATATCCCATTTCGATATAAAAAAAGAAGAGGAGGCTCGCCGGCCTCAGCTGCAGCGTCTGACGTGCTCCAGCACGTACTCCGGGAAGTGCAGGCTGCACACCTGCAGCCCGTCCAGCTTGCAAGGCATCCTGGGATACTCGTCCTCCTTCCACTTGTTGTCGTCGGGGTCGAAGGTGAGGATGGAGTCGCTGTAGTGGCCGTTGTAGCACAGGCCGCCCAGCACCATGATCTGCCGGTCCAGCACCGCCACGCCGTGGCCGCTGCGCCCGATGGGCATGGAGGCCAGGATGCTCCACTCGTCCGTGTCGGGGTCGTACACCTCGGTGGACGGGCAGCCCTGCGACTCGAACGACGCCCGCAGGATCACGCACACGCCGCCGAACACGTACAGCTTCCCGTTGTGCGAGATCATCTTGTGGAAGCAGCGGGCGTAGTTCATTTTGGATTTGTTCTCCCAGCAGCTGGCGTGCGTGCCGGGCGCCGGCGGCGGCGGACCGCGGCCGGCGCCACGTGTCCTGTGAGCGTCCGACGCGCCCGAGCTGCCGCCGCCTCCTCCTCCTCCTCCTCCCCCCTCCCGCCCCGGGTCGAACACGCACACCTGCTTGGAGGTGGAGGAGGAGGTGATGCCGCCGGTGATGTACAGCTTGCCGCCCAGCACCGTGCCCTCGTGGCCGTACTTGTTGACGGGGTACGGGTCCACGAACTCCCAGCGGTCCTCCGTGATGTCGTAGCGCTCCGTGGAGTAGAACGTCTCGTCCCGCGTGCGGCCCGCCACGGCGTAGATGAACTTGCCGATGACGCCGACGGCAAACTCCGACCTGCGGACGCACAAAACAATGTCAATATGCGTACGATGTGATTATCATTACGTGCTAAGATATTGTTTATCTTTTTGTAGTTTTCTTCATTGTCTGTTTTTTTCATGTACACAGCAGAAAAGTCACGTTTTTAGAGTCTGACGAGCACCAAATAAAAATAAAAGAGAGCAAACAGGACTCAGTAAACCATCTAAAATTATAAATATAATACTATTACTTTGCTCTAGTCATCTTTAGTGATTAAATACATAAAAACACACAACTCATATAAATGCATTATAAGATGCTTTATGCCATAAAGGTCATACTTTATCTCTAATATCTATTTTATGTAAAATAAAATCCACCAAAACTACATTTTACTAGAGTAATGCATATGTTCCCAACACAGGAGCCTGAAGGCATCATAATGTCTGTCGATAACATCTGCGACGGTCCCCTAGTCTGCCTGTCTATCTGTCTGTCTCCTCCAGGTAACAGGTGGGGTGAGACCACCCTAATAAGAAGCACCTGCTGGAGTGGGGAGGTCAACCTAACGGAGGCACCTGGGCCCGGTGCTCTGCAGGGATAAAAGCTCCGCCTCGGATCTCTTGACCCGTGACATGGGGCGTGGCTCTCGCTGGCTGGGCACGGTCCAGGAGAGGCCAGCCAGGCCACAGCGGTCTAATGTTCCGTCTATGTTTCGGGCAGTTTGGGTTTCGCCAACCACCTTGTTTAGCTAATAAAGCCGCTTTGTTTGGAACGCTGCATCTCCTGTGCATTTTGTCCTGAGCCGGGTCGTGACGCCATCGATACGGTTCGTTTCACCACTATTTATAATGAAGTTGTCCCGTAAATTAAACACAAACAGAACCCCGAGCGTCTGGGCTCCTCTCACCGGGGCACGGACATGTCGGCCATGCGCAGCCAGGAGTTCTGCCGCGGGTCGTAGCGGTAGACTTTGGAGGAGGCGTGAAACTCCCCGTCGGACCCCAGCTCCTCGCCGCCCAGCAGGAAGGCGAAGTTGTTGACGATGGCCAGGCAGTCCGGTCGCAGCGGCACCTGCGGCCCCTCCAGCTCCCACCACACCTGAGGGATCAAAAGCTCAGCTTACTGAACCTGTGAAAACCGCCGGCGGACGGGCGGACGGAGCCAGGCGGACACCTTTGGGCGCTGCAGCAGGAGGATCTTGCTGTTGACCATGCTGTGGCCGATCATCCCCCGGAACACGGCGGTCTGCGGGCGCACGGAGCGGATGCGGTTGGACCGCGTGTCCACCAGAGGCTGCTGGTTCACGTCGTGGAAGTAGCTGAGCGCCTGATCCACCTCCTGCCGCAGCTGCCGGGAGTAGCGGTAGAACTCTGACGTCTTCACCTGCGGCGAGGGAGGAGGAGGAGGAGGAGGAGGAGGAAGAAGAGGAAGAAGAGGAGGGCGTCACAAACAAATAAAACAACAACAAACAGCTGAGTGAAATGTGTCACCCAGCACTGGGGCTGTGTGGTATACCGGACAAATTTCATACGGTATGAATTTTTCATCCGTGGTTATAACTTGTGTCATGGTTATAAGTTTAGTCATGGTTAAAACTGTAGTCATGGTTATAACTTGTATCATGGTTATAACTTTATTCGTGGTTATAACAACAATTAATAACCCACAACTAACGCTCTTTAACAGGTAAAACATAACGACACAACAATTTGTAAAACTAATAATTGTACATTTATAAAATTACACCGCCTAACTGCATGCTGGGTACAGCTCGCCCACTATCACAACAAGAAGAAACTCTGTCGCTACATTAAAAAACGTAACAGAACGATGCAGGAGGAACGACGAGAGACCAGAGACGCTTCAATAAAACTAAACACACTACGCTGATTACTGTGTGGTGTTTGTTATAAATGTACGTCGGTACATAGAGGGTGATAAGGAGCTGAACATGGAGGGACTTAGGACCCAGGGGAATGTAGGTGAAAAACACAGGAAGAGACAGACACGCTGCACCAACAGCTGTTCAGCTGTCCTTTTCGGCATCAATGAATGAATGTGTTTACTCTAAAAGAAATACCGTGAAACCAGCCAGAATCTTACAAAATACCGTGATATGAATTTTCGGCCACGGCGCCCAGCTCTACCTTCTCGAAGATGTTGGCGGGCGTCATGAGGCAGAAGCGGATGGACTGCACGATGGTGTCCGTGTGCCGCCAGCGCCGCCGGTCGTGTCGCAGCCACGACTGCACGGCTTCGTACAGCTCGATTTCTGGGAAGCGAGTCAGAGCGTCGCTGTTCAGGTACGCCTGGTGGAGGGAGGGAGGGGGAGACAGAGACAGGAGACAGACAGAGAGACAGTGAGAGAGAGACACAGAGAGAGAGACACAGAGAGAGAGAGAGAGAGAGGTTAACTGGATATTTTCTGTCATTGACTGAATGGCAGAAACCTCTGAAGGTCGACCGTCATAAGAAGGTTCATTAGATTATAATCACAGACTCCACCTTTAAAAACACCTTCAGCCTGCGTCTTATTATAATTAAAGAAATGATAAATGACAGCCGTTAATAGATTGTGACGAGAGAGTCGAGCGACCGGACCTGCAGTCTCTCCAGGCTGAGGTAGGACAGGAAGTCGGGTCGGCTCATGAGCGGGACGAAGTTGTCGAGCAGGAAGTTGTCGAGCTGCTCCTGGACGCCCTCCACGCCCACGCTGAAGTCCTCCAGGAGGCGCATCACCTCGGCGCAGTTCTCCAGGCAGATCTTAGCGAGCAGGAAGGAGCAGCAGAACTCCACCGCCTCCGTCAGCTGCACGTACATGGCCGCCTGCGAGGGAGGAGGACGAGGAAGAGGAAGAGAAACAGGGTTCATACACATGTGACCAGTGGTTTCCATGACTTTAAACCAAATGTCATGACAAACATTTAGTGAAATCTGGGTGTAAACAGTAAAAAGTGAGTAAATGTAGTATTTAAACTAACAATGAGAATACAAAGCATACAGTAAACCTTAAATGACACAAATGAATGAGACAATAGTTTGATTAAAAGAATAAACATTTATATAGATGCCTGTATGTATGCCTGCTTATATTTTGAGTCTTTCTTTTAAAAGCATATTTATTATTTCAAACTCAGCGTAAATGAACGACATGAACACATGAATATAACACATTTACATGACTTTTACTAAACTTTGGGGATTTTATTTTTTTTCAAGCACTTTCCCAGGCCTGGAAACAACCATTATGTTATATTATATTATATATTAATAACCTGGAGGATCTCCTGCACGGTGGGCATGCTGAGCTCCAGCGAGCCGTAGTACATGAAGCGGAGGATGTGGCCGAAGCCGGCGGCCGTCAGCCCCTTCATGTGGATCTTGTCCTGGTCCCGCTCCCTCATGTCCGCCGTGAACATGACCCGGAAGTAGTCGCTCTGCGTGGCCAGGAGCGCCTTGTGGGCCTGCGGGAGGACGGACACGAGGAATGAGGCTCCTGCACCCGGACGTCTCACATTTCTGCGTGGTAGAACATTAAAGAACAAATACCTGGAAGTGGTGTTCCTCGATCAGCAGCGTGACGTCCAGCAGCAGCCGCTCCTCGTACAGCGCCCGGAAGCCCGACGACACACTCCCGTCGTGCACCTGGGACAGGTACACCTCCACATCTGCCCCCGACATAACACACCTGGAGGGCAGGAGGAGGAGGAATCCCAGAGCGTTAGAACAGATACACAAAGCTGTCTGGTGCCAAGATAAAGCACAGATTAACTCAACAACTATACAAAATAAATTCAGCAACACAACACTGCGAGTTTCCCCGAAGGTAAAGAATGTGTGTGTGTGTGTGTGTGTGTGTGTGTGTAATAAAGTATGTCTGGATCTAAAAGGCCATTCGAGAGGACGTTCGGCTGCATTAAAAGATCAGCACTTCAGCTGCTGCTCCAGCAAGCCAAATGTGTCCGTGTGTGTGTGTGTGTGTGTGTGTGTGTGTGTGTGTGTGTGTGTGTGTGTGTGTGTGTGTGTGTGTGTGTGTGGACACGCTGGGGAAATAACCGTCTCCACTGCAACACAGTGAGGTTGGTAAAAATAAAAGAGAAAGGAAAGAAATCCTGCAGCATCATCTCATTTCTAAAAAGTAACAACATGAACACACAAAGTGTACGTTTCATTTCCACAGACACTCATTCATAAATTACACACAAAGAAAAAAGAAACCACACACACACACACACACACACACACACACACACACACAGCACACTCACCTCTGATTGGCCACGGGCATGTCAGTGGGGGTTGTCCGAGCCAATCAGAGGACAGTGCCCCTTGTGTCCGGGAGATGCTAACAAAGTCCCGTTCCTGAGCGTCAGTCACCTGGACGACAAATTCAACACAACCGCACATTAAAGCACGAACGTCTGCACACTGGAATAAACAGAGACTTCTGTGCACGTTAAATATCTTTGGGCACCTGAAACGCTGCACGTCTCATGCAGACAAACAGCGTGCACTATTATTTTAACTTTTAAAACTTTTAACTGCTCAAAGTTAAATAAAACTGTCCACAAAAATGGTGATAAATGCAGGAAAATTCATTATCGCTACTATTTAAAACTCTCCTGAGGAAGTTAGGGTTAAAGGATTATTCCACTGTTAATAACACTGTAATAACCATGACAGGTGTGTGGACATGAGCAGTCAGACAACAACAACAACAAACCTCCAGCTTAAAAAAAGACTATTTGGAAAAAGTGTTAAACGACGGCCAAACAACCAACAAACAATTAAACAAACTATTTCCAAGATGGCCGTTCGAGCGGTTCATGAAAAGGAATATTAAAAACGCTTTCCTGTAGAAATGTGGGTCAAACTTCATGAGATCAACTTTATATTTAAATACTTTAGTGCTACACAACAATACAACAATCCCCAGATTTTAATAACACTGACTTTTTATCAATATAGTACTTTTCTTTATACGTTTTAGGTCCCAAAGGTGACGCTCAGCTTCATGACCTCAGACCCCGTCAGCCCAAAACACGAAGAAGCAGAGCGGCAGGGGGAAGACGGAGGGGAGCGACGGGGAAGATGGATGCCGGGTGACGGGAAGAGGTGGAGAGTCGTACCTTTTGGAGCCCGGGAGAACAATCACAGGCTTTGACGGCTGAGCGCTAAGGGGCCGCTCGCATTTCCTGTGTTTATGTTTCCCTGGCTCTGACAGAGGAGACAAGAAGAAGACCCGTGAGAGCCAGAAGGACTCAATAACATTCTCCTCCGCTTCGTAAACTTCTACTTTCAACTGTCACGGACCACAGACTAGATATCAGACCAAAATATACTAAACACCTGGTGGTCAGGAGAGAGAATGCAGCTTTAACACATGAAGCATAGACTTCTATACAACCAGAGGAGTCGCCCCCTGGTGGTCAGGAGAGAGAATGCACTAATTGATGACAACCAATGTCACAAATTGAAGGATTTCCTTGTATTTCATTCCACATAATAGTTTATTCTTAGCTCTGCATGTAACTTGCATCCCTTCGTGGGATCGTAATAATGATGTTTACGTGTGCACTTGATGACTTAACGGTACGAGAGCTGACGTAATGAGTAATGACGGATCTACTCTGGTATAAAAAGAGAGAGAAGTTCTTTTTACATAGAGTTTGAAATGCATTAAAACTCTTAAATGCTGTTTCAACAAAAAGGCCATAAGAACAGAAATGACATGCAGTGCTTGTGATATATGTTTGTAATCACACAATCACATGTGTGCCTCAGTGTCCCCTTTTGTATTTGCTTTCTATCCATATTTTTTATTCTCTGCAGTTGCCCCGCACAGTCAGGACAGTCAATATCAACTTATACATCAAATATTAAAGCGGATATTCTGCTTTAATACAATGCACGTCCACCATTTCTATCATATCACTGATGCAGTTTACCATCAGGTCACGACACCAGCAAATGCTTGGCATTTTGGTTTATAAATGACAGGAAGGATTAACTTTGTATATGAAACATGTAATGTAACTTTTGACTAATCAATGAACTGATTTACTGTCTTTGTTTTTAAATCAACTGCTTTATAATCCAAAAGTTCAAACAGAGGCAAAGCAGCTGTTTCACAAGTATTTGTGTGGGCTGTAACCCACACCAGACTACATTTGATTAAAATAAAAAACATCTAAATCAATAAAATTACTTCAGTTTTAATCCACAGAGGTTTTCAGAAGGTGTTCAGGGTCACAGCAGAGCTCAAACTTCCTGGAGTGACTGCTGATCTCAGTCATAACAGTAATTAACCGGCTCCTTAAATCCGAGGAAGTCTCGGTGCAGTTCTGCAGCAATAGGTGTCTGACCAACTGCCTGACCTGACCCGTGTTTACCTCCCGGGGACAGGGGACGACAACAACAACAGGTTGACGGCAGCTGAGCTTAACTCACTGACCCCAGAAGGGTTATAAACGGGAGGTTGTAGGGTCACGACCACGAAGAAGAGCGGAGAGGAACGCGGGCAGAGAGGCAGGGCGAAGCTAAAAGGCTAACGCTAGCTCACCCGGTTACCATGGCTAACTTTACATCACGCTGACGTAAAGCAGCCCAACGTTCGATTTGAGACGCCAGCCGCTTTTTTAGTGCGTTTCAATTATAAGTAAAAAATAAATATGCGACAGATTATACTACATGCTACCGTACAAGAGCACCCCCCACCTAAATAAAAAAACAAAGGCTCAGACACAACGGGTTTGTTATAATTTGCTTTACGGCGAAGCTACTGACGTTAACTGTCACGGTTCTCAGCGGCGGTGACAGCAGCGACGGGGAGAGCAGACCCTGCTAAACCCGGGGGGGGGGGACCCCTTTATTATTTTGTTTTAGCTTCAGCTGCTAAAATCTCGCCGTCTCACCTCGGCGGTGCGAATCCCCACAACCCCTCTTCGACCAGGCAGCTCTGGCTCCTTCGGACATGAAGTTGCGGGTTCTATTCCGAAATCGAGAAAAGCGGACGGCAGCGGTGCACTGCCATGTTGTCGTCCGTGCGCCAGGCGAAGAGAGACCCCCCTCGGGCTCTAAATTAAACGGGATAACAATCCAGAGCGGTCCACGGGCTTTGCGGACGCCATTTTCTGCACCGGCGTCATTTCCCTTTTGGGCGGAACTCAAGGGCGTTGTGCGGTGCAGCAAAGATCGTGTATTACGTGGACGATGTATCACTCGCAACCGTTTTTGTAGTTTTTTTGTAGTTTTTTTTGTAGTTCTGCTCTGCAAAAGTCCTGCAACAGAATCAGAATCGTTTCACATACAAGGAATTAGACTAGGTGAAAGGTGCATAACAATATACATAAACATAGAATAAAATAATTAAAATGATAAAAACCATAAACACTAATCAAGACATAATTTCAAGAAATATATGGTAAACAATAAACAGATAACAGCATTGTAAAACAAGTATATATTACAATTCCTTTAACGGATGTATAATCATACAACTTAAAACCAGTTTGGGGAATGTAACTAGTATTTTACACAGTATTTTGATGCACTAGTTTTTGAGTATTTTATTTTCATGCCACTTTATCCACTACAATGTTACTATTCTAAGATTACATGGGACCTTTACTTAATAAATAAATCCAATGTTAGCATAAAAAAACATATGAAGTGCTTATTAAATATGATGTTTTGTTATAAATGAAACCAGGCCAACAAGTGAAACAATGAGATGATTAATTGGCAAATATTTGTAGAATCATTTTTGTCGTTTTTTTAATGCAAAAAAATGCTGAGGGTTAGCTTCTTTTTCTTTCCAATTTTGTTTGCAACAATGTTTAGGTTTTCTTTTTTTACAGAACTACAAATGACACAACAGAACTACAGGAAGCGTTTTGATTACGTCAGTAGGCAACGACGGACCCGACACATGTATTAAGATTTGTTTCTTTAGTTTTTGTAGGAAAGGAAAATGTACGTAGAACTTGTACCCAGAGGTTTTATACGATTTTTACGCCTGCATTAAGAACATCCGCTTTATTACGTAAAATGTATTTTACTGTAAAAAAATAATAATTGCATCATACGTTCTGAAAGGACCCCGTTGTGAGTCACCAAACCCCGTTTTTTCTTTTACATCTGCCCGCGAAAATAAATATATAACCGACTTCTTGTGCTAAACATATTTAGTTTTCAACCCACAAAACATAAAAGGAACAATTGAATGTGAATAACTGATGGTTGGAAAAGAGAAATATCATCGAACAGGCATTCGCCGTAGCCGCCTCGTTTATTCTCTCCTTTTCATTCAAGATGGCGGGTGACGAGTCTGGTACAACGCTTGGTCAGCCTCATCTGGCGCGACAAGACCTCCGTTCTCTTGTAAGTGTCACTTTAACGATTGTTCAACGAAAGAAAAGCGTTGTGTGTTTTCATCTCCGGCCGTTGGTTTCGTCTCAATAACGTCACCAACGGCCAACGGTCGTGACGGTTAACGGTAGCCGGCGCTGCGCCGCTGCCTCCCGGCACATGACGGCAGGGCCCGGCGGGCCGCAGAGCGCACGCGATTACGTTTTTATTTTAAATTTAACGTTAACCTCACGCGGATTGTCGTCACAATTAAACGGTGTTAACCGTTCCTGATGAAACAAGCTGTTTGAATGTGTGATGTGTATTTACGGAGACGTGATAGTCGCCATCTTTGTTCCATGTCAGTTAGCATGAAGTAAAATCTAAATCAATGTAAATGCTTATCTTATGAAATATGTGAATATCAATGCTGTAAATGATATCTCTCTCATAGGTTGTTTACAGTTCCTGGTTATGTTTTAATGAGCAGATAATAAAGTACATTATAGTAGACACTATGCTGCTTGTTAGTTTGTTAGTTAATTTCAAGCATACTTCCTGTAATTATTTATTTGCATTTACATGAAATGGAGAAAGAATGTGATATAAAATATGTTTAAATACGCCTTTATTAATCTCCAGAGGGAACAGTCAAGTGTTGCATCAGCACCAAGACATAATGTACAGACGAGAAGATAATTAATACATAATAAGGTGCATACAACTAGAATACCAATAGATGTTAGCATTTAAGCTATATTGGAAAAATGAAAGTGCGACGTTATGAGATAAAGTGGCTGTGAGTTAAGAGTAAAAA
>NC_136606.1:2444339-2446839 GCF_910589615.1 Taurulus bubalis
TCGCAAACAACTTTATCCCCATTTTTAAGGTTTATGTCCCTCTGAGGGTCAATTATTGGGTTTAATACACATTTAATGGATCTATTCACAATAATGAAACATTCATAACCTTATTAACATGCAAAATAAACCCCTTAAATAAGTTTTTTCCTCTGGTGGGGCAGAAGGTCAGCGGGGTCAAGGCGCTGTGAGGCGCTCCCCTCTGGACCTCATCATGAACCAGATCCGCAGGAAGCGCGCCGCCTCAGACAGGAAGTCTCCGGCCTCAGACAGGAAGTCTCTGGGCCGCTTCCTGTCCCGGGACCGGACCGGGATCCAAGAGGACGAGGAGGCGGAGGACCGAGGACCCGGTTCAGGTTCGGCTTGAGCCGGTTCACTGCTCTTTGTTCACGTCCAGTTCCAGTTGACAGAAACTAGTTCCTGGAGTTAAGATTAAATTAAATTAAATAAAGGTGGAAGATGAAAGAATATTGATATCTTTAGAGACAAACGCATTCAGAAGACCAGCTGTCAGTCAAATGAAATGTGAATATTCGATATATGTGTATATTTATTTATATATATATGTGTGTATATATATATATATATATATATATATATATATATATATATATATATATATATGTATATTTATTTATATATGTATATATTTATATATATTTATTTATATATATGTGTGTATATATATATTTATTTATATGTTTTTATTTATTTATATATGTATATATATAAATAAATATTTATTTATATATGTATTTATGTGTATGTATATATATATATTTATATATGTGTGTATATATATTTATTTAGATATCTGTATATATATATATTTATACGTATATATGTGTATGTATATATATATATATTTATATATGTGTGTATATATATTTATTTAGATATCTGTATATATATATTTATACGTATATATATATATATATATATATATATATATATATATATATATATTTATATATGTATATGTGTGTCTATATTAATTTATAAATATATATGTATATTTATTTATACATGTGTATATATATTTATTTAGATATGTATGCATGTATGTATGTATGTATATATATATATATATATATATATATATATATATATATATATATATATATATATATATATATACATATATATCTACATTTATATATGTATCCTTATTTATTGGTTTTAGTTCTCTCTCAATATATACATATTTACATATATATTTATACATATCTTAATTTTAATAATTGTTTATTAATTTGTTTATTTACATGCATGTGTGTGTCTGTGTAATGTATGTATGTGTGTGTGTAATGTGTGTGTGTGTGTGTTGTGTGTGTATGTATGTGTGTGTGTATGTGTGTGTGTAATGTGTGTGTGTGTGTTGTGTGTGTATGTATGTGTGTGTGTATGTGTGTGTGTAATGTGTGTGTGTGTGTATGTGTGTGTGTAATGTGTGTGTGTGTGTGTTGTGTGTGTATGTATGTGTGTGTGTATGTGTGTGTGTAATGTGTGTGTGTGTGTGTGTTCCAGGCGTAGTCGAGGCCGTGGTGGGCGAGCGAGACGCCGGTTGGGGTCGGGTGTGTGTTTCCCTGCAGAAGTTGGGGAAGAAGGCCGACAGCAGGAGCCTCAGTCTGGCTCACTGCGACCTCACGGCCACTGACCTGCTGGAGCTGGGTGACTACACGACATTAGTATCATTATTATTAGTATTATTATTAGTATACCAGTTATTATCTCTTCAATGGAACTATTATATTCACAAAGTGTGCTTTTCTATGTTGTTTCCCCCCTTAAAGACTACAAATTAGATCCATAGAATAAAATATAGTTTCAGTTTTATATATTTATTATTTTATATTCTATAATTTTTTTAAATAAAATATTATATATAGTTTTATAGACAATGAAGGGAGTTGTTTTTGTTCACAAATCCAATTTCATGACATGTTTAATTTTCTTCCTTCTAGACGTTACATATTACATAAATAAATAAATCATATTATATATATATTTTTATATTATTATTTTTATATTTGTAATATATTTTTATATATTTTATTAACCTTTAAAATGTTTTTGTATATTTATAATTTAATAGGCAAATACGCATAACAAACACAACAACATAATGTCATGACAATATAACCTTACATGTTCTATTTAGATCTATCTATCTATAAATCTATAATATACCCATCAGAATAATTATTCTTATTATCTGGGGACACATTTGTATCCAGAATGTCTACATTTTAAAATAAATGTTTAGATAAAGGTACAAAGTGAAGAGTGTTCCTCGTCCTCCTCAGCGACGTTGCTGCAGTTCCTCCCTCAGCTGGAGGAGGTGGACGTCTCCTGGAACGAGCTGATTGGCGGATGTCTGACGGCGCTGACCTCTCACCTGCAGCATGTGGGCGGGATCAGAGCGCTGCGGCTCTGCAGCTGCAGGCTGAACGCCAACGACGTCGCTGCACTGGGTGGGTCAATGACGTCATTCATTCAT
>NC_136606.1:2451839-2456737 GCF_910589615.1 Taurulus bubalis
TTGTCCTGTCAGTGTGATTCATACACAGAGTGAATGACTGAGTGAATGACTGAGTGAATGACTGAATGAATGACTGACTGAATGTGAATGATCTCCTGTCACTGTGCCCCCTGCAGGCAGAAAGCAGGGTAGAAAGCACAGGTACCTTCTGGAAGTTGCTGTAATTGGGTGATTAAGAGCGATGACGTCAGATGAAAGCTTTATGCTTATATGCTGACTGAATGCAGGCTGTGACTCACCAGCCTCCGCTTTGTGTGTTTGTGCTGCTGGTGAACCAAAAAGACGACTCTGCACCTAAAAATCAAAACACACGGGATTATCAGACCTTATTATGGACCTGTGGGGTTTACTTATAGTAGTAGGCGGTACAGGACCAGCATGCACCTGGGTAGGCCTGTGATTTATTACCAGCACAGGAGAGGCAGCACGGGGAGTTTCTTTGTTCTTTTCTCTGTTCTTTTGTTTTGTTGCAATAAATATCAGAAAACCAGAATTCCGCATGGACGATGCATTATTTTAGCTGCGTAATCTACAAACCTACGAGTCAGTGGCCTTTGAGTCATGCTTATTTTCTTTGATATGTATTGTCTTTGATGTTTATTTTATTTGATGTTTTGTTCTTTGATGTTTTTTCTTTGTTTATTTTCTTTGGTGTTTTTTTTCTTCTTTTTTTGATGTTATTTTTCTTTTCTTTTTGTCTTTGATGTTAATTTTCTTTGATGTTCATTTTCTTTTTTCTTTAATGTTTTTATTTTCTTTGATTTATGTTAATTTTCTCTGATGTTTTTTTTCTTTTATGTTTTTTTTCTTTGATGTTTGTTTATTTTCTTTATTTCTTTGATGTTTGTTTATTTTCTTTATTTCTTTGATTCATGTTTATTTTCTTTGAGTCATTGGACACACGGCCACTACACCTTCACAGTTCTCTAGTGGAAATCACACAGATACATTTTTTTTTTCCCATTTCAAATGTTTACCATCAGGCTGAAATGGAAATTTCACCAACAGCAGTTACAGGTTAATTAATGCAACCTTTGCAAACACTTTGAGATCTTTGGGGTTATTTTTTGTGTGGGTTTCATGCAGCGTGTGTTGAAAAGCTGCACCAGAAACTAAATCAAGGAAGATTGGAGCAGAATTCAGTTCATAAACGTTTAAAAGTCTGCAGAGTGATGACGATTTACGTCATGACGTAACGATCTACGGCCGCTAGATGGCGCTGTTTTACTAACAGGAGCGACGTTTGGGCCGATTATCAGTATTGGTAAAGAAATAGTAAAGAACCAAGATGTATCGTTCATAACAATCCTAATTTCTTCAACAATAAACAATATGTCACTAATTTGCTCATTATTTCAGCCAAATTGTACATTTTTAAAATTACATTTGTGAAGAAATCGTATTACATTTAAAACAAACATATCTAAGCAGAAATCCTACAAAAATACACATACTTTTTATGTTTGTGGGGCTATCTACATTTTTTTTTTTATAATTAAATGTTGTGTTTTTAACTTCCGCTCCGGGTTTATCTGCCTTTTGACTTCATGAGACCAGTTTTAGTTATTTTTCTTCTTCTGCTGCTGATACTTTTATCAATATTTTAAATTGTATTTGTTCAGTTTTGTCACCTTTTAAAAACAGCTGAGCTGAAGCGGAACCCTTTATTCCGGCTTCGCGTTTCCCTCCGGAGGATTTCAAAGACCGTGCCGCGTTCAGAGCGGACGGGTGTTTAAAGAGGACGGTGGCTGCTTGTGTTATCATTAAACAATGTATTGTTAAAAAAAATGTTTTTCAAGAAATAAAGTACAATACACGTATAGTTCTTGTTTGTGGGGCTATTTAAAACGTGTTTTTGTACTTAACTATATCATTTAATGTTGTTTTTGAACTTCCGGGTTTATCTGTCTTTTGACTTTATGACACCCGTTTTAGTTATTTTTCCTCTTCTGCTGCTGATATTTTTATCAATATTTTAAATGGTATTTGTTCAGTTTTGTGACGTTTTTAAAAACAGCTGAGCCGAGGCGGAACTTTTTATTCCGGCTTCGCGTTTCCCTCCGGAGGATTTAAAAAAGCCGTGCCGCGTTCAGAGAGGACCGGTGCACGGCTTAAAGAGGACCGGTGTGTTTAAAACCCCTCATATTTCACGTCTGTCAGCTGGACCGTGATGCAGTGCGGCTGGCCTCTGTTAGGTCCGCTGCAGTGGATGCGCTACGTCAACAAGCAGGTGAAGGTGAAGGCGGGAAAAGATGAGGAGCGCCGCGGCTGGCTGCTCACCGTGGACCCGGTCTCCGCCAGCCTGGTGCTGGTGGACTTCGGGGAGGAGGGTCGCGCGTGCGTGCAGGTGGTGATGGGCCACGCCGTGGAGGAGGTGGAGGTCCTGCAGGAGGCGGACGAGGAGACCACGCAGCGGCTGCAGACCTCCTTCCTGCCCCCGGAGACCCGCAGCCTGGACCCGGCGGAGCTGAGCAAGAGGAGGGGGGTCCTGCGGGGCTGGCTGGAGAAGAACCGGTTCCCGGTGGAGGAGGACGGGGACCAGCTGACGGTGGCCGGGGTCCTGACCATCACGGCCCCGTACGGACCCGAAGACTGCCGCAGCTCCAACCAGATCATCCTGGACCGCATCCAGAAGCTGATCCGGGGTCGGGTCCAGCTCCAGCAGGATCATCCGGAAACCGACCCGGCCTGATCCGGGTCCAGACTGCCCGGAACACCTGCGCACCTGAACACAACTCAGAACTTGAAACGCGTTCAGGAAGTAAAATCCACCAATCAGAGGCCTGCTTCGTGCCCCGGCCAATCAGAGCGCGACAGCAGCGTTGACTGACAGCTGTTCTGGAACCAGTTTGACTTCAGATTATTATTATTTAGTTTGTCTCATTTTTGTCCTGTTAAAAAATATAGTTATATCAAGAATGAGTTCTTGTCCATCTGAGTGAAACTCAAGAGTCTTCTAATTGTTTTTGAGGAATGTTATGGAGAAGATTGGCAATTATTTAATTTTGGAAATGTTCAAATTATATATACATTTGTTTATTTGAATTTACTTGTCCTTCGTTTTTTTTTTTTTTTTTTTACATTTGTACATTTTTGTAAAGTTATCCTGCCCTTAATAAAGTTGGTAGAGGAAAAAATAAAGTCAAATGAGTATTTGTTTTAGTCACTGAGGGAAAGTGGGTGAAAAACAAGTCTGAATGTAATGCACATTATATTTTAGTGACTTATTGTTCTAGTATTTTCTTATATTTAAAATCCTATTTCACAATATTTTAGTATGATTTTTATGTGTGTGTATAAATGGCGTTTGGGTTATATAGACAGTTATAGAGTGTAGATTTTGTTTGTAAGGAGACCTACAGTTTAATAATCATAATACATTCTTTTTAAAGCTGATTTTAAAAGCTCTCAGCTGTTATTTTTCATTTAGTAGTTAATATAACACGCTGGAGCGGTGCCTTAAACCGGCGTAACTCTGTTCATTATCATTATCCTGCCTGTAAAACTGGTTTCATTTGACTCGGCGAAGCGGTTCAGAAATAATTTGCCTCATAAATATCTGATGCGGTTGTAGAGGAGAAGCAGTGACTAATGACAGCTCAGGTTTCAGTCACTAATAACAACATCGATTGCCAATATTTGAAGAGATCGTCTCTCAAAATGCTGCACGTCCGTCTGCGCCGAAAGAGAGACGCTCAATATCAGAGAGGATCCCAAACGGATCTCATCCCGTCAGCCGGGCCGGTGGATTAGCCGGTTAGCCTCTGGAGCTAACGATACTCTTATCTCAGTTTCTGTTAAACATCCTGCAGATTCCCACTTTACTGTGTGCCCAACACATATCATTTAGTGTAGTGGCCATTTGTCCAATAAATCAAAAGAGTAAATATAAATCAAAGAAAAATAAACCTAAACGGCCACTGATGCATTGTGGGTAAATTACGCAGCCAAAAGAATGCAGTGTCCATGCGGGATTCAGTTTTTTTCTGATATTTATTGTAATTTAACAAAAGTAAACAAACAAAAGAACAAACAACCCCTCATGCTGCTTCTCCTGAGTGGTTAAAAACCACAGGCTTACCCAGGTGCATGCTGGTCCTGTCCTCCTTTAAGTAAACTCCATGCCCACAGCATTACACAATCATTACACCAATAAACAATCTAATTAGTAAGTAAACAACTACAAATAATCCTAATACATAAAAAAATCTAACCTAAATAAGTAAACAACTAGAATTAAACAATAATACTAGTAAATAAAACTTACATATATATATATATATATATATATATATATATATATATATATACATATGTCATATATATGTCATACATGAAGTATGCCAAACATACCAGGATGTAAACATACATGACATACCTGCAGGATGTAAACCAGCATGGAGCTCATGTGTATTTTTATTGGGATTGGGAACCCGGGAGGAGATTTACAAGTAAAAACAACGGTTTGGATGCTATTTATGAAGATATTGTCTCCTGTCATTGTGGATTTTAATCAACATTTTGACTTTTATACTGAGAAATACTATTCACAGAAAGGTACAAAAGAAGAAATATCACAATAAACATAAATTAATTAACATTTACTCTCTGTTGAGTATTTCTTCATCCAGATTGAGGGCCTCAAACCAAAATAAAGACGTTTGCTGTGAATATCACCTCCAGAAGACACTCATCCTCTGGATTTAATCCTTTATGGGTTTTCATTATGGGATAGAAAGTTGTTTCTGGAGGTTTTCTCATGGCGTCCTCCAGGCGGCTCCATGAGCCGTTTACAGATGTTCGTCACCATCGAGGACGTTTCACCACAAAGCGTCTCCCACTGGATGCACACACACACACACACACACACACACACACACACACACACACACACACAC
>NC_136606.1:2456937-2559437 GCF_910589615.1 Taurulus bubalis
ACACACACACACACACACACACACACACACGCACGCACACGCACACACACACACACGCACACACGCGTGCGCACGCACAAACACGCACGCACGCACACACACACACACACACACACACACACACACGAAAGCATGGGCTGACACACCACTACTCTCTTACTTCTGTCTCTCTCTCTCTCTCTCACACACACACACACACACACACACACACACACACACACACACACACACACACCACCCTCATCATGAGTCATGAGCCCAACACGACACATGCCATGTCCTCCTCTCCCTCCTGACCGTCATCTGAGACACGATGAGTCAGAGACGCTCGCTTGTGCCAAACGGATCAGCTTCCTCTCATCTCCTCCTCCTCCTCCTCCTCCTCTCATCTCCTCCTCCTCCTCCTCCTCCTCCTCCTCCTCTTCCTCTCATCTCCTCCTCCTCCTCCTCCTCCTCCTCTTCCTCTCATCTCCTCCTCCTCCTCCTCCTCCTCCTCTCATCTCCTCCTCCTCCTCCTCCTCCTCCTCCTCTTCCTCTCATCTCCTCCTCCTCCTCCTCCTCCTCCTCCTCCTCCTCCTCTTCCTCTCATCTCCTCCTCCTCCTCCTCCTCTTCCTCTCATCTCCTTCTCCTCCTCCTCCTCCTCCTCTTCCTCTCATCTCCTCCTCCTCCTCCTCCTCCTCTTCCTCTCATCTCCTCCTCCTCCTCCTCTTCCTCTCATCTCCTCCTCCTCCTCCTCCTCTCATCTCCTCCTCCGCCTCTTCCTCTCATCTCCTCCTCTTCCTCCTCCTCCTCCTCTTCCTCTCATCTCCTCCTCCTCTTTCTCCTCTTCGTCTCATCTCCTCCTCCTCCTCCTCTCATCTCCTCCTCCTCTTCTTCCTCCTCCTCTTCCTCCTCTTCGTCTCATCTCCTGCTCCTCCTCTTCGTCTCATCTCCTCCTCTTCCTCTCATCTCCTCCTCTTCCTCCTCCTCCTCTTCCTCTCATCTCCTCCTCTTCCTCCTCCTCCTCTTCCTCTCATCTCCTCCTCCTCCTCCTCTTCCTCTCATCTCCTCCTCCTCCTCCTCCTCTCATCTCCTCCTCCTCTTCTTCCTCCTCCTCCTCCTCTCATCTCCTCCTCCTCTCATCTCCTCTTCCTCTTCCTCTCATCTCCTCTTGATCCTCTTCCTCTCATCTCCTCCTCCTCCTCCTCTTCCTCTTCTTCGTCTCATCTCCTCCTCTTCCTCTCATCTCCTCCTCTTCCTCCTCCTCCTCCTCTTCCTCCTCTTCGTCTCATCTCCTGCTCCTCCTCCTCCTCTTCCTCTCATCTCCTCCTCCTCTTCGTCTCATCTCCTCCTCCTCCTGTCATCTCCTCCTCCTCCTCCTCTTCCTCCTCTTCGTCTCATCTCCTCCTCCTCGTTTTTTACGATTCAAAGAAGTGGTGTACGGAGAGTTTTTACTATGAAGACTCAGGAGATGATTCATGAGCGACACCTTTTACATTTTATACGTCCAGGGGAGGGTTTACTGAACGGGGCCGACCAGGCACAGAATCCAGGGGCCCAAAGAGACACGTATCAACCAGAGACACTCAAAATGACCCAAAGAGACACACACAACCACAAAGAGACACACAACAGCTGCAAAGAGACACAGAGAGGCCACAAAGAGACTGATAATGACAACGGAAAGGGACAAAACAACCACAAAGAGACACAAAATTACTGAAAACGGGCAAAACAACGACAAAGAGACAGATAATGACTATGGAAAGAAGCAAAACAACCTCAAAAATACTGATAATGACTATGGAAAGAAGCAAAACAACCTCAAAAATACTCATAATGACTATGGAAAGAAGCAAAACAACCTCAAAAATACTCATAATGACTATGAAAAGGGACAAAACAACCACAAAGAGACATAGATCAACCACAAAAAGATGCAAAATGAATAAGAAGAGATGCAAAACAATGACACAAAGGGTCAAAACTACCACAGACAGGAATAAGTACAAAAAAACACCAAAACAACAACAACGAGACGCTCATTTCTACAAAGAGACACAACAAGTTGACAGTGTGTGTGTCCTGTCCCGCCTGGATCCATTATTATATACATATGGATGCTATAGCTGCTTTAATAAACGTTATAAGCGCAGGCGGCTCTCTCTCCGTAATGAATATCAAGCGGAACGTCGATAGTCGTCGTATCTCAGCGTCGCAGGTCATGTCTCATCGTTAACCGCCTTCTTCTCTGTTCCGGCTCCCTGCAGCAGCTGCTATTGATCTTCTATTTATAAGGAAAGGCTCTGAAAGTGCTCTTCTAAACAGGAATCAATGCTAACATGCTCGCTCTACGCGAGAGCCTTTTGCAACGCCATGCGGCCGCATCACTGCTGTGTGCATTCATAGAGACACAGAGCTCGTTATGCAGAAGCTATAGGGATGGGGAAAGTATTTTAAGAGCAAGAAATGATTGTTCCCCCTTTTGGCTCAGGGAATAAATCATTTCAGATGGGCCCGTAATTATTTTGGGATTGTAAAATAGCAGCGCTGGGTTTTTCTTGCCTTTGATGGCCTCTTGTATCTCCTCCATTGATCTGCGTCATCAAGCCGTAAAAGCTTTTCAGGACAGTCGCCATATGATGCACGAGGCTCTGGAGGGCCGGGGCTTCTCCAAACCGCACGTCTACACGCTGAGCACCAATGCATCATGGGAGAAATCAAGAAGTATAGGTGCAGGAGAAGAGAGATCAAAGATGATCTGGAGCCAAAACATTCAGAAACACACGGAGCTCGCGCTTCATTTTCATATAAATATTTATTGCAGAGGAGGTATCTTTTATGTACATGCTATCACAATATAACACAATATAAATCTACCAAATATTCCCATATATTGATGCTATAAGCTTGTCATAGAGCAATAGTCATAACAAGCACATAATACAGTGGGTTAGGGACAGTATCACTCACTATACAACTCGTAACAGTCCATAAAAGATCAATTTTTTAAGTTTTTTGTTCTATCAAGGGCAGTGAAACATCGGTCCTATTATTATTATTACCTTTTTTTTTTCTTGAATTCATGCAGAAGCCACAAGAGCAAGATTTACGACGTTACAGCATTGAATAGTAGTAGCAGTAGTAGTAGTTGTGTTTGCCGTCGGGCGACTTGGTTCACGGGAGGAGAGGAGGAGGAGACAGAGAGCCAGGTGGTGCGAGGACGACGGCCTCGTCTGAAGGTCAAAAGGTCACTGAACTGAGGGGCGCTTACAGCAAGAAACTACCTGAAGGTGTGAGTTAAACCACGGAGCAGATTCAACGTGTTCCAGTGTGTGATGGTGGGATATTGCATTGTTATTATCGTATAAACGTGTCATAAAATAAATTAAGTTTCGCTACCAGAAGTAAATAACCATCTTTTTGCGTGTCTTAATATATTGTCGTCGTTTTCTTTTGTTGCACAAATGGGGTTCGAATTTCACCAGAATCAGATCTAAGGTCGTGTAGACACAGCTCCTCGTTGAAAATAGCTTGAAAAATAAATAAAACAGCAGATTATTCATCATCTAGGGCGGTAAAAAAGAAATCAATGCAGCAGTGATTACATAGAGAAAGAGAAAAAGGGGCTTTTGAAATGTGGTTGTTGTTGTCGGCTCCCCCCGGTACCATCCTGCATCCGCCGCACATGATGGATGACGCCTAACATGTGCTTCATAAATATCACATAGATCCATCAAATCATTACAAATCAATCCATGCACATCCGCCTCCTGGAGCTCGTGGAGCAGGAGGCGAGGACAAATGCAAACTCTCCACATCTGAGATACCGTAAAAGTCGAGTTACACGCCGCTACTAGCTTCGGTCAGTGTCCCCGTTTGCTCCCATCTCATGCTAGTTCCCCCGCTAACTTCCGCTAGCTCTCCGCTAACTTCCACTAGCGCTCCGCTAGCTCCCCGACAACCACCGAAGGTAGCGGGATCAGCCCCGGCTCGACACCCGACTTGGGCAGAGGGGACGCGGCCAGTAGCAGCAGCAGCGCGCTAGCTAGCAGCAGGAGCAGGGAGCTAGCAGCAGCGCTAGCTAACGCTGCTCCTAGCTTGCTACAGCAGCACACTGACCGGAGGTAGGAGCGGCTTGTAACCCGACTTTTACGGTACTTTGAGACGAGATCCCGACAGGTCAGCGGCGAAAGAGGTCATTTAAATCACGTTTATAGAATTAAACAAACGGTTACACATATCTGTCACTGGAGGGTTTCCAGTTTTATGCTAATGCGACTTAGCACTGTGTTTAAATAGGACGTTGCAAAATGAGCAGTGATTTCGTTAAATACAGTTTGTAAAGACTCCTACAGATCTTTGACAGCAATTATAGGTAATTACAATCAGCGACAACATTGTAATTCTCACAAGATTCAATGAAGTACCAGATGCTAAATTGAGACGTAGTTTTCCTCACGACTGCAGTGCATGATGGGATGTTTAGACATTTTGATACAAAACACTAAACAAATCAAAACCCTTCAAAAAGGTTTAGTCAGATTATTAATTGATAACCACATTGCTTAATTCTAAAATGATCGTCTTAATGGATCATTTGGGCTTCAGTGCATTAAACTGGGGACAACATGCGTTACGCTACTCGGGAACTTTCAATACAGAAACGCGAAGAAAAAACTGATGGCAGTGTAATGCTAGTAGAAATATTGTTATTTTAAAATATGAAAGGATAGTTCCTCGATATAAAAACGTGGGTTTTATTTTTCTCTCTCTTCTGTTGGTCGTGATAACATTGCACTCACCGAGCTGGAAACGATCGCTCCAACAAAGTCTGACAGAAAACATGACGAGTCACACGGCTGGAAACAGGCTGCTAGTCGAATGATTGAAACCACGATATTAAACATATCCTCACACGCTTGTCTAATATTTAAAAAAAAGGTTATTTTGTTTCGTTATATTTCTTTCGTGTGTTTTCCTGCATTTATATTGCAACATCCTGCAGTGTTTAGGCTTGATTAGGTTTATAAAAAGATCGTGATTTGGGTGTTTTGTGACACAAACAGCGGTCTCCTGGGTGAAAGTCCTACTGATCCACCCTGACTACCGCTCTTCAAACTACATCACCTGTCCTGGCTCACGATGGTTAACTACTTTATTTCCCATTAAAATACAAATTGAGTGCCACTAAAAGGTCAGTGATAATCCTCTTTCTAATTTATTATTCACTGATGGAAAATCACACATTGTAAGAGCTATCAGGCCACAACGATCTCTCACTGCACACACAATTAGGCAAGCATGGAAGGTCAAAGTTGCACCAGGAAGTCGGTGTGTGAACAAAAAGGTTGGGCAATAATTACATTCTACTGTTCGCCTATTTCTTTTGCTCCGTATGCACATTGTTCTAGTGAAGTTCCAGCTCTCAGCCAGTGCAATGCTATCGCGCCCCACTGGAGTAACGGACAAATGAAATGTTTCCCCTTCAAGCAGCAGCTTCTATCAGCTGTTTCTCCTCCAATTAAAGATTCGTTTCGGTGTTTGAGACAGAGGGAGTGTGAGGACAGGAAGCGCTGTCAGGATACTTTCTACTGTGTACATACGAGACATTCAACACACATTCATGTTAATGCTGCTCTCATATCATCTTCACCACCCTGAATGAGCTTTTTTGGAAACATGAAAGCCGGGGAAAGAAGTGCCTCTGGTATTAAAACAAATGATATATTTGTCAAGACATTGACAAACCGTTAGGGTCCGACTACTCTCGACACCTGGCTGTGCATGCTGTTTATATAGTTCACCGTCACAAAGGAGCCGAAGGAGAAGCCGCTTGCTTCCCTTCAGACTGATACAAGACAATGCTAGTTAGTTAGGCACATACAGTACATCTCTGCAGACTTGGAAGCATTTTAATCTGCCGAGAAACTACAATTAAATAGATCTAAACAAACAAAACATGTCTGTGTTTGGTGTGTGTGTGTGTGTGTGTGTGTGTGTGTGTGTGTGTGTGATGTCCTGTGTGGTATCATGCAATGAAGTTGGAAATAAGAGGACAAAATGCTCAAGAAGAACAGAGTCTGTCTGCAGTTCTTAATTTATGGAGTTGGCTAAAGTGCTATAGACGGATTCCCTCACCGAGTCCTTCCCGAGACACAAAGTAATAAATAAAGTTCCTGCCTTAAGATCAACATCTCTCTTCGCGGATGTTCTTTCATTCTTTGGCTTTTCACTTTTGCTGTTTTGTACAACTTTAATTTCAAACTTATTTTCCCCTACAAACCCATCGTCACGTCATATCTTAAGTCCATTAAGTGATGATGTCAATGCACGAAAAGAACCGCGTATGAACTGTCGACTGAATGCAGAACATGACAAATAAAGAGTTTTCGACATTGCTCGTGAAGTGAAAAGGCTGAATCAAAAGTTGCATAATTAGTCTAAAGATTTATCCTCAGGATTTTCCTTTAATAATCTGGAATGCTCGTTATGACTTTGTTTTGGGTTTTTTTTTTTTTTTGTACATTTTACTTATTTTCAAAATAGGTAAAACAGGAACAAAACCTCGGAAAGGAAGGCAACTTGTGGAACTTGATCAACTTTTCTTCCAAGTCACCGTACTATTAGTAAAAGGTAATATCTAACGATTTCAAAGTGAAAAAAAAGTATACATCAATAACTATAGTTTCAGCGGTCCATTACGGTCGAGTGTCATGCCTTCTTGCTCGATGTGCTGTCCTCAAAGTCCCAGGGACAAACATCGACCTTCTGAGCACTTGCAGCTCCGCCTTCAGGATTCGGATTGCTTAGTTTCACTGCAGAACCACTTTTGTCTGTACCTTTGTTATCCAACGTATCCTCAAAATCCCACGGGCAGACGTCAGTCGGCTTTGCTTTGGCTGCTCCAACATTTGCGCTTTTCCTTTTTTCTACCACGGGCACTTCCTGATGACTCTCCACGTCCCACGGGCACACCTCCGCCTTCTTCTGTTGGCTCACGTGCTTCTCTGAAGATTTGCTCTTGTCCTTAGCTTTTGTTCTACATTTCTCATCGTCAGCGTCTTTCGATTTCTCTTTCTCAACTGTTCTCGGGGAAGAGGTATCCTTCTTTTTCGACGGAGATTCCTTGGTTTGGGACGCCCGAGAGGGACTGGGTGTCCTCTCTGAACCCGGAGACACGGCGGCGCTGTCGTAGTCCCAGGGGCAAACGTCGGCTTTTGCAGACGGTGGCTGGAGTGCGCCTCCTGTTTTGGATGTATCTGAAAGGATGCTTTTTCCTTTCCCATCCACAGGAGAGGGGCCTTTTCTCTGTGTAGTCACATCTGGTGAACGGGCCAACTCTGTCGTCTTTTGGGGCTCTTCAAAGTCCCACGGACAAACCTCTACTCGATGGGTTTTGGAGCCCTCTGTTGTAGAATGAGGAGGCTGGGTTTTAGCGGGTTTGCTAGCCTGACTGTGTGTGTGTTGCTTTGAGCCTTCCTCTTGGCCGCCTTGACTTTCACCTCCATCTTCCCACGGACATACCTCCGCTCGGACAGCGGTCGTCTTCTGACTTTCCTTTGACGGCCTGCCACTCAACGGAGATTGATCGGAAACCTTCTGCTTCTGAGATTTGCCTCCCTTGGTGCTGCTGCCTCCGTGTACCGTCGTGGTTTCCTTCGGCGCGATTGATACATGCTTTTGGACCTTGTTTTCAGACGGAGTCGGTAGATCCTCCACTTCCCAGGGACACACTTCGGAGAGATCGTAGAGGTCTTTTCCCTTGACTGGATCAGAGCAGATTGAAGGCTGGCTGCTGCTCACCGGCTGTTTCATGATCCTGCCCAGTGCCGGGGTCTGTTTGTACTCAGCCGACTGGCTGATGATCATCTTGGGTTGGCACTCGTTTTCCGGCTCTGCGTTGACCCTCGTGTCTTTGCTCTTTGGCTGACTCTTCTTATTGCTGTCCTCCGTGCTCTGGTTCTTTCCTGTCAAGCCCAAAGTCTTCTCTTTGGCACTGGCGATGACACTGAGGGACTTCTGCAGCATGGAGGCTCGCGGGTGAATCGGTTTCTTGTCGGCGCTGAGGTTATGGGCGCTGGCGGACTTGCACACCAAAGGGACTGATTCCGTAGATTCGCTGGGGACACTCATATTATCACTGGACTGCTTCTTAACCAGCTTCTTGCCCATAAGCGTATCCAGGAGGGAGCCTTCCACCGGGGTGGCCTCCATCTTGTCCGTCGCCGAGCTGTTGGAGTCTTCACTCTGGTCGCGGACGTGGTCGTAGCTGCTGTGGGACTTCTTGAGGGAGAAGACCTTGTTCTTGAGCGTCTCCTCCTTCGCCGGCTTCGATTGGTGAGTCGGATCGAAGGGGTTCTTCTTCAACATGCAGATGCTGTTGCGGTTGCTCCCGTGTTCGCCGGCCTCCTTGTCTTCGCGGCTGCACTGCCGGTGCACCGACTCCGGGATCTCAGTTATGCGCCTCATCAGCGAGCGACCCAACCCTTTCTTGGAGCTCCGCTTCTTCTGGAGGTGAGGGTTGTTTGCCAGCATCTTCTTCCTCTTGTAAATCTCCAGCTGGGAGTAGAGTTTCTTCAGCTCCTCCTACGTATGCATGAGAGAATCAAGGGGGACGACACAAGCAAAGTGATCAGTGGTCCGATTAGAACCAATAATTACATTCATACAGCTTGAAAAAAGGGATTTCTAATCAAAACACAGAAAAAAGCAGACGTTCTACTGCACAGAGAACATGCAGTACAAATTCATGACACGTGACTACAAACGGCGTGCTGGAAAACAAAAAAGACAGGACAGTCTCGGACAGCGTCAAATAAGGAAACGGAGTGCGTTTTAATGCTAGGTCTGAAACAGCCTCGAAGCTCAGGTCTTTAAATGATCGTGTTTCTGACACATCTGACACAAGGCTTGCCCAAATCTTTTTGGTAGAGAGACTTCTTCGGCTCTAACAGACAAACGGAAATCTCTGCTCACGTTGGTACGTTTTTCCCAAAGACTGTCGCAAGACCTTACGCCACAGCCATTAATAGAACTGAGAGGGCCCATTTCCTCTGGTGTCTGCAATACAAAACTGCCATGGCTCAGTATTCAAAAGATGGCACCAGGTTATGCAATGGAGAGTGAAAGGTTAAAGGGAACGCCGCTCACCCGAATGTCCTCGGGATCCAGACTGTGTTCGCTCCACGCCGACGTGATGCTGCTGTTGAGATACGACCCGGAGCGACCCATGTCCAGCTCGTCCTCGTAGGCCTCGGAGGCGATATCGTCTCTCATGTGGGTGCCAGCAGACATGAACTGGGGAAGAGGCATGAAACAGAGCTTTTAACCAACGCAGGATTAAATAGCGCATTTGTTCGGGACTATTTTCAGCTGTACATATGTGTACAAATGTAAATGTTTCTTAAATGGACTCTGTTACGTCACTGTCTCTTAGCTTTGAGTTTCTTTTAACTTGTTCTGTGTTTTGTGTCTGTAACTATGTGTTTTTTATGCTGCTGCCTGTTTTGTCCAGGTCTCCCTCGAAAAAGAGGTTTGAAATCTCAATGGGACTCTCTTGGTTAAATAAAGGTTTAAATTAAAAAATGAATATGTTTCTGGACAGCAATAGAGTTCTATGGCACAGATACATGACACATAGCAGGCTTCAGGTATACAGACATTACTTACTGGGATCAATTACTCATGTGTTTTGGTCTCATTCATAGGATTTGTGGACAACAAGCTAAATATATAATATTGAAAGTTTTATCATTGAAATGAAATGAAAATGTTAACAAATAGCATTTGTTAAATTACATTGTAGTTTGCTGTGCATGTTTACCTTGGGGATGAGCAGCAGGCCCAGTGTTACGGTGACAGTCAGGTGTGTGTGGGTGAAGAACAGCAGCAGCATCCAGTCTGGATGGAGCTCCGGAGCGAGAGTGAACCTGAAAGAGGAAAAGTATACAGGACGTGAGAAACAGGAAAGAGAGAGAAATATATTGTAGGAATACAAGAGCAGGGATATCCAGATGTTAACCTCTTGTTAAAGTAATTATAGCCAAGACTTTCATTGAA
This sequence comes from Taurulus bubalis, assembly GCF_910589615.1. Lineage (NCBI taxonomy): Eukaryota > Metazoa > Chordata > Actinopteri > Perciformes > Cottidae > Taurulus > Taurulus bubalis. The sequence goes on from NC_136606.1 coordinate 2,466,980, forward strand.
ATAAATGTCACTTTCTATCGTCGAAGGAGGTGACACGATGCTGATGGAGCGCACCGATAAAAGTATTGCAATATTTATATATTTTCCGTGATGACACTGTGCTGTCTGTGGTGACATTACCAGAAAAATGTATCTTTTTTCCCCCTGCAAAAATAAGCAGTGTGCATGCACCTAATTCTGAAAACTTGAAGCTCATGGATCAACAGCACGACTCCAGACTGTTAAACTCTGCAGGTTTTGAAGTTTGAACCTTGTTTGTATTAAATACAAAATGTTATGAGGCGTGTCAAACGGCTTCGATGCCTCTAAGACCGGAGCAGTTTTTTTACTGCAGTTGCTAAAAGGAATAAAAATCTTTGGATTTGGATTAATGATACTAATAATACTAATACTACTGTCTCTTTCACTGGTTAAAATGACAAACGCCGCCCTGCGTTATCACTTCACGACTCGATGAGCTTCACTCAGCGAGTCTTTTTCTGGTTTTTCTCTAACAGAGTGAGACGTCTTCCATCTAGCGGATCGCTAGTTAAACTTTCATTGATATCATATCAATGATCTAAAAATATAAGGAGTTAAGGGCTTTCTGTAATATAAAGAAATGTTGCATAAATAGCGATGCCCCATGAGCATCAATTGACAACTTTCAGTGCATTTGACACTTTAATAAAACATAATAAAACAAAATCCAGATTACTACTGGTCATACTACAGTTGGCATAATAATAATAATAATAATAATGCAGTCATTTATCAAGCTGTTCAGTATCTGTGCTCACATCTTTTCCCCCTAGTTCAACAGTTTTGTTAATAAACACACCGTAAACATCTTTATGATAGCGGATTGTCAAATTCCAAACGTATACGCACAGAAAGTGCAGTGAGGTTTGACTAAATTATGCCGTGATATTCACAGACGTTGCTCCGTCTGCAGTAAACCTCTTAGATACAGATGGAGCCGGGAGAGACGGAGAGCCCGGCACACTTAATGGGTTTTCAGCCAAAGTAGATTTATACACTGTCTGTCTAGGCGTCAATTCCAGCGCCTCGTATAATATTCCACTTGGGTGATCCTTTCGCCGGCAAGGACGCAATATTTTCCTCATTCTTTCAATTGGATTCACAATAAAAAAGAGAGCGACCTTGATCTGGTCTCGAGATTCGGCCTATTTATACATCACGCGGTGATACACTGGGCGGTGCAGCAGTTGGTGGAAAATGAGAAAAATGACTGGCGGAAACAATAGCCGTGCTGCAGCCTTTTATTATTTGAACTGAACTAACAGGCTTCCAGCTCAGTGAGACCTCATGCGCACTAAAGATATGAAGGCTTGACCTGTCAAATGCTAATTCTTGCACCAGAGAGCCCCTATGGAAGCAAATGTCATCTAGCAGGCTCATTACGTTGTTGAAGTTGGCAAATGGCTAATTAAGGAACAGTTATGCGGTAATAGCTTCGAGATATGAACGGCGGCGAAGGTCCATCACATGAAATGTCCCAAAGCTCGGAAGTCTTTCCTCTTTCCTGTTCGGCGACGGGTTTCTGTGCAGATAAGGATTGAAACACTCCTATTTTTAGGCCCTTTCCTCAAAAATTGCATCCCCAAACTAAAAGGGTGTATCTCTGCAACCACTAGGACTATTTGAATAATGTTGGTGTTTTAATAAAAGGTACACATGTGAGATGTTGTTCAGATGTGTAAATATCAGTCTATATGTTACTGGTTAAGAGTAAATGAAGATGACACACAGAAACAAATGAAAAGGTTTCAGGTCCGCCTATAAAAAAATCACTTTCTGGGTGATTATTTCTTTGAAATGATGCAGCTGTAAGGTCCAACTCTAACCCAAATCATAACTCAATATGTGAACATTCTCTAACCCAAATTATAGCTGAATATGTGAACATTCTCTAACCCAAATCATAACACAATATGTGAACATTCTCTAACCCAAATCATAGCTCAATATGTGAACATTCTCTAACCCAAATCATAACTCAATATGTGAACATTCTCTCTGCAAAAGTTGACTTTGATAAAGTGAAGTTAGAGAGGGTTTAGAACAGAGAACATTCAGACGAGGTCTCCAAAATTTTGCATTGGGGCACATTTGCGCAAATCTGTGGATTGTTTTTTAAAAGGTTAATAATCTTGGCATGCCGTCTCCTCTCAGCTTGCAGCGTCTCATTCAAACACTTCCCCCTCCATCGCTCACGCCTCCACCTTCAGCTGGAACGCTCCCCTCACACCCGGACCAAAAACCCCGACGACTATCACGGCCGACGGGGGAAGTTTTAACTGGTCACTGTGGGATCAGAGAGCCGGTTCTGTGAGTCATACAAATGGGTGGCGGAGGCCTCTAACGAGCGGCGGTGCACGCCGTGGTCTCCGGGAGCCGGCCAGCAGAGATAACTAGCCTCACCAGGCAACTTTACAATTTATTAAGGGTCTCGTTTGGCCATTTTCTGCAGAGAAACGCCTCACAACAAGGCTGACGGGGAAGATTAAAAGGGTTGGCATCGCTAATCACAACCAGCCAGATGTTCAAATACCATCAACATTTTTAATAACTTCTCAGTTTATACGTCGATGAAAACTCTTTTTTTTAAGGGGTGGATGTTAATTTATAACTGAAAATACGGCTGCCAATAATTCAAGCTATTTATATCGTCGTGAAAAAGAAAAAGACTAAATCATTCTGACGCGGTTCATTAGTAAATAATGTGATGGAGCTGAGCTCTCAATTAGAGGGACTCCAGCTAGGGACGGTTGTGGCGGTGTCAGCGGAAAGGCCTCATTTATAACACGCTCGCTGCCGCCGCCTGACATGTACACTGAGGGAGAGGAGGAAATAAAAATAAACATCTCCCGGATGAGCAGAGGGGTTGAGCGGCTCCTATATGTGACGGACATGAGACACTATCAATCGAAGACTGTGACATTAAATATGGAGTAAATATGTAGGGATATATGTCACATGACTGTGACAGCATCTGTGTGCTTTTGGAGGTCATTATGTTTGTTTTATCTTCCTTGGCGTCCTAGATGGGTGGGGCTTAGTGCAGGACTATTAAGACAGAGCCAGGAATTTATATTCATTACTTTTTCTTTTCATTTCACATAAATTACACACACTTTTCTAATCTCTTTTGTTTTTCCTCCTTCTTTTATGTAACAGGGTTTGGCAACAATTAAATTAAATTAAATTAAATTGTTGTCTTCACTTGCTAACACACAAAATATATACTTTGCGTTTACCGTGCATGAAGTAATTAAAACTCACCGGGAAAAAAACACGACTGCTTTTTATTTAGAAAATGGGTTAGCGCTGAACTTCAGGCTGTTGTGGTCAAAATTAGTATTACAACAACATTATTATAAACCCGAGAGCAAAAGCAATTTAGATCAGACTTTAAAGAACAATGATTCTCACCTCCCTCAGGGTTTCCATTGATGTCTATCACTACACCTGTGCATTAAATGACGTCGCTTTAATCCTCACCTGATGACGTAGAATATGGCCGTCAGCACAAGCTCGTTGTGGACGGCGATGGCCATGTAGCGAGGCTCGTGGAACGCCGACGGCACCGTCCTCACAGCGTAGCACAGGTACACGGCCCACAGCAGGAACAGGAACTCAGCTGGAGGAGAAAAGACGTGATGAAGACATGCACACGCAGGGCGGAGGCTCTTCAGGGCCCCAAAAAGAGGGACGAGCGCCCACCAGCCAGCCTCGGGGGGCGGGGGGCAAACTGTTGTGCAACTCAGGTATCAGGTGTTCAGCTGTTGTTTAACACAAGCACCAAACCCACGTGTAACAGCTGTGGCTGTATTCTCTGGACAATAAACACATCCCTGTGCACCTGCATGGCAACCCCATGTAATGTCACCTAGCAGCGATGAACACGCTGCTGCTTCTGCATAAAAACCTGCTGCCATTTAGTGTGTCCTTTGAGTCACAACAGGAACAACTGCGAGCACTCGATTGGCCGCTTAAGGTCGTGTGAGGCATGTGAAGGTCACATCTGGTTATCGTTGAGCCATAAAATATATGTTTATATTCATACTTTGCATTTTTGCACTTTCTCTATTGTTTAAATTTAATTTCCTCAATTTATACACTCTGCGGTTTCGTTATATTGAGTTTTGCTGTATATATTGAGCATCTTTCATCCCTGCTATTTTTTTTTGTGTCTGTAAGCTGCAGCTACGAAAAACAAATTTCCTCTTGGGGATGAATAAAGTATATATCTATCTAACTATCTATCAAAACAAAAGAAAGGACTGTATACCAATCTGACAAGAATATTTCAACCAAAGCAACAACTCAAAAATTGTTTTTTTAATGGTTGAATGCTACTTATAAAATAAATAAATCCTTACCAAACAACATATTAATTACCAACAACGTCAATTCATTAACCTTTTTTAAAAGGTGGTAACGACCAACATAAGAATGCTGGAGGGTCTGCAAGAGCACGAGAGAAATGTAATTAAATGGAATGTAACGTTTTAGATTCAATTACCGCATCATTGCAACGCTGAAGCTGCAGTTTTGTTGCATACTTAATAAACTGTGCTAAATAATACATCATGACTGGTTTGAAACAAGCTTTTTTAATGTTATGTTGAGCAAAAAGTCAAATGCATTACAACTCGACCCCTGACTGTTTGCAGGTGCGTTTTTGGCGTTTGTGTAATTTATGAGCTGCATGTGGTGACATCAGAGCTGACTTGCACTATCCAATTACCCACCTATTTTTACCTCCTAATAGACAGCATGAAAATGTGCCTTCAGTGTACAGTATCCCAGCGTGAAGGCTCCGCCGGGGGTCCATCTGTTTCCCCAGAAGCACAAAAGGACCTCGGTTCCCTCCCCCGTTTCGGCCTGAGTCAGCAGACGTAACGCAGCATGCAGATTTCCTCAGCGAGAGTCGCTGCTTTCCTCCGAGCGCCTTTAGTTTCTCATGCTGCTGGGAGCCCTCTCCTCCTCACGCAAATACACACAAAGAGGTGTAGCACCCGGTGGAGGGGATTACTACTAGACGGCAGGGGTGGGGGGAGATATCGATACAGCATAGTATCGCGATATTCTGGCGATGTTAACTGCCGACATCCACCGAAAGTCGGCAGTTCAGGTCGCCAGTTAACACAGAGCTGTGAGCGGCTACGGATAATATTATGAACCCAGACAGGAGGGCGTTTGATGTTCAGACGTTTTGGGGATTTCCACAACAAGTATAAAGCAGAAATAGTGGTTATTTTCATGGGGGATGGCGGAAATGATAACAGTTTGCACGGAGATAAGCCCCGCCCCCTCTCCAGCACGTCCAGCTCGAATGACGCGACTATGTAGACTGTGATGACACGACTATGTAGACTGTGATGACACGACTATGTAGACTGTGATAATGACACGACTATGTAGACTGTGATAATGACACGACTATGTAGACTGTGATAATGACACGACTATGTAGACTGTGATGACACGACTATGTAGACTGTGATAATGACACGACTATGTAGACTGTGATAATGACACGACTATGTAGACTGTGATAATGACACGACTATGTAGACTATGATAATGACACAACTATGTAGACTGTGATAATGACACGACTATGTAGACTGTGATAATGACACGACTATGTAGACTGTGATGACACGACTATGTAGACTGTGATAATGACACGACTATGTAGACTGTGATAATGACACGACTATGTAGACTGTGATAATGACACGACTATGTAGACTGTGATAATGACACGACTATGTAGACTGTGATAATGACACGACTATGTAGACTGTGATGACACGTCTATGTAGACTGTGATAATGACACGACTATGTAGACTGTGATAATGACACGACTATGTAGACTGTGATAATGACACGACTATGTAGACTGTAATAATGACACGACTATGTAGACTGTGATGACACGACTATGTAGACTGTGATAATGACACGACTATGTAGACTGTGATAATGACACGACTATGTAGACTGTAATAATGACACGACTATGTAGACTGTGATGACACGACTATGTAGACTGTGATAATGACACGACTATGTAGACTGTGATAATGACACGACTATGTAGACTGTGATGACACGACTATGTAGACTGTGATAATGACACGACTATGTAGACTGTGATAATGACACGACTATGTAGACTGTGATGACACGACTATGTAGACTGTGATAATGACACGACTATGTAGACTGTGATGACACGACTATGTAGACTGTGATAATGACACGACTATGTAGACTGTGATAATGACACGACTATGTAGACTGTGATAATGACACGACTATGTAGACTGTAATACAAACAGTAATACAAGCAGTTCAGTTTGTCTGGTGCAACATTTATCACAGTGTTGGTCAGTTTGTCTGCTTGACAATCACATTTTGCTGCAATAAAAATGATGGAAGTGAGATGAACAGACTGAAAACGTTATCTTATGAGGTCAAATATGTTGACAAAGTTTTCCTTTGGGGAAATCTGTGGTTGAAAAAAAGGGAATAACTCGCAATATATTGCAATACTCAAAATATCGCAATACTCAATGTATCGCAGTATCATGATAATATCGCAGTATCGTGATAATATTGTATCGTGAATTAAGTATCGTGATAATATCGCAGTATCGTGATAATATTGTATCGTGAATTAAGTATCGTGATAATATTGCAGTATCGTGATAATATCGTATCGTGACTTAAGTATCGTGATAATATTGCAGTATTGTGATAATATTGTATCGTGACTTAAGTATCGTGATAATATTGCAGTATTGTGATAATATTGTATCGTGACTTAAGTATCGTGATAATATCGTAACTTAAATATTGTGATAATATCGCAGTATCGTGATAATATCGTATCGTGGCTTAAGTATCGTGATAATATCGTATCGTGATTATATCGCAGTATCGTGACTTAAGTACCGTGATAATATCGCAGTACCGTGATAATATGGTATCGTGGTGATTCCCATCCCTACTAGACGGAGGCAAACTCTTTTACTCATCCAGCTTCTTGTTTGAGCGCCAAATGCTTTCACGCCAGACAAATTACTTCTTGATTTCATGCCACGCACACCTCAAATAACTCGCTCGCTGTGGCGCTCGAGCACACAGTTCAGTGTCCATAAATCGGGCTTACCGACAGCCATCATGTAGTCCCAGCGATCCAGCAGGCACATGCCGAACTGCAGCCCGTCGGGCGTGTAGCCCACGTCGATCAGAGCCAACTTCCTGTCCGGGTTCTGACACACGGCAGATGTCCACGCCACCAGGAACCAGCAGACGATGAGCAGGATGATGCCCAGCAGACGCAGCACTCGCCAGCTGGTCATATAGGGGATCCTCTGGGCCGTACGGGACAGGAACACCTTCAGCACCCTGCAGGGCGGGAGGTGAGAAACTCGCTTTAAGAACGTCACCAACAAAAAAACATCTTCTTACCCCTCAGCTGAACTTTCCTGAGGCCTAATTCTCTTATTGAGTTCCACTAGTTCCCAGAATTCCCTTCAGCAACCCGTATATGCGTAGATGTACGGGATGATAGGAAATAACCAGCGCTATAGGGAGAAAGGGATTTCATTTCTTTCTTTTTTTCCAACATGCATTATGATCTACTGATGTAACGCACTGTTTTACTCTATTCCATAACTGTCTAAATCTATTTTAGCTTGTTTTTATGTATAATAAAAAAGCCATTATTCCAAAGCAAGCCTGTTTGAAGTACCACGACTCAAATGGGAAGCTAATTAGCATAATTTCTACATGGTGACGCGATGCTCGACCACGACCATAATCTTTCTCTCAAGTTGTTTTCTTTGCCTGAAAAAAAGCTTAAATAGAAACACAAGTAATGCACTTTTGAATGATTGATGTTGGGCCGACAGTCTCCCAGATCAGATCAGTTGATATGATTGATTTTGTGAGACCAATGACCTCCACTGCTGTTTATTTTGGAAGAAAATGTCATGTTTCAAAATGCAAATATCTCAGTATAATTTCTCCTTCAGGTTTGATACGACACACAGATGAAATGCATCATTATTCACCGCGTCTCTCCACGACCTGCGTGTCGCTTTAAATCCACAGAGCGACAGAAGACCGTGAAACAGGAATTAAAACTGTGCTCAACACATGACCAGCCGCCGCTATTCTTAGGCTGTGCCCTTCACGCACATTGATGAAGTGTCCGCCGCTAATGAGCCCCCCATCAAAAATTGATTTGTGCAATATGTTAACGTGCACCTCTGGAGGGTTTGCCCGACTCGCGCTCGCATTAGCCACGTCCTCTTCATCGGCATCTTCATCGGGCCTTTTTGACAGGATCACCCGACAAAAAGCCCCTCAGATGAACTATTTAAGTGCATTACTTTAAATACAGCAGAGCCCCCTCCTCTCCCTCACTGTATCCTCCAGCTGTCCTTTCGCTTCCTCCGATTTCACACATTTGTCTCTCAGTTTGTCTCTTGCCAACCATCGTTCACTACTGCGTTATATACGGGGATCATCTGGGGCCAAAGCGCCCCGTGTTTTCTTAATTACATTTGCTTGGCAGTTCCCTCTTCCGCCTAATGAGGCAGTGAATCCGCCCCCTGCACGAGGACGGCGGTGATGAATTAGCGGAGGAGCAAGCTGCCCGGCACACTTCATAAAGCTCTTGCTTTTACAAGGAGCCGACGCGGAAGACAACGTGTAATTGCACTTAAAGAGGTCGATGTAATCCCATTTCTTGGCGTGGATAATGACGTGGGACAAATGGTGTTGTGATGTGTGTGTTACCTGTACAGCTTCAGAGTCAGGGTCCCGTAGACGGTCGCGAAACCCAGCAGGCGAACCCATCGCAGCAGGATGCAGCGGAAAACACTGGGCTGGAAGTAGAGAATCCCGACCTGCAAGAGGACGGACGAAGCCTTAAAACATGTGGAAATATAAGGAAGAGAGCCATCTGACTGTGAGCGTGATATAGTTGATGATGGAGCCTCTATTGCTGGGGACATGAAGTACGATATGGGAAGTTGCTGCTGTTGTGTGGAGTAATCTGATTTAAATGCTGGTTTGTGACACCAGCATGAAGTGAGCTCACATAGTTTAGTTTCTCTCAGGCATCTGCTCGTTGTTCACTGCACTGCAACTTGTATTCTATTTTTTGCTTCTTGACTTTTTTTAATGTTTTAAGTTCTACATTGTTTTTAAATCTTGTTCTCTTCTGCATTATGTTTTGGTGCTTTTGGGCCCTATTTCACTTTTAATGTATGTCATCTCCTTTACTCTTAACCAGTAACATATACAGTATTAACACATCTGAACAATATCTCACAGCTGTTACTGTTCATTCTGATACCAACATTATTAAAATAGACATTGTAGTTGCAGATATACACCTTTTTCAGAAAAAACCTCAAACACGCCTCAAACACACCTCAAACACTCCTTAAACACACCTCAAACATGCCTCAAACACGCCTCAAACACACCTCAAACACACCTCAAACATGCCTCAAACACGCCTCAAACATGCCTCAAACACACCTCAAACATGCCTCAAACACACCTCAAACATGCCTCAAACACGCCTCAAACACGCCTCAAACACGCCTCAAACACGCCTCAAACACACCTCAAACACACCTCAAACATGCCTCAAACACACCTCAAACATGCCTCAAACACACCTCAAACATGCCTCAAACACGCCTCAAACACGCCTCAAACACGCCTCAAACACTCCTCAAACACCCCCTTAAACATGCCTCAAACATGCCTCAAACACGCCTCAAACACGCATCAAACACACCTCAAACATGCCTCAAACACGCCTCAAACACACCTCAAACACGCCTCAAACACGCCTCAAACACACCTCAAACATGCCTCAAACACACCTCAAACATGCCTCAAACACACCTCAAACACACCTCAAACATGCCTCAAACACGCCTCAAACACACCTCAAACACGCCTCAAACACACCTCAAACATGCCTCAAACACACCTCAAACATGCCTCAAACACACCTCAAACACGCCTCAAACATGCCTCAAACACGCCTCAAACATGCCTCAAACACACCTCAAACACGCCTCAAACATGCCTCAAACACGCCTCAAACATGCCTCAAACACACCTCAAACATGCCTCAAACATGCCTCAAACACGCCTCAAACACGCCTCAAACACTCCTCAAACACGCCTCAAACATGCCTCAAACACGCCTCAAACACGCCTCAAACACTCCTCAAACACGCCTCAAACACGCCTCAAACATGCCTCAAACACGCCTCAAACACGCATCATACATGCCTCAAACAGGCTGCAGCGGCCCTGGGACGTCCTTTAAAGCCTCACGACGAGTAAACAAGTGCAGTCGTTGCATAATGCGGCAATTAAGCATTTTGCCGTTCTGTGTACAGTAAGTCGTCTCAGATGTATGATTTAATGGATAAGAGACACAGACATGAAAGCGCTTTCAACATTAGCATGAATTTTACTCACGCTGCTTCTGCTTCGTCAACATTTTCTGTAATTACTATGAGTAACTAGCTATCTCGCTATATAATACTGCAGTTATTGATAATCCTAAAAGTGGTAAAACACTATTTTCTCAAGGAATTCACAGCTGATGTATTGCAGAGAGAATCCCTGAACAGCTTGGGCCATAACAGTAAAACAAGTGCGGCGCGTCTCATAAGCGTCCTCAGCAATATTCACAACAACAAACACATCTGAGCCGGCTAACATCACACAAAGCGTGCCCTTGAGACGAGGAGCAGGGCATCCACCCATGTCTGCAAAGACCTAGAAACACTCTGAAGCAGTGCCATCCGAGCAACACACACACACACACACACACACACACACACACACACACACACACACACACACACACACACACACACACACACACACACTGATGGTCTTCCAAAGACGTAAAACGCGCCAAAAGAAAGAAAGAAAGAGAAACAAACATCCGAGGCAACATAATTATCGGTTGGTTGCAGATGTGCCGCGTCTCCCCGTGGGATTGTTAATGTTGATGGGATTAGTCGAGGCATTAGACGCAGGAGACGCAGGCATGTGGATCTGGGTTTGAGTCCGTGGACCCCACGGGAGGAAGGGTGGCCCACATCCTCTCTGCTGGCCGAGCGAACACACAGACTTCTGAGTAAAGGAACAGCTGGCGCCGGTGGAGTCGGATCGAGGCGGCGAGCGAATAACGAATAGATGAGTTGTTCATCTTACATGCAGATGGAAAAGCTTCTAAAACGACATTCTGTAGAGTTTGCATGGACAACCCAACTCACGAGGTCAAAGAAGAATATCTCAATAATAATGCAGAACGGCTCCTCAGTGCATTCTTTTATTTATTTATTTTTTAACACAGGAAGAGGAGTAATAAGAGGAATAAGCAGATAGCGGGGCCGGCGCTGAGCAACTAGCTGACGCAGGTTTTTAGCTTTAGAAGAGGACACCAGAAGATGAGTGGAAAACACGACTCTGTGTAGGTGAACTGGGAAAGTAACATCTGGATCTAATTCACATGCCAGTTAAAGGCTGGGGCTGTTAGTGACGAGATAGAAACAGGGTTCATACACATTCTGACCAGTGACTTCCATGACTTTTAACCATTTTAACCAAATTTCCATGACCTCTGTGACGTTTAACCAAATTTCCATGATCAAACATTTAGTGAAATCTGGGTGTAAACAGTAAAAAGTGAGTAAATGTAGTATTTAAACTAACAATGAGAATACAAAGCATACAGTAAACCTTAAATGACACAAATGAATGAGACAATAGTTTGATTAAAAGAATACACATTTATATAGATGCCTGTATGTATGCCTGCTTATATTTTGAGTCTTTCTTTTAAAAGCATATTTATTATTTCAAACTCAGCGTAAATGAACGTCATGAACACATGAATATAACACATTTAGATGACTTTTACAACACTTTTGGGATTTTATTTTTTTCAAGGTCTTTTTCCAGGCCTGGAAATAACCATTTTAAAATTCCATGACTTTTCCAGGTTTTTCATGACTGTAAGAACCCTGATATGGAAGGGAGGGTCACTTTAATGTTATATTCTACTGTAGATGTTGTAAATATTCATGCTCCCATTTTTTTGAAGATTTAGTTTAGTCTTTTTCACACATAAAAACGTTGACGTCAGAACTCGTCTTTACACGTCTTATAAAAGACGAGCAATCAGATGTCAACATCAGTCTCTTTATTTCCCAGAAAGTTAAATTAAAAGTTAAAAACAAACTGATATCGTACTCCGGTTCCCATGAGAACTCAAATATTACACCTCAGCCCGTACATATGTGTGTAAACGCTGCTACACACACAACAACGCCGCCTACCGTTCTGGACCAGTGCCAAAAATGACAAACAGGTTTTGATTTCCAGTTCAACCAGCCCACTGATGACTCCGATGAGCTTTCGTTTTCATTGAGTCCATGAAGGTTAGGTTTAATCACCCGGCCCAGGCCTTAGGGATAAACTGTCCTAGGCCAGACTGTAAAATAAGACGTTATGACCTTTATTACATTATGTTACAATTGAATTATGTTTTGGGTATGTGCTTTTATTTTAACGTGTAACACTACTGAGAAGTGTAACCTTTGATCTTTGTGGATGTTTTGATGTTGTTATCGGTGTTTAACTTTGAAGGACGTAGTAATCTTTGATCTTTGAGGAAGTCTAATATTTGTTTTGTTTTTCTGGTTGAAGTAATACAAGTCTATGTTTTCTTTAAGTTTTAAGATTTAAGTCAGTTAGCTTTCTCACTTAACTTACCTGACGAAGCTGAACCCCCAATAAAATGTTGAAAAATTATGTAATTCCTGTATATATCACTCAACACTACTGATATCATGGGGGTATAATCTGGCCTGAGGGGTATGAATTGGCCTAGACCATAATATACCCGGGGTATAATCTATCCTAGGCCCCTTTAACCCCAGGTATACCAGGTATACTACCAAACAATAAGCGTAGTCATTGTCCTCAAACATTGCCGTGACCCCTCAGAACGAGCAGAAATGATTTACACAAGCCGTGCACTTTCCATCCGCCGGGTTTCCGGGAAGAGACGTGCCGCGAACCCCTCGTTGGGTTTCTCTTAACGCCAGTGTGCATAAAGAGCCAGATCAGTTTCTGCCCCCCTTTTCTTTTCAAACCTGCCATTAATAATCCATGCTGAGTGCTGGGAATCTTAGATTCAGCACGCTGGGAAAGGGGGAAGGATCTGGTGTTGTGTGTAGCAGGGCGCTTCATACCTTTATATCTAATGGACGTCGATACCGAGGAGACAATTATCAAAACACTTACGACTCTTCTGCCGGCCGCGTCTCAGTTACAGCTTCTGGAAATGCTGAGTGAGCGTTGCCAACATCTAGCAGCAGCATTTAAAACTACATTTCAACCATATGAGTTCAGGGTAACGGTAGCTGTTCATAATGTTTTGGGGGAATTCTGAGTCAATAGCATGTCCATTCTGTGTTGTTTTCCCCATCCATCCAAAGGTGCACTTTATGGTTCGCTCTATAGATCAGCATTGACTAAATATACAGCTTCCTCTTTCGTGTACAGGGTTGGATTTAAGTGTTGTTTCCTATTTATTCTCACTATTATCTCCCCAAGATATTCCTTATTTCCAGTGTTTTGGTATACACGTATTTTGTAAAAAACATGATCGTAGCCCTTTAAGCCCTCACCCTAACCCCTAATCCTATTTATTGTGTGAGTTGTGTTTAGTGGTTGTTCATGGAGATTATATATTATTCTAGCCCTGATTCTTATGTTTAATTTGATACCTAACACATTTTTGGGATTTATACCATGTTTTTTTATTGATTTGTACCATATGACCTGATATAAAAGGGTTAATAAGTGCCTTCATCATTTCATCGCTGGTACTGAGGCCTTTTAAAGCAACATATCTAATGTTTTCACGGCAGGTGAACGGTTCGATCCCCGGTCTCCCCATAGTTTTATGGATTTTTACTATCTTTATTGGGGGAGTTTTTCATGATCCGATGTGAGGTCCCGGGACAGGGATGTTATGTGTACAGATTGTAAAGCCCTCCGAGGCAAACTTGTATTTGTGATGTTGGGCTATATCAAATAAACTGAATTGAATTGAATGCCAAAGGTTCCTTGAGCAAGACACGGAAACCCCAGTTTCTCCCCGGGGATAATGAAGGATAATTACTTAGTCTTTACAGAAGGTGGATCAACGGTCCTGTGCTTCTTTCCTCTCGTTGTTTGTCTGTTTTAAGTTGACTTGATGAAGGTTAAACCTCACTGATGGCTACCAGTCATTATTCTCCCACAGAGGATTTCTTCCATCACACCAAGTTGCACAACCTTTGTTCCTGACAATCCAGTGTCAAAACTCACTTGGCAACATGAGAGTGAAATACTTTAGATTTGACATCAGCTGGTTCTCCTTTGCCAAGACTCCGCTCTCCGGTCTCTTCTAGTAAGTATGAGTCGCATTCCTCCACCAACATTATCGCACAAGCAGGGTGTGGGAATTTACAGTAAAGACAATTTGCTAACCGACTTCCTGGACGATCAGGTTTTGATCCCCATCACATAATCATCGTATAAAAAGGCATGTTTGCAGGCTGGCAGCCAGAGCTTTCAGCTGTTCCTCAGAGGCGTTCGTCCCAGGTGAGAATAACCAGGTAGGTGTGAGGGAACGACTCTCTTGGTTCGTTCAGACTCGAGCAAATGGAGCGCAAAAATAATTCAAATACAACGAGCGGAGTCGTTTATGAAAACTGGTGTTCTCACCGTGCTGCCGCTGCTTTACGCTAACAAATAATGACTACACTGTCATTTCATACTAATTACAGGGGAGTTAGAAAAAAATATAATGTTTAATTTAACCCAGATCAACACTCATTCATTACTACTTTGGCATTTTAAACTTTACCCTCCATATTCTGTCTGTACTCGCCTCCGTTTCTGCACGTTCAGCATGTTGTGCACTAAAAGGCTCTTCAGGCTTTACTGGACATCCGCCAACTTATCATTGTCTGCATTTCCAATATTATCAAATTACAGCGTGTCATTATCAGGATATGTCGGGCCTGTAAAATGTTCTTTAAATGTAATTTGGATCACTCAGGTGAAATGAATTTAAAAAGCTTACGTTTGAATTTCAAGTAGTTACTCAAGTAACTGGAAGTAGTTCATCTGTAGTGCACCTGGATTTATGCTTTATGTACTACTTGCATACGAATAGTATTCACATGGATCCGGTGCTACTACTACATGTACTTTAAAGAATTGTGATCCCCTGACTCTCCCTGTAGCGCCCCCCTCAGGACGAATGTCAATGACTCGATAACATGTGGGATAGTGACTCTAAAGCCACATTTGCCCGCTTTAAGTGACAGTGAGTGGTACATGTATCTCTACGGGATCAAATATTTAAAAAATATGTTATTAATCTGTCCGTCTGAGCAGGTTGTCACACTGCAGATATGGACACCATCACGGACATCTGCCAAGAAGTTGCAAGTTCGGCGGCATACGACGGACTAAAATCCGGAGTAAGAGTGATCCCGACAGAACGGCAGTGCAGCGTCGTGCTCACCAACGACTGCTCCAGCTACAGCCTCAGTAACCCCAGGTGAGAGCAAGTATGCAAGGATGTTCTTTCTCATTTTGAAATTTTTGCGCAGTTTATCTCTGTGGATTATCTCCGTGAAAACAGTTACCGTTTCCGCCACCCACCATGGAAATAACCACTAGTTCTGCTTTATACTTGTTGTGTAAATCCCACAAACGTTGGAACATCAAAAGCCACCGTGTCTGGGTTCATAATGTCGGCTGCTTCCAGCGTTCCTTCAGGCGGACCAGCAGCCGTCACGCGAATTTTAGGAAAGAGTTGGAAAATATCAGCAATTTTTTTGCAATGCGCCATTTGCGTCATTAGCGTCATTCACACCGCGTCATTCACGTCGTTAGCATCATTAGTGTCATTAGCATTATTCGGGTCATTAGTGCCTTATTAGCGTTATTCGCACCGCGTTATTCTCGTCATTAGCACCATTAGTGTCATTAGCGTCAATAGCGTCATTAGCGCCATAAGCGTTATTCGCGACATTGCTTTCGCAACTCAGTGTCACGCGAATTTTTCGCAAGAGTTGGAAATATATATCAGCTTGCTCAAATGAGGTGTCATTCGCGTCATTAGCGTTATTCGTGCAGCGGCGCTGGGATGTCCTTTCAAGTCGTACGACGAGTAAACAAGTGCAGTCGTTGCATAATGCAGCAATTAAGCATTTTGCCATTCTGTGTAATAAGTCGTCTCAGATGTCCGCTTTCAACATTAGCATGAATTTTACTCACGCTGCTTCTGCTTTTACAACATTTTCTGTAATTACTATGAGTAACTAGCTATCTCGCTATATAATACTGCAGTTATTGCTAATCCTAAAAGTGGTAAAACACTATTTTTCTCAAGGAATTCACACCTGATGTATTGCAGAGAGAATTCCTGAACTGCTTGGGCCATAACAGTAAGACAAGTGCAGCGTCGTCTCATAAGCGTCCTCAGCAATATTCAAAACAACAAACACATCTGAGCTGGCTAACATCACACAAAGCGTGCCCTTGAGACGAGGAGCAGTGACCTGGAAAACACTCCTAGAAACGGTGCCCATCCAAGCAACACACACACACACTGATGGTCATCCAAAGACGTAACACGCGCAAACAAAAAGAAAAGAAAAAGAAACAAACAAACAAAGAAGTTTGCGTTGTTGGCGACCATTCGCATTGACTTTGCATGCAATCTACTGGCATCGCTTTTGGTGTGAACGCATCATGACGCGTCTCTTCTGTTTCCAGACTGTTCATCCACGTCGGGCGCTGCGTGGATCCTCTGCCGCCTCGCATCCAGCCGGCCACCTCCGGAGAGGCCTTGTTCAAAAAGACTTTCGGTCGACCTCAAGGATCTTCCGGGGTCTTCACCTACGATCTCCTCAACGTTTCCACGAAGAAGTCGGAACAGAAAATCGCCGTGCTGTTCCGGGTTCCCTTTGACCAGAAAGCGAAGTCAAACAAGTACGCGGTGGGAATCTTGGACATCGGCAAAGAGTGCAACCTCGATCTTTACACCACGATGTCCGAAAATACCGACGCCGCGTTCGTCAGCGGCAAAGCGAAAGGCCCGAGTCTTTCCTACGAGAGTGAGACGGTCTGCATATCGGCCTCCATGGTCAAAGGCTACAAGTCGACCATTAAGGTGCACGTGTGCGAGGGATAGGCGACTATTCAATATGATGCGTAATCAAATCATACATCGGGATATCGTGATACAAGAGTTATGCTCATGGTTACGCCAAAATATATTCACAAAATGTCAGATTTCTCTGTATTTGTGTGAATGCATGTAAACAAAGTCAGGATATTGCAGGAACATTTGTTTGTCTTAATCTTTGAAGCTGTTGTGCTCAATACGTGTGAACCCTCCTGTTGTGCGCGTGCATTTCATCTGATTGTTATAAAGTTCCACGACTTTGTTCACACATCTGAACACGTATAATAAATGTGAATTTGATTTTATATTCTAAATAAACCCTTCTGTAACGACGTTGTACCGTCTATGTTTTATTTATATGACATTATTTATTATCACTATTGATGGTACACACTATTTAGTATTTATAAAGCACGAGTAAACACTTAATTCATCATTCATAAAGCATTATTCCAACATGATCACTCATTAGTAACTCATTAGTATGTAATTCATAAACACAGTTATACATGTTTCATTCTTGATTAAAAAGCTTGATTATTATGTGTTTCATGATTGGGTTTTCATACTTTATAAATCAAGGATTCCCTGTTTGTAAATGAAGCATTTAGGATTTATAGATGATTAATAAGATCATGTATAAAGTGTTTGTATATGATATACAAAATATTTAAATGTCATTTATTCGTGCATTTATTTATACATGTAATGATTTAAATATGCACTAATGGTTAGGGACTGTGTCAACATGTGCTTTTGAAATCGTTTATTTAGCCTGAGAAGTAGTTTTCTACCTGACAACTAACTTCCAAAAGCATATGTCATGTTTTTAAGTTGCAGACGTGAACAATGGAACATTTAAAGGAGTAGAGGGGCCAACTGGCTAATGGAGACCGTGTGATGAACAACTAAAACACCTTATTATCCTTATTATCGTGCTCTGACTGAACTTGTGTTTACTGTCCTGTGTGTGTTGATTGTCTTCCTCTCGTTGTCCTGTTTAAGTTGTGCCCTTCGTCCTGCAATAGATGAACACAAAGGAGGGTTTGATTGTTTTAAGTTGGTTCAGGTTAGACCTCAATTGGGCCGATGGCTGAAATAAACCTGCTGCAGCAGTCAGTCTCCCACAGAGGATTTATTCAAGTTACACAACCTTTGTTCCAGTGGCATAACTCATAACTCATAACCTGGTCTCCCTTTGCCAAAAACACAACCTGAGCTGCTGCATTCTGCTCAATGTAGACGACACACAATGAAGTCTATTGTGTCCACCTTCAGCCGAGCGAGGCTGACCAGGTGTCAGCCGGGATGGAAGAGAACATTCCTGGTGAGTTTATCCTCTGAGCTCTTGATACGTTCAGGTCTCTGTCATCTCCGGTCTCTTCCATCAACATTATATCACCAGGAAGGCGTGGGCGTTTGCTGTAAAGACAGTTTGCTATGCAACTTCCTGGAGAAGCAGGTTTTGATCTCCATCACATGAATACAGCAAAAAGGCTCGTTGCATTAAAGGCCGACAGCCAGAGCTTTCAGCTGTTCTTCAGAGGCGTCATCAGGTAAGAATAAGCAGAGTTGTGATGTCACCAAGTGATGTCACCAAGACAACAGCTTCACTTCATTTGAATATCACGGCGTCCAAGAGCCCGGCTACAAGTACGTTATATATGAGGACGTTCATGTTCATGCCCCTCAGGATGAATTGTGAAAAGAAAGACGTTTTCCACAACACTAAACTTACAGATACAAACTTCAATGTACAAGTCTGCAAAACTATGGTGAAAAGTACAACTCTTCTAATTATGAAATATTCCATTCATGAAAGGTTTACAGCAGAAGTGTGTGTTAAAGTGACAACAGTTAATGCCAAATGACAACAGTGTTTTTTATTACTATTACCATGAACATCGTTTACACTGGTAACCAATGTAAATAAATGTGTTGCACCAGTTTGTGACCAGTTTCATTCACAGCCTCTTAAACTTCACGCGACTGCGTTCCCTAATCAAGCCGGCCCGAATGTCCTGAAGGTGTTATTCTGTTATTTTAGTGGCATTGTCTCCTGTGATGTAGTTTAATCCCCTCAAGAGAACCAAAGCTCCACAAAGGTGCCTCCAGCTCGTCGGTGCACCTTCAGCCGGCACTCAGCCACGTTCCTTAACCGTGAATCAGAATGAAGAGATACTTGCCAAAATAATTTGGCCTCAAAACGTGCTTCATGACACAGCTACGTATCCGGAGCGTTTGAAGCTGACATACGGGGAAATTACTTGCATTTATTTATGAATTTGTCATAAAATATTGGCCTGATCTTTATCTAAGTGAAAAAAAAATGAACAAACACAATTTGTTGTGACGAATAACCCAAACATGATCGTATTGGACCAGTCATGCAGCAGACAGGAGATCATTTAAGTCAGTAATTTGCAAAGCTAGAGTCCAATCATGCAACGAGTTCGGAGGTGTGGATCAGAACTCCTTTTGCTGTTCACGAGATGCTTGATGGGAACTAAACCTGGAAGGAAAGACCCCTCAGCCTCTGGTGGAGGGAGCGTTGATCCAGGGCCTCGGGGAATGGAACTCGTTGAGGGGAGGAGACATTTGCAAGTTTACCAAGACACCTTACGAGAAAACGTCAGTCCGTTGAGTCAAAGCTCACCAGAGGTTGAGTTATGCAACAGGACCATGAGCCAAAATACACAAAATACCAAAGAATGACTCTCCAAAAAGGAAAATCCAACTTTTACAATGGCTCGGCCAAAGCCGAGGCCTCAGTCCGCTGAGCGCAGACATCCAGAGAGCAGCTGCAACTGAAGCAGTTGGGACTGCAGGTTTGATTTGCAGCTTCCGGAAGAGTTTAACTGATGTGGCTGCAAATGAGGTTCAACCAGACAATTAATTCAACAATTTACATACCTTTTCCACCACCATGTGAATACGCATTGGGCGTGTTCAATAAGCCCGTTGTGTTGAGCGGATACCATTTAGAAAACCTGCTAATTATAGAGGTGAATAACAGCCGTTGATTCAACCGCATGATCACTTTGGAGGATGTAGTTTGAGGTGCTGTTGAGCTGGTGGACAAAATAATAGAAACACCAGCAGCACAAACTACATCCTCAAAAGAAAAGCCACACAGTTCAATAAACGACGGACGTCCTGCTGATGCTCGTATGAACGGGGACTAAGCCGGCGCTTTGTTTCTGGACGCTGTTGATGGAACATCAGCTGTCGGGGGTTTGAACCTGTGATGTGTCATGAGCTGTTCATGAGAAGTTAGTCATCGTGGCGTCACCCTTCTGGTTCGTGGACGGACGTTTTGAAGCCTCGAGTTCGGCGATTTGGCGGCGGCCATCTTGGATTACAGCGTCGCCATTTTTAGCAATTTTTTTTAATGTTTGTGCAATTATTTTGACATTTTCTAACGCAAATTACAAAAAACATCATGCTGTATTGAGGAAGACTTGTAACCTTGTGATTGAGCCTCTACACTTTCACCATGTTTACTGAGGGAATAAATCAAGAGAGAAGTAGAGTCATGTTTTCATGGACTTTCATACAATCAGACTTCTTTTTGCAACTCGATAAGTCAAATATTGCTCAAATATTCACTCTCTATTGTTTACTTTTAATTTGCTAAATTAATGAATACTCTCTGCAGCTGTACATATATTTCATTCCAGTTATTTGTATTCTATTTTATTTGTGTATATTTATATATATATTACTTTATTTTAATTTAATTTTGTATATATCTTTCATCCCTGTTGCTTTTTTATATATTTTATCTTGTGTGTTTATTTGTATCTGTAAGCTGTAAGTTGGAAGGCGCTACAACGACAACACATTTCCCCTTGGGGATTAATAAAGTATCTATCTATCTATGTATCTATGTATCTATCTATCTATCTATCTATCTATCTATCTATCTATCTATCTATCTATCTATCTATCTATCTATCTATCTATCTATCTATCTATCTATCTAAATCCAGGCTATCTGACTTAAACACAGACACATGCAGTATACAGACGTACCTGCAGGATACATGTATTTATTCTTCGATCTTTCTATTAGGATGTTGAACAACGCTCACGACTCTAAAAGAACAGACCAACACAACCAGAGCAGGATTCACACGCTCACCCACTTACTCATTCAATCAACACTCAGTCACTTAATTTGCAGTTATATTTCATTCCTAATCATCTCTTGTTTCAGCAGCCGCCAGCTGGCTGCACTCGGATCCGGGTCGGCTGGAGAGCGTCCCTGTTGCTCCGCCGGTGACGCAAGACGGCACAGCTGTGTGCGAGCGGCGGCTTTAGGGAGTTGTTGTGATGTCGCACAACCCACCGCGTCTCACCACTCCTCATGGCTGAGGTGCTTTTTGCCGCTCAAAACAGGTGTAAGATGTTGTAGTGTTGTCTGAAGCTACAATATGACCTCCACTGGAGTTTAGCTAATAGAAGTGTTGGCTCTAAATGTCATGAAAACACAAACTCAGGCCCTCTGCGGGCCCCAAAGTCTTCCTGTGAGAATGGGAGCACACCCACAAGCAAAATATGACGCCCGGCTGGATGCACCGCAGAGCATACAAATCATTTTGTGCTAGACCGCTTTAGATAATTAGCTCTCGCTCCGGGGCGAACAGGAGAGATTCAGCAAACAGCGCTTAAAAAAAGAGAAAAGTGGGTTGATTCTTGTTTTTGAATAATGCAGTTAGAAAAAAGAGCATCAAAAAGCAGCAGTTTGTAATTAACTTGTGTGTGTAGACAATAAACACGCATGTGTGTGCGTGTGTGTGTGTGTGTGTGTGTGTGTGTGTGTGTGTGTGTGTGTGTGTGTGTGTGCACACAGGGGGTCGATGCAAAAAAGGAAAGCTTCAGGGATTGATCCCCTTTCGCGTGAAGGTCAGTGTCTCTCAGCGCATCGATCAGTAGAGTAGAAATACACAAGGTCTCTTTTCATGTACACACTCTGTTCTACACACTCTGTTCTACACACTCTGTTCTACACACTCTCATGTACACACTCTCATGTACACACACTCATGTACACACTCTCATGTACACACTCTGTTCTACACACTCTCATGTACACACTCTGTTCTACACACTCTCATGTACACACTCTCATGTACACACTCTGTTCTACACACTCTCATGTACACACACTCATGTACACACACTCATGTACACACTCTCATGTACACACACTCATGTACACACACTCATGTACACACTCTCATGTACACACTCTCATGTACACACACTCATGTACACACACTCATGTACACACTCTCATGTACACACTCTGTTCTACACACTCTGTTCTACACACTCTCATGTACACACACTCATGTACACACTCATGTACACACTCTGTTCTACACACTCTCATGTACACACACTCATGTACACTCTCGTCTACACACTCTGTTCTACACACTCTCGTCTACACACTCTCATTCTCTTACTTCACAGACGGTCGGCTGAAGTTTTGTCAACTTTTTGTAAATATTCATATCTTCGCGAAAAAAAAATGTTTTCTACCATTTATTGACGTGTTTCTACCATTTCATTCATATATTTCACTGCTTCTGTGAACCCAAGATCTTTTGTAAACCAGTGTCCATCACCAAAACGTTTCGTCCACATGAGGAAAGTTATGTTTTCACAAGAGATATGAAGAATTTTAAAAAAATCGAACTTCAATTTTTCAGCTTTAGGGCGATATTATTTATTTACACTTGTGGCTTATGACAATGGAGCGTCATTATATAGAGAGCTGAGTGTAGATACAACACATGGGTATGTATCACATATGCAAGTGACTTTAAAAGGTGAATTTAAGAAACTATGTACTGAAGGGTTAAGGAAAAGTGTTTATATTAATATGTTAATTAATGTGGTTGCAATGTTAAAAAATGAAGACGCTGACGGTGCATTTAATGCGTCTAAATTCTTCTTCTGTTAGACTTAGCAGACATTTTAAATGATGGTTTGAATGCTGAATGATCATTAGTGGAGTTGGCAGCTACAGAGCACGCTCATACTAATGGAGCACTCGCTAAAATTAAAAAGCCAACATAAAATATAATATATTAGTCACCCGTCAACGCCGCAAGTACAAACACATCAATTTCTCCATTTAAAAATGGCCGAAACTAAAAGCTGCTCGCCGGCAGTCGCAGGAACAGACGGCGCTGAGACTCGACCTTTTCGTGGTCGCGGTTCCTCGTGAGTCCGAAGGGGAGGAGAGCGACTCTGAGCCGTTTAGAAGCGGCGGCCTCGGGGGTCGTCCTGTCACAACAAAGCTCCCGTGCCGCTTCCACTGCTTTGACGTGAAATAAGGACCGACATCCGGTCCGCCCGTGGCCGGCTTTTCCTGGTCGTCGCCCCGCTGTCGACACCTTCGGCGGGACGCAGTGGGAGGAGAGGCTCTGCAGCGCCGACGGATCCATTTTGATATGAGAGCCGCCACCCGCCGCCACATGGGAGGTGCTGCTCCCCGAGGTGGGCCGGGTGTGAATTACATCCAGCTCACACACCGGCTGCTCCCTTCCCTCCTCATTCCCATCTCGCTCGGCCACAAAGAGAGAGGGAATATCCCGTGTAGATAGAAGGAACGCTCCAGCTGCAGCTGTGGATCCTCAACTTCAACTTCTTTTTTTGGGGGGGGTGTGGGACTCCACAGCACTTTGCAGAAGGGAAACCGGGTATGGAACGATGAAATGCAAACGGAAACCCTCCAAATCCACTTCAGTCAGATTGGAGGTGCCAGACCAGCTTGTGTGGAAGGCGGAGCGGCGCAGGAGAGAGCGGCCCGGCAGCCGGTGTTTCACGGCCTGTCGGGTCAGGACGCGTCGCCCCGCTTCTCATTAGCCCCCTGATGCGCCGCGAGCGCCCCGAGTTAGGCGGAGGTGGCGCCTCGGCCCGGCTTGGCACCGAGACGATGCTGAGATTGGACAGGTGGAAGGACAGGGAGCGGGGGAGGGGGAGGCGGGGGCGGGGGAGGGGACTCAAAGGTCACTGGTTTCAAAACGGCAAAGGATTTATTGAGCAGGACATGAAGTTCTTACTCTGCCGCTGACCCGAGGATCCTTTCAACAGAGATGTAATCCTTCTCAGGGAATCATTTTAGCAGATCTAAAGGGTCCCGGTTGGGACGATTACATAGTTATTGTCCTCTCAGAAACATTATGGATCAGCTGGTCGACACGTAGCCGTCAACCCCTCACCCTATTTATTGTTTGAGTTGTGTTTAGAAGGGTTATACATGATTGTAGCCCTGATTTCTATGTTTAATGTGACACCTAACATGTGTTTGTCTTGATTTGTACCATGTGACCTGATATAAAGGATCCCCATCAGCCTTAAAGCGATGTCACGATGTCACTGGATCAGAAAAAGCTCCTCTGGTTTCCAGAAAGACGCCAACTAACTATGTGTTGCTTGACTTGTTGCCAAATACCTTGAGGTTCAAACAGTTTTGTTTCATTGAACGACCTTTAAATAAACAACGATGGTATCAAAGTAGAACAAGGTAAAACCTGATGAACGGGTCGTCTCTACACACACACACACACACACACACACACACACACACACACACACACACACACACACACACACACACACACACACAGAAACCTGCAGACTTCCACTCCTACATCTGAGTTAACGTCTGTCCTCTCGCCTCACGGGGAGGCGAGTTTCACGCTGTTGTGTTGCTGTTGTTGTTGTTGTTGTTGTTGTTGTTGTTGTTGTTGTTGTTGTTCTACCGCAGCATCTTTCTGTATGCACACTCAGATTAAAAGGACAGGGGAACGTGGGGAGAGGTGAAGAAACATCACCGGGGAACCGAGAGACGAACGATAAAGAAGAAAAAGGCAAAAAGGCAAACATGGAAATGTCATGGTTGCGGGTCAGTGCTGGGCCCGAGGAGCTCAGCAGACACGGACAGACGGCGAGAGGCAACTGGGTCACGGCGTCGAGCAATTTGGGATAAAAAAAATGGCGGAAGACCACGTTGTATTCTCCCTTTGACGAGTACAATCATGCTTTCCCCCCATTTATCTGAAGCGCCCGTCAACGCCTTCTGACAGGCCGAGGCCAGGTTGCACTCCATGCAACGCCTCTGACTCATCGGCCCGTGTGTTTGTTCCCGGCTCGACCGGAGGAGACGGTGCAGTCTGGGAAAAAACAACAACAACAACAACAACAACAACAACAAGCAAACCAAACTCTGTCACTTTGCTGCCGTCTAAGCCTCCCCAGCAGCGTCAATAAGAAGCTGCAAAGAAACAAACGCAGGGCTGGCAAGCTAATCCAGGGATCACATTGTGAATCACCCACACACACACACACACACACGCACACACACACACACACACACACACACACACACACACACACACAGCCAGACGGAAATAGCCGGCTTTGGCACTGCCATAATTTTGCCTCTCTCCTTCTGTACTCCCTCTCCTCCCTCCTCATCTCAAAGCAGAGAGAGGGCTGAAGTTATTGCATGTGACACTCAGGAGAGAGAGCGTTTTTTTTGGGGTTGCATTTCTCCACAAAGCCGAATGCCACGGGAGCAGCAGAGCTGCGTCTCCCGCCGCTTAATAACAGTGGAATTATTTAAAATAGAAGCAGCGGCAGGAATATTTCTGAGTCTATATTTAGACGGGCAGTGATGCGTCTCATCTGTGGGATTCACATGCAGACACATCGGGGTGGAGATCAATCTCTCACACGATCGGGCCGAGGCCTTTGATCAAGAAAACATCGTCCGTTTAACCACGATAATAATAATCTAATAGAATAACCTAATCTCTAAACAAGCTAGGGTTCATAGCGGCGGAGTAAAGTTCCTTTTGTACTCCCTTTTCTACACGCAGTCTATTCTTAGCATCCTTAGCATCCTTAGCATCCTTAGCATCCTTAGCATCCTTAGCATCGCCCCTCCAGCTGGATGCAGGATGATCGCTCACCGATAACCTGACTCCCAGTTTGCTTTCCGTCTGCACATTTCCAACGTTATTACTTTCCAGGACCTCGTCGCGGGCAAATTGCATTGATTAGCCGGCTTTAAATCAGTTGCCGTTAATTACATTCGCCCCGCGTTGCTTCGCTAAGCATATAGCTCCACATGATTGCAACTAAATTGCAATTAGCCAAACGCCCCGAGCGCCAGAGAGGAGGACAGTGGCGGATCTGTGTAAGTCAGCGGCACGTGGGCGTCGGACGGAGGCTGCAGGGAAACGCTTGGATGAATAGTGAGGCGCTTCAGAAGAATGATGTCACTTTTATACGTTTTTTATGTTGGTTATGACCTGTCAAGGGACTACAGATGCTAGTTATCTGAAGCTATAATCTGGTAAAGTGCAAACAATTGTGACATTTATGTTTGAACTGTACATGGTCCCTTTAAATAAAGATAATTAAATTACATAATACTACTGTTATTGTCGCCACATGTTTAAACTCTTTTACTTTGCGTATTCGACCAGCGTTTTCTCAATCTCACGATAAAGCCATTTTGTTAGCACTTTATAATGAATACACAGTATTTAGCATTTATAAAGCACGAGTAAACACTTCATTCATCATTTATAAAGCATTGTTCCAACATGAACACTGATTAGTAACTCATTAGTATGCAGTTCATAAACACAGTTATACATGTGCTATCCAGACAATTCAATCGCTAAAATTGCGAATGGTTTGCATTCAACTAAATACTGAATATCTCCTCAAGCCCAAGGTCTATTTGAAAAACTTAAACAGCTTTGAACATAGATAATAAATTCATATATGTGTTAGTGGTATATTAGTTTATGATAGTACACAGAAAAGAAAAAAACAACAACTAAAGCTTGTTTATTTATATCGTAACTATATTCATACATTCTGCATTAATATATTCTAACTAATATACAACATATCTCTATCTGTTAGGAGTATATGTGCGAAGTTTGGGTTTGATGGAGTGAATTATAATTATTTTTTCGAGCGATTGCGTCTGAAACTCTGACGTCCATTTTCACGGGACGCTGAAAAGGTTTCAGATGAAATGTGACGAGTTCACTCTGAAAGAAGTCTGTTGGCCAACAGACGGTTAACAGACGTTAACAGACGGTTAACAGACGGTTAACAGACGGCCAACAGACAGTTAACAGACGGTTAACAGACGGCCAACAGACGGTTAACAGACGTTAACAGACGGCCAACAGACGACCAACAGACAGTTAACAGACGGTTAACAGACGGTCAACAGACGGCCAACAGACGGTTAACAGACGGCCAACAGACAGTTAACAGACGGTTAACAGACGACCAACAGACAGTTAACAGACGGTTAACAGACGGTCAACAGACGGCCAACAGACGGCCAACAGACGGTCAACAGACGGCCAACAGACAGCCAACAGACGGCCAACAGACGACCAACAGACAGTTAACAGATGGTTAACAGTTGTTAACAGACGGCCAACAGACGGCCAACAGACAGTTAACAGACGGTTAACAGACGGTCAACAGACGGCCAACAGACGGTTAACAGACGGCCAACAGACGGTTAACAGACGTTAACAGACGCTAACAGACGGTTAACAGACGGTTAACAGACGACCAACAGACAGTTAACAGACGGTTAACAGACGGTCAACAGACGGCCAACAGACGGTTAACAGACGGCCAACAGACAGTTAACAGACGGTTAACAGACGACCAACAGACAGTTAACAGACGGTTAACAGACGGTCAACAGACGGCCAACAGACGGCCAACAGACGGTCAACAGACGGCCAACAGACAGCCAACAGACGGCCAACAGACGACCAACAGACAGTTAACAGATGGTTAACAGACGGTCAACAGACGGCCAACAGACGGTTAACAGACGGCCAACAGACGGCCAACAGACAGTTAACAGACGGTTAACAGACGGTCAACAGACGGCCAACAGACGGTTAACAGACGGCCAACAGACGGCCAACAGACAGTTAACAGACGGTTAACAGACGGTCAACAGACGGCCAACAGACGGTTAACAGACGGCCAACAGACGGTTAACAGACGTTAACAGACGTTAACAGACGGTTAACAGACGGTTAACAGACGACCAACAGACGGTGAACAGATGGTTTACAGATGTTAACAGACGGCCAACAGACGACCAACAGACGGTTAACAGACGGTCAACAGACGGTTAACAGACGGCCAACAGACGGTTAACAGACGGTTAACAGACGGTTAACAGACGTTAACAGACGGCCAACAGACGACCAACAGACGGTTAACAAACGGTTAACAGACGGTTAACAGACGGTCAACAGACGGCCAACAGACGGTCAACAAACGGTTAACAGACGGCCAACAGACGGCCAACAGATGGCCAACAAACGGTTAACAGACGGCCAACAGACGGCCAACAAACGGTTAACAGACGGCCAACAAACGGTTAACAGACGGCCAACAGACGGTTAACAGACGGCCAACAGACGGCCAACAAACGGTTAACAGACGGCCAACAGACGGCCAACAGACGGTTAACAGACGGTTAACAGACGTTAACAGATGGCCAACAGACGGCCAACAAACGGTTAACAGACGGTCAACAGACGGTCAACAGACGTTAACAGACGGCCAACAAACGGTTAACAGACGGCCAACAGACGGTTAACAGACGGCCAACAGACGGCCAACAGATGGTTAACAGACGGCCAACAGACGGCCAACAAACGGTTAACAGACGGCCAACAGACGGCAACAGACGGTTAACAGACGGTTAACAGACGGTTAACAGACGTTAACAGATGGCCAACAGACGGCCAACAAACGGTTAACAGACGGTCAACAGACGGTCAACAGACGTTAACAGACGGCCAACAGACGGCCAACAGACGGTTAACAGACGTCAACAGATGACCAACAGACGGCCAACAAACGGTTAACAGACGTTAACAGACGGCCAACAGACGGTTAACAGACGGCCAACAGACGGTTAACAGACGGCCAACAGACGGTTAACAGACAGCCAACAGACGGCCAACAAACGGTTAACAGACGGCCAACAGACGGTTAACAGACGTTAACAGACGGCCAACAGACGGCCAACAGACGGCCAACAAACGGTTAACAGACGGCCAACAGACGGTTAACAGACGTTAACAGACGGCGTGGTGACGGGCGGCTGGGTTCACGGCCCGCTCTGTGTACCGTTAGCAGAGGGTCACCAAGCACGCCCTGGAGTGTGTCTCTGCCGGTCCGTCTCTCACACACACACACACACACACACACACACACACACACACACACACACACACACACACACACACACACACACACGGCCCCAAAAAGAAAAGCTATGATTTACTGACTGAGGGTTGAATTATCCGGCGAGGCAAACGATCCGGTTGATTCAGATGAACGAGTGACAGCGCGACCTGAAGGTCAAGCTGAAGGTCAACTTCAGTGGAGGAGAATGTTTGTGTTTCCATCTCAAAGGAGCTCGGCACGAGGACGATCAACAAATATGTCGAGAAACGAGCACATGAAAGGATACAGACACACACAC
This sequence comes from Taurulus bubalis, assembly GCF_910589615.1. Taxonomy (NCBI): domain Eukaryota; kingdom Metazoa; phylum Chordata; class Actinopteri; order Perciformes; family Cottidae; genus Taurulus; species Taurulus bubalis. The sequence continues at coordinate 2,496,894 of NC_136606.1, forward strand.
ACACACACACACACACACACACACACACACACACACACACACACACACACACACACACACAAACACACACACACACACACACACTAGCGAGTGTCTCACCGGAAAGTAGAGAAGCAGCGCTCCACACAGGATGGCCTCCAGCAGGACTAAACCTGATGCTCGGATACTCTGCAAGAGAAGGAAGATATTAATAAACTTATTCTTTATGCATCAAATGCTTGAACCACATTAACAGGATTTGGGCCACAGAATCAGAATCAGAAGCATTTATTTTCCAGGTTACACATACAAGGAATATAAGTTTTAACATCCCTAAGATATAATTTTATTGGTTGTTTAAGGACACAGATTCATAACCGATATTTGGCCAGAGACGTGCTTATTAAGTTTATTAAATGAATCAAAGAAAATAATCAAAAACAAACAACTAAAAGCCCAAACATGCAAAACAGAAGCAAAAGCAGCAAAATGGAGACAATTATGCGCAGTAATGCAATCCATTGTTGATTAAAACATTGATAACAGAAGCTTTAATTTGAAATGTTTATGTCCAAAATCACCAAAATTATGATGTTGACAAGGATAATGTTTTTTTCTTCTTCTACTAAATGAATGAAGGACAGTTTGAACTCTGGTAAAATCCCTCAGGCTGCAGCAGGTCTAAACACACACATGATATCATAGCATTCCAGCTTTCTTCTTCGTTGGTTGAAAGGGAACAAAGCTCCGGCCTCCAGGACGTTTTATAAAGGGTTCAACATCTCCGGCTCTTTCTCTGCTCCTGTTATGTAAGACATTTAACAAAATATCGTCCTGAAGCTGGAGCGACGCCCGAGGGTGCTTTCAGGGAGCAGAGGACGACTGAGCCTCCGCTTTCAGGACAACACAAAATAACACAACACGGCTATCCGGAGCAGACCAGCGCTCATCTTGTTCCGCATGAATGAAAACCTACGAGCCAAATGAACTCGTTTGTTTATGAAAAACTTTAATTTATCGCAAAGTCTGCGAGAAGCTTATAAACTAAGCTGTTAAACTTGGTTTGATGATGAGAGGATTACGTAAGAGGTGTTTAGACACGACAAAGACCCAGAGGACCTCAACCTCCGTCTGCATTATTAATGTGATTATTATTAATAATGTGAGCGATCCTTTGTTGAAGCCGGTTGATATGAAGCAGGAGTCTTCAGGTGTGGAGAGCAGAGATGTTAATCTGCACTTATGATGCTCAAAACAAAGCTTTTAAAAAGATCATTCACTGAGAGGAACAATAGAGGCTCAGAGGATTTCATAAGTTTGGTCAAAAGTTTACTTTACTTATTTAAACTGAGCCGAGATTCACGTGTTAATAATGTATGCAAAATGGCACGAGGCAAGTTAAACGAACATTCATAATATTTATCTGATCAAACTAAAGTAGAAGGCCAATAACTCATCTTTCTGTTAAATTCTTTATTTATTCCTAATTAACTTTGATTGAAACACACTATTTGATATTTTCATAAAATGGCTCTATTAGTCTTTAATGCTGTTTTCATGCACTCTGTCACCTTATTTGCATTAAAAGTACAAAAATATTCCCATTGTGAAATAATTTACTTTAATTAATGCGCTGTGCTGTTTTGTTGTATATATTGAGTATTTAGCGTTCCTGTTTTTTGTGTCTTCTATGTAAGTTGCTTGCTACTGTACATCATTTCCCCTTGGGGATGAATAAAGTATTAATCTATCTATCTTTGGAAAGTTATATTCTGACATGTCATCACTGCAGCGGTCAGCGTGTGAACCAGAGTGAACGTCGTCTCTTTTAGACACAAGCGGCAGACTGGTGATCTGCGGCCGTTTGAAATGATTTCAAAGCTTTGTGGTGACCGCCCACAAACAGATCTATTTATTTATTGATCCAGAGGGCTTTGATGACCGCCCGGCCCGAACACATCAAACGCCTAACTGATGTGACGTTGTAATGGTGACTTGAATCTGTGTCTCTAAACCTTTTAAAAACCAATCACCAAGACTGAGCGACTGTTATATAAAACTGTAAATCAGAGCTTGTTTTATGAAAGAAAAAGCCACAAACTGCTGTATTTGGATGTATTGAACACCATAAGTAATATATAAGTGAAATATATGGTTTGGTACATGAAAAAAATGAAAAATGTCACTTATGTGCCCCAATGCAAATTTTGGAGACCGCGTCTGAGTTTCTTTGTTCTAAACCCTCTCTAACTTTGTTCTGCTTCACTTTATCAAGAGAATGTTCACATATTGAGCTATGATTTGGGTTAGAGAATGTTCACATATTGTGTTATGATTTGGGTTAGAGAATGTTCACATATTGAGCTATGATTTGGGTTAGAGAATGTTCACATATTGTGTTATGATTTGGATTAGAGAATGTTCACATATTGTGTTATGATTTGGGTTAGAGAATGTTCACATATTGTGTTATGATTTGGGTTAGAGAATGTTCACATATTGTGTTATGATTTGGGTTAGAGAATGTTCACATATTGAGTTATGATTTGGGTTAGAGAATGTTCACATATTGAGCTATGATTTGGGTTAGAGAATGTTCACATATTGAGCTATGATTTGGGTTAGAGAATGTTCACATATTGTGTTATGATTTGGGTTAGAGAATGTTCACATATTGTGTTATGATTTGGGTTAGAGTTGGACCTTACCGCTGCATCATTTCAAAGAAATAATTTTTTATAGGTGGACCTGAAACCTTTTCATTTTGTTCTGTGTGTCATCTTCATTTACTCTTAACCAGTAACATATAGACTGATATTTACACATCTGAACAAAATCTCACATGTGTACCTTTTATTATAACACCAACATTATTAAAATAGCCCTAGTGGTTGCAGAGATACACCCTTTTTTGTTTGGGGATGACATTTTCGAGGAAAAGGGTTTTTATTAAACTAACAGAACAGATTCCCTAAAAGCTGAACTCTTAAGATTTGAATAAAGCAACAACAGGGACCAAAAGAAGGAACACAGAGCTTTAGCTCATGGCGCGTGGCCACACACACCTTGTTCCTGCGGAAGTGGTAGACGAGCACCATGCCGACGAAGACCACGAGCATGCAGAGGCTCTGCACCGAGACCACGGCGAGCCGCAGGGCGCCGTCCTCCGGCGCCACGCAGGGCGTCTCGTCCCGGCAGAAGCTGCAGCCCTGCTGACACGGCAGGCAGTCGCTGGACGAGCCCTCGTCCGCGTTGGGGCCGCTGGCCGAGGCTTTGCTCTTCTTCCCCGTCCCTGTGGCACCAAAGATGGAGAAAGAGAGGAGGTTGAGGTCCAAAACAATGAGTTAAGCAGCTTGATTTTTCATGAAATCATGATTTGGTTTTAAAAATGTATTCAGCTATTGATGTAAAACCTGAGAGCCACGTGTTGCAACATGAAAACTGTGTCATTAAGTAAGATGATGAATAATAAATAAATAGTTCAACGCTTACAAATGAAACCAAAAATGACTGGAGTCGACAGGAACCGATTTGTTTGAGCATGAATTTATTTGGTATGGACGTCACAGGGGCATTATTATTATTATTAGCTGATGCACAGTAGCACGAGTAGTGGCATGTTTCTCAGTGTGTTGGTACAAATGATTGATTATGTCACTGGTGATAGCGAAATACTCGCTATCACCAGGATTTGTCTACTTACAACTGAGGCGGCGCGTGCCGGTGCCTATCTCTGGACCAGTGACGAGCTTGCTAGCTAGCGAGCTAACGGGCTAACGAGCTAGCGAGCTAACGGGCTAGCGAGCTAGTTATAGCTAGCATAATTAATAATATTTAGCTATGTGCCAACATACTATGGAACACTTTTGCCACTGACGGGCATGGCCCCCCAGCACCATCATGTTAATGTTCTTTATGACTTTGTGTTGAGTCTATTTCCCTTTTCTGTTGAAAAGATAACTGAGACTTCTGCTAGCTTTGAGCCAAAGCAGTGGCTCAAAGCTAGCAGAAGTCTCAGTTACAGAACATACTTAACTATTACTTAACTAATGAGTAGTAACTACTGAATTAATGAGTAGTAACTACCTGATTTCATCATGAATTGCAGCATTTTTTTTAATCATTTACTAACACTTTACAAATGATCTTATTAATCTATTTAATTTAAGTCCCGTCTCCCTCAGTTTCCTCGTCTGTCTCTTCCTCTGAACACATTGAGGAGATGAAGTGCTCCTCTGAGGAGAGACTGCTCTCCCTCTCTGACCTCACTGATCCATCGGCATCGTGTCATCGCCAGGGAGACGGATCTATACGCGTGAACATGAAGAGTCAACACGCGGCACCTCGTTCAGTCACTGGCGGATCCTTCAAGGCTGATAACCTCAACCTCGATTTGTTTCATCCCGACAAGGACAGAGATGATTGGGTCTGAAGACGGGACGGATCGGCTCAAAGCATTGGAAAAAATGATGTTTTTTTTAAGCTAGGAGCCAGATCTGACTGGAGAAAGAACATATATTCAAGAATCTCCACAGATGTGAAGGTAAAACCAACCACTAAACCATAGATGCTCTTCCCAGGGTAAACTAAGGTAAACCCAGAAGCCAGTGTGTTGTTGGTTAAATCCCCTACGATGCCCATGTGGTTGCATAGATAACGGATGGTGGATTTAAATAGAGCTTTTATGGAGGCTTTATTGGAAACCGCCATTGTCTCAGAGATTTGCGGGGATTTCGCCTTTAAAAAAAGAAACTGGCCTATTTTCCAAAGCTATGACTCGATCCCTTCAAAAGGACGACTTATCTCCAGAAATGAGTCACATCCTTCGTCAGTGTGTCGCTGCTGCAGCTGACCGACGGTCAGAGGAAACTAGGTCTGTGTTTGTTTACGTGAAGGATCCAGAAAGATGAGACAGAGAGAGGTGAGATGATGTTTTACCACAGAGAGTCAGGAAGTCTCTAGTGGAGAAAAGGCTGGTTACTGGTCCCATGAGCAGTAACTGGTCCTCTCTGTTGTTGTGTTCTCACACACACACACACACACACACACACACACACACACACACACACACACACACACACACACACACGCACACGCTCTCTCACACACACACACTCACACACACACACACACACACACACACACACACACACGCACACGCTCTCTCACACACACACACTCACACACACACAGCCACACACACATTCACACACACGCTCTCTCACACGCACACACACACACACACACACACACACACACACACACACACACACACACACACACACACACACACACACAGCTCTCTCAGAAAGACCTTCTTGGAGGAGCAGGTGAAACAGGTGAGGAAAAGCTGTAGAATTGAGATCACGCCAGTCAAGGTTTACGTGGGGCGAGACGGAGGGAAGTGGATGAAATGAAAGAGTGAGAGCGATGGAGGACAGGTGAGAACCACAGCGATGGAGGACAGGTAAGAACCAGAGCGATGGAGGACAGGTGAGAACCACAGCGATGGAGGACAGGTAAGAACCAGAGCGATGGAGGACAGGTGAGAACCACAGGGATGGAGGACAGGTGAGAACCACAGTGATGGAGGACAGGTGAGAACCAGAGCGATGGAGGACAGGTGAGAACCAGAGCGATGGAGGACAGGTGAGAACCACAGAGATGGAGGACAGGTGAGAACCACTGTGATGAGGACAGGTGAGAACCACAGCGATGGAGGACAGGTGAGAACCACAGCGATGGAGGACAGGTGAGAACCAGATTGATGGAGGACAGGTGAGAACCACTGTGATGAGGACAGGTGAGAACCACTGTGATGAGGACAGGTGAGAACCACAGCGATGGAGGACAGGTGAGAACCAGAGCGATGGAGGACAGGTGAGAACCACAGCGATGGAGGACAGGTAAGAACCAGAGCGATGGAGGACAGGTGAGAACCACAGGGATGGAGGACAGGTGAGAACCACAGTGATGGAGGACAGGTGAGAACCACAGCGATGGAGGACAGGTGAGAACCACAGCGATGGAGGACAGGTAAGAACCAGAGCGATGGAGGACAGGTGAGAACCACAGCGATGGAGGACAGGTAAGAACCAGAGCGATGGAGGACAGGTGAGAACCACAGGGATGGAGGACAGGTGAGAACCACAGTGATGGAGGACAGGTGAGAACCACAGCGATGGAGGACAGGTGAGAACCAGAGCGATGGAGGACAGGTGAGAACCAGAGCGATGGAGGACAGGTGAGAACCACAGAGATGGAGGACAGGTGAGAACCACTGTGATGAGGACAGGTGAGAACCACAGCGATGGAGGACAGGTGAGAACCACAGCGATGGAGGACAGGTGAGAACCAGATTGATGGAGGACAGGTGAGAACCACTGTGATGAGGACAGGTGAGAACCACTGTGATGAGGACAGGTGAGAACCACAGTGATGGAGGACAGGTGAGAACCACAGTGATGGAGGACAGGTGAGAACCACAGAGATGGAGGACAGGTTAGAACCAGAGTGATGGAGGACAGGTGAGAACCACAGTGATGGAGGACAGGTGAGAACCACAGAGATGGAGGACAGGTGAGAACCACAGAGATGGAGGACAGGTGAGAACCACAGAGATGGAGGACAGGTGAGAACCAGAGTGATGGAGGACAGGTGAGAACCACAGTGATGGAGGACAGGTGAGAACCAGAGTGATGGAGGACAGGTGAGAACCACAGTGATGGAGGACAGGTGAGAACCAGAGTGATGGAGGACAGGTGAGAACCACAGCGATGGAGGACAGGTGAGAACCAGAGTGATGGAGGACAGGTGAGAACCACAGCGATGGAGGACAGGTGAGAACCAGAGTGATGGAGGACAGGTGAGAACCACTGGGGTTCTGCGTCTGCAGAAGAAGTTTTTAATTAACTCAGAAGTAACTATGATTACAGAAGTAACTATGATTAAAAAGATAGTTCCCATCTTGAACCTGATTAGCCTCCCCAGGTACCGAGGCTACACTTCCTCTTGCAGCACCTGCCTCTCATCACCGCGGTTACTAAACGAAGACGTTGCGTAACCGGGGCCCGCCAAGGGGAACTCGTGGTTCTCTTGATGACGGCTCAGCAACATGGGTCCAGTGGTTGAGCGCTGATGGAATGAGCTGCTACGTTGGTAGAAACCAAACAGGCTGCCAGGTTGTGTTTCAACCTTTGATGGTAAATGACTTAAAAGGAAACGTGATGTCATGAAATGTGATGAGCTCAAAGTCTAAAATGCATCTCAAGGTCGTGGATGAAGGACACATAGCAGCTGATGGTGAACAACAACAGAGGGAGTGAAGGTTTCTTTATTTTAATGCCATTAAAACCAGTTCCCCCTCCCCGGCTTGGGTAAAACCAGTAATGATCGTCTCAGCCTGGCATGGAGAACCTGTTGTATATTCATGGATGTTTAATTAACCTCAATAGAAGGTATACAAACTGGAATCACTGCAAACAGGAAGTTTCATTGATTCCAGCGGAACGCTGATAACGACTCCCGCAAAAATATTTCAATCAGAAACTTTGAAGATGTGAATAAAGAATGTCGGTGCAGAAAACCCAAAAATATTCTGGTTGTACCAACTGTACCTTCATCAAAGAGGATTAAGATATCGATGGTTGAGTTTAGCATGCGGAAGTTTACCAAAACAAATTCTATATTATTTATATATATATATATATATATATATAAATATATAATGTAATATATATACATATATATATATATATATGTATATATATATATATATATATATATATATATATATATATATATATATACATATATATATATATATATGTGTATATATATAAATAAATAAATGTTAATTAAATGTATTTATATATACATCAAAAATATGTATTACACTATTTTACATTTATATATATATATGTATATATAAATATTTATATATATATGTATATATCAATATTTATATATATGTATGTATATATAAATCTAATATTGTGTAATACATATATATATACATTTTATATAATTTAATAAATATGTTTATATATATACAATATTTATATATGTATAAATATTATATAATTTACTACATTTAAATAAAATGTATGCATGTATTTATATATATATATATATATATATATATATATATATATATATAGATATATATATATATATATATATATATGATTGGTCCATGCAAGGTGACCTAAGAGGTCATATAAAATATAACATCTTATTCTCACACGTTTTTTTCCCCATCAGAGATGATAATGACTTATGAGTCCTGGGATACGATGAGGAGCACAGATTATATATATGTGTGTGTGAACAGGTGATTGGTTGGTCCCTGACTTACTTGTGAATCCGTTGACAGCCACTCGGTCCGGGTGGTAGAATCCCGCCCGGCAGCGGCAGGTGTACTTGTCCAGGACGAAGCCGTGACCGTGCAGCGGCGAACACTGAAGAGACAACAACGCATCCGTCAGACGCACAGAGGAGACACCGATGCAGCTGGAATATGAATTTCCTCCATAATAAACAAGTCATTTTCGGACTTATAAGACGTATAATACAAAAGCAATTACAAAACGTCAATACTAAAGCAGAAGTAAAGCCGGAGATCAGAGGAGAGAACACGGATCAGACGTCTGGTGAGCATTTAGGTTGTGAGATTCCTCTCGGTTAAATTAGTCAAGCCTCTTCCGTCTGATAGGAAGCAGACTGAGGGCTGCTGGGAAACACACCAGGGTGTCAGGGGGCACCCTTGGCAGACTTTGCGTGCTGTTTGCCAAATTACCAGATATAATAAATATCTAAATTAAGAACAGACTTATGTGCATGATTAAAGGAGAACCATTCCTTCTACTTCTGGTTTCCTCCTCTCTTCTGAGTGCAACACATTCATTGATGTAAAAAGCAAACCTTCTCGCTCTCTCCCTAAAATAAAACATTGTTTTCTCACACGTTTTCTTCCCCATCAGAGATGATAATGACTTATGAGTCCTGGGAGGCGACGAGGGGCCCAGAATAGCGACACCCGCAAAGTGTTTTTGACCCGATGGTGAGATCCAGACGGCTGGAGGCGGCTATTTCTGACCGGGTCTCCTGGCACCCGGTGAGGTATGAGCGCTGACAGCGGCGGCCCTCCGTCAAAGCCTTGGAGGGGCTCAAGAGCACGAGGTAATTACCAGGTTCCCACTCGGAGAACAAGCTCCCTCAAACAGACTGAAGAGAACGAAGCATTTAACCAATAGAACACCAAACCTATTTTTAGGCCCTTTCCTCGAAAATGTCATCCCCAAACTAAAAAGGGTGCATCTCTATATCTATTTGAATAATGTTGGTTTTATACTAAAAGGTAAATGTTGTTTAAATGTGTAAATATCGGTCTATATGTTACTGGTTAAGAGTAAATGAAGAAGACACAGAAAAAAATGAAAAGGTTTCAGGTCCGCCTATAAAGAAATCACTTTCAGGATGATTATTTCTTTAAAATGATGCAGCTGTAAGGTCCAACACTAACCCAAATCATAGCTCAATATGTGAACATTCTCTAACCCAAATCATAGCTCAATATGTGAACATTCTCTCTGCAAAGGTTGACTTTGATAAAGTGAAGCAGAACAAAGTTAGAGAGGGTTTAGAACAGAGAACATTCAGGCAAGGTCTCCAACATTTGCATTGGGGCACATTTGCACACATCTGTGACATTTGAATTTTCTCATGTACCAAACCATATATTTCACTTGTATATTACTTATGGTGTTCAATACATCCAAATACAGCAGTTTGGGGCTTTTTTTTGCTATGATTTACAGTTTTATATAACAATCACTCAGTCTGCCCCCCTAGGGGGGAATTGGTTTTTAATTAAAGTGGCACCACACTAATGTGGTGACAGACTTGAAACGGATCATTTTGATGCTATAAAGCTGCGTCCGGTGCTTTGCCAGGACGTAGTCAGACCCCACGTCACACCCACAGGACTGGACGTGTTTGCTGGTTTCAAGACTTTAGTCCCCGAAGCGATGAATGCACCATCATGCATCGTGGCTCACTGGAATGTACCAATGATCGCATAATGTAGCCGAGCAATGCGTGAGCAGTAGATGATTCAGATTGTTTGAGTAATCCAAGCTTGTGTTTTGCATGTTTTAATGTGTGTCTGTGTATTTATAATGTGCACGTTGTAGTGTCTCGTTAAATGACGGCCAGAGGCGACGGCTCACTCGAGAGATGAAGCCCGTGAATCCGCCTCTCTTTGAAATGTTTGATTCAATGCATACGGAGTCAAAGTGTACATTTTATTTGGGTAAATTTGACAAATCTCCAGGTGACATGGTCCTTTATATCGGTGCCTCTCTTGCATCTCTTCACAAAGCTCTTGAATCGAGGTCTGTGTGGAGCGGCGTGATTTCCTCCTGGTGGAGCGAGCTGCCACACTTAATCTGCCCACCTCGCGACCACTGGAAGAAACACCCGGAGACAGGTGTGCGTGCGAGTTTGCATATTCTTTCCGTGTGTGACGGAGAGCCAGGATGAGCCCTGACAGTGCATCCCACTCCTGCGGGGGCTCGGACGTGGAGTGAGTGGAACCGGGGGAAGCGACCCAGACAAGCCGCCTCCCGGCGACCCGGCCTCAGTCACGCGGGGGCCAGAGCTTTTGAACCAGAAGGGTAAAGGTCTGCACAAAGGGAGCAGCGGAGGAGACACCGGGGTGAATGTCCAGGTCAAGTTATATTAAGATGATTTACTCCTAATAGCGTCACATTATTTTACTGACTGACAAGTAAGAAAGAAAGAAAAAGTGTCGATGCATAAAAAAAATGCACACAAGAAAAAGTCTGCAGTGAAGCAAACATGTAAACAATGCAATTGTCAGTGTTTATGTATTGTTTTATTAGCTTTAAGGAAATGTTTTATGATGAAGGAAATGTCCTCGGTCGACAAAATGGTTTCATCTGAGATGACGAGGAAGTTAAATGATTTAAACTCAAGCGCTGAAACTATTTGTTGATTCGTTAACAGAAAGAAAATGTATTCATTTTGGTATTTTCTGGATCCGGCTTCTGAAATATGAGTTTTTTCTACTTCTCTCTGTCACACACGTCACAGTAAATTAAATTTCTTTGGGTTTGGACAGTTGAAAACGTTCCCTATGGTTCTGTGAAATTGTGATGGATGTTTCTTCATAGATTCTTCATAGACTAAAATAATTAGTTAATTGAGGAAAATAATTGTCAGATCGTACAAAACTGAAACATGGAACTAAACTCATGTATTATCTCTGCCAAACCTATTTTTTTCTAAATCAACACATCAGTAAAATCACGTTTCCACATCTTTTATGATTACATTATTGTCAAATGCATAATTTAGGGAGAAACGCGTTGATGCAAATTCCCTGCATAATATTAATGCATTCAATTGAAACAATCAAAGCAAAATATATTTTTTATCCAACTACTCGATTAATCGGTAGAATCCTGGATGAACAAGCAGCTGCCGCCCCGCAGTGATCAGAAGGCAACGCTCTCTTCTAGCATTTCAAACAGAGCACACATACAGTGACCTACTTCCATATGCACGACATTCGCTATTAATTACGTCTGATGATGTTCTGTTGAGAGCGAGCAACGCGGGCAGCCATATTGTTCTTTCCATACGGAGCTGAAGGCCTCGGTGTTGCTGCCCGACAGCAGAAATCACATCAACTGATATTAATCTATAAAGTCTGTCTGATGGAGAAAAACGTGTTGATCTGACACGGCAAGACATACAGTTGAAATATTAGACAGATGAACAAGTCAAATAAAAAGTGTATTTTCCGATGTGGAGGTAAGTACATATGATCTCCACCTTTCATTCTTTATGAGCGTCATGTGAGAGACTCTCAGAGCTGGTGTTGCGTGTTTCCCCACCGGCACCGCTCCTTGTTCACGCGCCAGCTGTGGCAGCTGTCAATCACACGCACTCTGACACGCTAATTGCCATGGCGACATGTGTGTGACCGCGAGCGAGAGCCTTTTTATCGGAGTGCGTCACGCTGTCACGCCGGCGTGGTCACGCCTGCGACGGAGTACTTGGACAGAAAATGGCCGCGGGACAAAAAAAAATAGACACAACACATTTTATTTGCGTGTGGTGTTTGTGACGAGGGCGGGATCAACTGATAACGCATCTAATACAGCTTAAATTCATATGAAGCAATAAACAGAAACCACAACCATCTCGGCACTCAAGGCTTGAATCCTGAGCGGCCAAAAGTATGTGGACATCCAGTCCCATAGTACTGGATATTAAAGAAAAATCATCATATTTTAGACACACGGTAAGCAATTAGGGTCACAGGATATTGGAAAAACAATGGCTTTGAACTATTTACCATAAAAGTCGGGTTACAAGCCACTACTACCTTAGGTGGGTGTACCTGCTGTAGCAAGCTAGTACTGCTGCTAGCGCCCCGCTGCTGCTAGCTCCCCGCTGATGCTAGCTCCCCGCTGTAGCAAGCTAGCGCTGCTGCTAGCTCTCCGCTGCTGCTAGCTGCTGGTCCCGCTACCTTCGGTGGTTGTCAGGCAGCTTGCGGGGAGCTGTTGAAGTGCTAGCGGGGAACTAGCAGCAGCGCAAGCTGGTTACAGCGGGACGCTAGCGGAGACAACCACCGAAGGTAGTAGCGGCTTATAACCCGACTTTTACGGTAATGTGTCTTCAATACATCTTGCAAAAAGAAGAAATACATACAGGAATATTCACCCTCCATTATTTAGGCAACATTTTAATCAATCAATCAAAATTAAGAGGCGACATAAACAACGTTGTCCTCCAGTAAATATGGATGTCAAAAAGATGGTTTGAGATGTTTTGTCTCGACTCGCCTCTGTCGCTGCCTCTTTGGCCACGTCGACCTTGTACAAGAGAACTGGTTCTCAATGGTCTTAACTGGTCTTTCCAGTCCGACCCACTACAGCTGCTGGGGGCCATGGAGGAGTGTCCACAACGAAAGATAATCTTCAAAATAAATAAACGATGCTCTTTCCCATCCTGTGAATCCCCTCGTGACTCGTTAGATGTCTCTTGTCGGCCAAACACAAAATCCTGTTTCAACATGAACGTTCACACGGCAGGTCCACCGAGAAACGGCTAATACGTTTGGATTTGTGCTAACGATTTGTGTGTTTTATGCCTGTGTGGATATGCTTTAAAAATGTGATCAAATTAAAAGCACAGTATATATTATTTAAATCATACTTCAGCCATAACAAATATGGTGCTCACGAGACAGTGACGATCTGAGTAACTTTCAAAATAAACTCACAACAATAAATTCACTATAACTGCATATCCTCTGTACATCATTGCCTTCCACTCCCTGCATACACATGTACACACACACACACACACACACACACACACACACACACACACACACACACACACACACACACACACACACACACACTACATAGTCTTCCTCCTGACATCAAACGCAGCAGTTATCTTCCATCACCTTTCTCTAACATGAAGCAGGGGAATAAAAATCAACTCTAAGAGCACAGCGCTAATTAACGCGGAGGCCAGTTGTCTTCCACCTGACCAGGAAACCAGGAACTAGCTCAATCCCGCCGGCTACTTAAAGCCTGCCGAGGACTCTCCCTCTCTTTGAAACAAGCTCACGCTCTTCCGGTCCAGCACAGTGCCTCATCAGCCACTAATAGGCCTCTGTAGATATTTGTAATGATCCTACACAGGACAACGTAAACCCCGAGGACAGCTCCTCGTCCAGTAATTACAGACGGAACTATCAGATGCACAGAAAGGAGGCTGGGAGGAGAGCGCTCGGCTGGAGGGCAATTTACTCTGCTCATACATACGGTTGTCACTGGGTTTGCATGCATGTGCAGTGTGCTGTAAACCGCCAGCTCACAATGTGGATGAAGGCACTGGGGAAATTACACAGTGTTCGTTCTAATAGAAGGATAAAAACAAAGGTTTCACTTGCTCTTAAATAATGAAGTATGTCTTTTGTGGCCCTAGAGGAGCCTTGTCAAGTCTGAGAACATACCCACCAGGGTGTGGGCTCGGGCCTGGAGAGGCGTTGATCCGCCACGGAGGGTTTAACAAAGAGACACGATCAAGTTGCATCTTGGGATTCGTAGGCTTTTGGAGTTTAGGGACCCGATCCGAGGACTAGAAGTTGGACTCTCTCGACCTGTTTGACAGCTCTCTACCCGTTTTAATCAATTACTGTTTGACAGCTCTCTACCATTGGACTCTCTTCCCGTTTGATTCTCTCTACCCATTGGACTCTCTACCTATTGGACTCTTTACTCATTGGACTCTCTACCCATTGGACTCTCTACCCATTGGACTCTCTCTACCTGTTGGACTCTCTACCCATTGGACTCTTTACTCATTGGACTCTCTACCCATTGGACTCTCTCTACCTGTTGTACTCTCTACCCGTTGGACTCTCTCTACCTGTTGTACTCTCTACCCGTTGGACTCTCTCTACCTGTTGGACTCTCTACCCATTGGACTCTCTCTACCTGTTGGACTCTCTACCCATTGAACTCTCTTCCCGTTTGATTTTCTCTACCCATTGGACTCTCTCTACCCGTTGGACTCTCTACCTGTTGTACTCTCTACCCGTTGGACTCCCTACACATTGGACTCTCTCTACCCATTGGACTCTCTACCTGTTGTACTCTCTACCCGTTGGACTCTCTCTACCTGTTGGACTCTCTACCCATTGGACTCTCTCTACCTGTTGGACTCTCAACCTGTTGGACTCTCTACCCGTTGGACTCTCAACCCATTGGACTCTCTATCCATTAGACTCTCAACCCGTTGGACTCTCAACCCATTGGACTATCTACCCATTAAACTCTCAACCCATTGGACTCTCTCTACCCGTTTGACAGCCAAATGGGGGCATGAATTCCTGGAATGCCCCTTTGACTTGACTGTTGCATTTCCAGGGATCGGGGGTCTATGCAGCCCGCTGGGGGATTCAGAGTCGGCCGCTCTGTGGAGGAGGATCCCCTCGTGGAACTCACACAGGACGCCAGGGGAGAGCGTACGCCAGCTCTGGAGACAGAGCACCGAGCATCCGTCTCCCTCGTGGCGGGAAGCAGTGACCCGGCCTGCTGCTCTGTGACGTTAACATGATGGAGTCTGCAAGCACCACTAGCCAGCCGCTAAATCAGGAAAAACTGACTTAATTTAGCTTAATTTCCAGTCCAGAGCCAGGAGAGAGCCGGCTTGTGATTTTAGGGGGTCACGGAAAAAGTTAAAACAGTAGACGGTGTGGGAAAGCGACGAGGAGAGGGGTTAACATTGATTTCATTTATTTAATCATTACATTTTTCAATTTTTAAATAATACAAACATATTCTACTACTTTTCCAGATATTTTGTATTGTGACAATAAGGTGGAGCCTCTTAAAGTGCACCAGATTAATGCATTAATGCATTAAAGACCCTTGACCCTCCAGTCCACCCACCAGAGTCTCAATAAAAGAGGATCATGTTACACTCCCTTACCCCAAACTCTAATTGGCTGTCACTAAGAAGATAAAGGAGCACACTATACATTTGGCTAAATAGTCACTTAATGCTCACGATGAATTGGTCCGTATTAAGTTGTGTCCATACAAGCTTGTGTGCAGCTTGTGTGCAGAGAGCAAAAGATGCAGAAAGCAAAGAAGAATGAGTTTTGACGTCAGTATCTTTGCTTCTGGCCGGCATCATCCGAAAGACATGTTTAGCTGTCGGGCACGGACCGGGCTAAATAAATTGGTGCTGGCTCTGGCTCAGACTACAATTTCAAGCCTGTGCATTAGTCTAAGTCAGGCACACAAAGAGACACTGCTGAGAGCTGGATGGCTGTGGCTGTGTGCTCAGGAGGCACAGCCAGCCAGCAGCCAGCCAGCAGCCAGCCAGGCCTTAAACGAGGTCAACTAGCAGAAGTTAGCCGGGGCTGAGCTGCCCGGGCACCGAGGCCTCGTTTTGGGCGCAGTCCAAAAGACCAGAGCCTTTAACACCAGCGAGATAAACACTCTGGCCTAGGGGGAGCTTAGCGCTGCCATCAGACTGGGCCCAGTAAACACACGACAGACGCCACTGGGAGACCGCTGTCATAATCACATCCGCGGCTCACGTGAGTGTCAAAGTGACCCGGGCACATGTTTACTCCACGTTCGCACGGTGAGATGAACACTAATGTTGGCTCGAGCAAACAGAGAAACCGCACGTGTGCACACTCGAGTACACGAGGACAAAACAAGAGAACAAAACAAGGACAGTGAGTTCTAAGGGATCAGGCATGCACAAAGTTTCATGACATCCTCGAAGCAGCCTCCGGGGACAACGGGCACAAAACGCTGCTGTCCACTCACCCGACACTTCCACTCTCCTCATCCAGAACCCTCAACAGTTCCTCCGTACTCGAACTCCCTGTCAACCTAATTTTAACTTTAAAGTGATTCAAGTAAGCCTCATTTTTCGGATTCAGAAATCACATCATACGAGAGATAAAAGGCCTTTGAACAGAGAGAAAACCGGTCAATCTGAGCTGCTCCGGGCAATTGATGTTATCTTCGTCAATGCAAAACTATTTCTGCGTATTTAACGCTACGGATGGAACGATCCTGGGCAAAGCAGCTGTTTTCTAAACCTTGTTAAATGGAGCTTTTGTCCCATATGAGTCACTCGAGGGGGAGTGACTCATATGGTGACAACGAGTAGCTTCAGCATCAGATAGAAGTTTCGGACGAGGAACCCTGAACTTTCACGTTGAAAGGACCCAAATGTCAAGAGCATCTGATCCTCCTTGATGCCTCCCTGTGGAGGTATTCCTCTGCAGGTCCGACTGGGAGGTATCGAGGGATAATATATCCCAACTGGTATGGGAACGCCTCAGGAGGAGAGAGACATCTTGGTGTTGGAATTACATAAGTGATGGGAAATGCATTGATGGTCCAAATTTCTTTGAGGGGAGAATAAATGTGCTGGATTTGTGGAAAAGTCACCTTTGTTTGTGGGAACGCTGAAGCTCAGTGCAGAGCTAGGTTATATAAACAGCTTAATCAGACCTAAACCGCAGTGAAGGCAAGAGCCAGGTTGCTTTAGTGCTTGTGGAGTAAGATACCGTCACTCAGTATGTTTTCGTCTGTATTCCCCTCTCCCTCTCAGTCTATTTCCATCCTTTGTAAGCGTACAGCTGTACTCATTTCACATCCAATCTCATGGGTCCCTAGACAAACGTTACCTCTACATTCCACTTCTTTTCCAATCCTCCCCGGACGGAGTGTTTGCTTTCTGTCTCGGTTCTTGCGTTGTGCGCTGCCGAGGCCGGGCACCGCCGATGTGAGACTGCGCCCGGGGGCGAGTGTGCTCAAGTCTTCAAAGTGTTTCCATGTAAATTCAGAGTTCCAGCATTATCCACAGAGACAATTAGAGGGGCAGCGGTAGAGGAAGGGCTGCACGGCTGAGGGCCGCGGGCCAGAGTTGGAACCAGAAGTGCCCTGTGATCTCTCGTCCCGCCGCGTTACGGCCAACGGCCCTCAACCTCCACGTGTTCACCCCCGATAGCCGGAGGAGACGGAACCACTCGGAGCATCTCACTGCCGTCCAATGTGGGATTTGAGTTTGGCATATCAGTGGTTCTCTTTATTGGGAACACAAAATAATGTCCTTGGATGACAAGATAGCCCATTTACAAACTGAATCCTCTATGTTTTTTTTAAATTTTTTATATTAAATGATGAAATCTTGGCAATGGTAAAGAACATATCCAAAGTATGCTCATGTATTCTGCACCAGACGGTGTTGGCAGGACACGCCATTGGATGTTTCCTTTCCGTGGCGCTATGAACACATTTAAAAAAAGGTTTGTTTTTCTTTCCCCAGCACGGGAAACTTCTGAAAAGTGTTTCCAAGATGTAGCACTCATCCATCTGCCAAGCTGCAGATCTCTGCTCATCCTTAAACTCCTTAATCTCTCTTTCTACAGTGGAAGGGAACTCATATTTATTGCCTTTTTTGACTTTCTTTCATTAATTCACAGCAAAACTAAAGTTCTTTGCTCTGGACCGGGTCTCAACAAACCTCGGAGAAAATCTTTTTCCCAAAAGACCCCGGCCTCACTTTTGACTCCCAGCTGAAATTTGATAAACACACATAGACAGTTAGTCCGTCCTACATTAACCTGAGGAATGTTGCATAAATACACCCACTGTTATCGTTCCAGCAGTTGGAAATGGTTTCCCAGTGATTTTCTATGCTAGACTAATGTAATTATCTCCGTTGCTGCCTCAGCCAAGACGTTGTCACCCAGTTAAATAGATTCAGATACAGGAGAACGTTCCTGCCCACCGCGATGAGACTTTATAATAAGTCCCCTCCGGCATCAATAACCATAGCACCGCTTTTGTTGTTTAGTTAGTCGCTGTACATACTTCTATACACTGTATACACTTATATACACTTCATACACTGCATATACTTTGCATTTTTGCACCTTCTTTATTGTTTAATTTTCTTAAATGCAATACACTCTGCTGTTCTGTTTTGTTGTATATATTGAGTATTTTTATACCTACATTATTTCTGTGTCTTCTATGTGACTTTGCTTCCTGCTGCCACAAACATATTTACCCTTGGGGATGAATAAAGTATCCATCCATCCATCCATCCATCCACCTACCTACCTACCTACCTACCTATCCATCCATCCATCCATCCATCCATCCATCAACCTATCTACCTACCTACCCATCCATCCATCCATCCATCCATCCACCTACCTACCAACCTACCCATCCATCCACCCATCCATCAACCTACCACCTACCTACCTACCTACCTACCTACCTACCTACCTACCTACCTACATTATTACCACCTACCTACATTATTACCACCTACCTACCTACCTTCATTATTACCTACCTACCTACATCCATCCATCTACCTACCTACCTACCTACCTACCTACCTACCTACCTACCTTCATTATTACCTACCTACCTACATCCATCCATCTACCTACCTACCTACCTACCTACATTATTACCACCTACCAACCTACCTACATTATTACCTACCTACCTACCTACATTATTACCTACCAACCTACCTACATTATTACCTACCTACCTACCTACATTATTACCTACCAACCTACCTACATTATTACCTACCTACCTACCTACATTATTACCTACCTACCTACCTACATTATTACCTACCTACCTACCTACATTATTACCTACCTACCAACCTACCTACATTATTACCTACCTACCTACCTACATTATTACCTACCAACCTACCTACATTATTACCTACCTACATTATTACCACCTACCTACCTTCATTATTACCTACCTACCTACATCCATCCATCTACCTACCTACCTACCTACCTACCTACCTACCTACATTATTACCACCTACCAACCTACCTACATTATTACCTACCTACCTACCTACATTATTACCTACCAACCTACCTACATTATTACCTACCTACCTACCTACCTACCT
The DNA here is from genome assembly GCF_910589615.1 of Taurulus bubalis. Classification (NCBI taxonomy): domain Eukaryota; kingdom Metazoa; phylum Chordata; class Actinopteri; order Perciformes; family Cottidae; genus Taurulus; species Taurulus bubalis. The sequence goes on from NC_136606.1 coordinate 2,516,421, forward strand.
ACCTACCTACCTACATTATTACCACCTACCAACCTACCTACATTATTACCTACCTACCTACCTACATTATTACCTACCTACCTACCTACATTATTACCTACCAACCTACCTACATTATTACCTACCAACCTACCTACATTATTACCTACCTACCTACCTACATTATTACCTACCTACCTACCTACATTATTACCTACCAACCTACCTACATTATTACCTACCTACCTACCTACATTATTACCAACCAACCTACCTACATTATTACCTACCTACCTACCTACCTACATTATTACCAACCAACCTACCTACATTATTACCTACCAACCTACCTACATTATTACCTACCTACATTATTACCTACCTACCTACCTACATTATTACCTACCTACATTATTACCTACCAACCTACCTACATTATTACCTACCTACCTACCTACATTATTACCTACCTACTTTGCGTCGCTGTCCGTGGTCCTGACAAGGTGCGTATTGATAGACCGAGAGACGAGCGGCGTTACTGGGAACAAATCAGTGAATCTGAGAAATAAAACGTTATTTACTGACGGTACCCTGGCGGTTACGTTCTGAAGCGCACATGAACACGATGAATGCAGCTGAAGCGAAACGACAGCGAAGTGGAAGTGAAAGGACAGTCGCCCACGTCTGGCTTCAGAGAGTCTGGCGCTCTGATCCTGCTGCGTTCTTATGCGAGAGCCCTGATAAATAAATGAAGGCCTATTCTTTGATTTTGAAATAGCCATGTTGTTATTTATAAACGATGAATGACCGTGTGTTTAATTACCACATTTTCCCGTCACTTTGAGATCGGCAGTCAAATCAGTCGCCTTCAAAACGATCAACACTTCAAATAGTCGACTATTCTGGGTCACCTCTACTTTTAAGTGTGTTTGTGTCACGTTCCTTATTTTGAGCTTCTTTTGATTCTTCTGTTCATTTGGTATCATGCTATTTCTCCTGTTGAGGTGTTTGTATTGTACTCATATTTCTTTACGTTAATAATTGATCCTTTTGTAAGGAACCTTGTTACCTGGGTTTTGATAGTTGCTCTGTACATAAAATGTTACTTACTAATTTAATTACTTACTACAACGCTGCATAATTCACCCAACAAAAACAGTCTGAAATCTGCATTATTCTATTTCCTTCCTATCGAGCCCCTTTATCAACTCTAAAGCATAATCACAGCTTTGGTGAGATCACTGTAGTTAATCAGCAATTACCCTATTTATAGGCTCCTGAACATACAATAGGCAACCTAGCAAGTACTGTACTTCATTAGGATGCTTCGTGGCCTTTTCCTGCACCCAAATTGCTGAGAACGAGACCAGCAGGTGCAGAGGGCCGTGGCCTGGTGTGAAGTCCCAGTGGGAATCCCTGCCCTGCGATGCCGTGTTTCTCACAGGAGGGGAATTCCCAAGATGCTAAAAGTCTATTTTTATCTCACGGTACGCGGCCGGGGCTGCAGATGAAGGGGTGAGCATGTCGAATGAGTGCAGAGGGAACACTTTGGACGGGGAAGGCGAAGAAACCAGCAGATAAACGTTACACTCGACTAACGAGCGTCACATTCTGGAGGGATTCTGGGAGCTAACGGAGCGGAGAGCAACCAGGTGGGGAGCGGCATGTCTGGATGTGATATCACACTATGTGCTATCCTGTTAGTGTGTGTACAAACATGGCCAAGTGAGCAGCTTCATTTCAAGCCGATGAACTCCTGGTGCTGATAAAGTTGGTTTTGCAACGCAATCACTGTGTCAGAGAACGGCAGGAAACTCCTTAAAGCTGATGTTATTCCTGTGCTCTGGGATGCTTTACTGCTCCTTATGAGCTACTGGCTAACACAAGTAAGGTTAACATGAAAAAAAGACTTAATTGCACATTGTTTTCTTTATATTGCACTTCATGTCAGCAGTTGAATACTGGACGAACGCTGCAGTTTAATTTCACCATTTGGAGTTTCTAGTATAAAATGATGGCTTTGTCTGGTCTTTGTAAGTTAGAGACAGCTGTGAGTGAAGATTACAGTGAGATGCTAATCACAGACACAGTCAATGACGTGACTGGTTGGGTTGTGTTTTAAATCCACAGCAACTTTACGTCAGCTTCAGAATCAAGAGAGGTTTTTGGTACCAAGGAGCTAACCGCTAATGCTAACCGAGGTTGAGTACAAACGAGTATTGGGATTAGCTAAATCATAACACCATCATGATGTCATTTTATCATGATTAAATAGATATTTAAGAGATACATATGACCTGTGACTGAATAAATAATTTATCAGGAGGTTTCAAGAGGTTTGTCTCGAGCTTTACAAACTTCTTACAAAGAAAATCAGAAAAGAAAATCATAAACGGCCCAAAGAAATTGCGACCGGTGCCTCTCCATCTATTATATAATATATAATATATAGTGGTCGGGACTAGAGAACGCCTCCAGGGACAGAATGTAGGTCAAGATGATGTCAAACAAGTGAGAGAGACAAGTGTTGTGTTCACTTTTCAGACAGAGAGAGAGAGAGAGACAGACAGACAGACAGAGAGACAGAGAGACAGACAGACAGACAGACAGAGAGAGAGACAGACAGACAGACAGACAGAGAGAGAGACAGACAGACAGACAGACAGCAGGCAGCATGAGGGTAGCAGCAGTCGTGTTAACACTGAAGGTGTATTAATAGCTGGAGGGAACCAGCGGAGGAATCAGTGTGTGATTGAGATGAGAGACGACCTTGTGGACCAAGGTCAAGATGTAACAGTGACTTAACAGACAGCTGGAATATCCACTTCAGCTCTTTATTGAGGGGTTTCTAAAAGAAGAGGCAGAGCATGAAGACACAATATGAAGAGGAGGACATGAAGTTACTGGATTCCAGATAGCAAGAGTTTACAGCCATGACCTGCAGACCTCAGAGACCTCAGGTCCTCACTGAACAACTCAAAAGGCACATTTCTACCTGTAAAGACATTCCATAAATAATCAAAAATTCAATACTTTCTGTTTTTATATTCATTCTCTGTTTACAAATGTTCAATTCTAAGCGGCGCAGAAGCCTGGTCGTGACGGCTGAAGCAATCGTTCAGGCGATGTGTCGCCGCCTCCCGCAGCCCGCGGCCCCCGGGGGCCCGACCACTTGTTCTGAGCAATAAGCTCATTGATTGAAACATTCATCATCATCCACGGCCGCGTTCTGGTATGAAAGGTTAACCCCCAGGGCGGCAAAGGGCTGGACTTTTGAAGAACGGTGAAAACCCACTAATGGAAGTGCCATTATGAGAGATGAGAGGTGGGGGCGGAGCCTCAACAGCGCATATGCACCTTTATACACATTGTATACACCTTTATACACCTTTATACACCTGTATACACCTGTATACACCTTTATACACCTTGTATACACCCTGTATACACCTTGTATACACCTTTATACATCTTTATACACCTGTATACACCTTTATGCACCTTGTATACACCTTTATACACCGTTATACACCTGTATACACCTTGTATACACCTTTATACATCTTTATACACCTGTATACACCTTTATACACCTTGTATACACCCTGTATACACCTTGTATACACCTTTATACATCTTTATACACCTGTATACACCTTTATACACCTTTATACACCTTTATACATCTTGTATACACCTTGTATACACCTTTATACATCTTTATACACCTTTATGCACCTTGTATACACCGTTATACACCTTGTATACACCTTGTATACACCTTTATACACCTTGCATACACCATGTATACACCTGTATACACCTTTATACACATTGTATACACCTTGTATACACCATGTATACACCTTGTATACACCTTTATACACATTGTATACACCTTGCATACACCTTGTATACACCTTTATACACCTTGCAAACACCATGTATACACCTGTATACACCTTGTATACACCTTTATACACATTGTATACACCTTTATAAGCCTTCTATACACCTTTATACACCTCATATACACCTTTATACACCTTGTATATACCTTTATACACCTTGTATACACCTTTATACACCTCATATACACCTTTATACACCTCATATACACCTTTATACACCTTGTAAACACCTTTATACACCTGTATACACCTTTATACATCTTGTATACACCTTGTATACACCTTTATACATCTTTATACACCTTTATACACCTTGTATACACCGTTATACATCTTGTATACACCATGTATAGACCTGTATACACCTTGTATACACCTTGTATACACCTTTATAAACATTGTATAAACCTTCTATACACCTTTATACACCTTTTATACACCTTGTATACACCTTGTATACACCTTGTATACACCTTTATACACCTTGTATACACCTTGTAAACACCTCATATACACCTTTATACACCGTTATACACCTTTATACATCTTTATACACCTTTATACACCTTGTATACACCGTTATACATCTTGTATACACCATGTATAGACCTGTATACACCTTGTATACACCTTGTATACACCTTTATAAACATTGTATAAACCTTCTATACACCTTTATACACCTTTTATACACCTTGTATACACCTTGTATACACCTTGTATACACCTTTATACACCTTGTATACACCTTGTAAACACCTCATATACACCTTTATACACCGTTATACACCTTTATAAACCTTTTCAACGGGAAACGAGGCCGAGATTGTCGCTGAAGCTCTTTGCGCTGCGTGCTATGATTCATCCACACGTCAGAGAGCTGCACGTTAATCAGAGACAGGACAATGTTTGCTCTGGGCTTCATACATGCGGCGGCGATCTGCAGTCAGAGTTTATGATCAAATGGATTGCTTTATATTCACTATATTGTCCTCAACAGCAGCGTTGGCAGATTCCGCTGGATTTCTATACCGTTGAGTGCAAGTTCCTGTAATTCGATGGTGATATATGCAGCGCTTAAAAGCAAAAGCAAACAATGTACAAAGAATATGGGATAAAAGTACAAATGGGTTTTCCTATAAAGTAATGTTAAGTCATATTTGTCTGTCTGTCTGTCCATCTATCTACTCTACTCCTTCCAGGCTTGTAAGCACTAACACTCACTCAACACACAACTCTATACGGCTGCTCCGATCGATCCCCACCAATCGTTATCCGCCGAATAAACATTTGTCAACTCGCGATACTTTCTCTTTCCCTCCTTCTCATAATTCAAACACTCAATATATACAATGCTGCTATAGTTCATCCTGCACCATGGGTGGAAATAAGTCGGGTGAAATCCATCCGTGCAGAAAGAGACAAGGACAACCGTTGGATGTTTAAAACAGCGCTGCCTTCAAAGAACCCCGGGCTTCTGGCACCGTTGGGTTCTTGTGTGTTTCTCGTCAACAGTCCGAGCCTCATTTTGTTTTTCCTCTCTCTCTCTCTGGCCGCCTGCTGGACCGGTCATCCATAGCATCTGCCTCCATCTGGGTTTGGCTGCCTGCACGCTCGGCTGGGCGGGCGGCAGCTTAAGAGGCCGGAACCGCTGCATTTTGTCAAAATTCAATTGCCGGAATGGCGGCACTTAAAAAAAGCGCTGCTAAGGAGCAGGAGAACACCAGCGGACGTGTGATGGAAGGAGTTCGTAGACGTTGAGGACAAATCCCGCCTGCAAATGTTGTTATAAAGAGCATCCGATGAGGGGATTGGAAATGTGACGACGTCGATGAAACGCTTTAGTAAATAAACTGCTCCAACAGCAACTACACCAACTGCTTTGTTTCCAGTAAAACAAAGGAAATACTCCTAACACGGATCTATAGCAGCCCGAGGCGATTGTCTTTTTTATTTAAATGGCCCCAAAGAAACCCATTTAAATAACAAATTGCTGCACATGCAGAGGGAATACCTGCACGAGGAAGAGGAGGAAAACCAGCAATAACACAAAATGAATCCCTGTTTGCAAACACGGGGCATCCCTCACAAAGCAGTTGTTTTTTATCACATTACCACACACACACACACACACACACACACACACACACACACACACACACACACACACACACACACACACTAAAGTATAAAACTTGATTACACTGCAGCCGGGCCTTCTATTCATAGCCTTCCACGTCACCTCTGATTTCCCTGGTCGTGCATCTCAGAACCGGGAATATATTTAGATTTTTGCACAAGACTATTACTATTACACAAACGAGTGATAACCAGGCGGTTAAAGCTCTGTGTCTGCGTCGTATGTAGAGCAGATATGACGATAAGGAGCGCTCCTCCGTGTCAGAGCTGTCATGCAACACGAGTCGCATCCTGCAACAACAAGCAGCGAGCACAGCAGCGTTCATTATTCAGCTGGATGCATCGCACGCTCACGCTTTTTGCAAAGCCAGCTAAAATCTATACGAGTAACAACGTATTTCTCTCCTAGCAGCCACCCAACACACACACACACACACACACACACACACACACACTATGTCAAATGTCTCTGGCATTGACTGTCCACGGAAAGGTGGAAGTACTCAGACAAAGAGAGTGATTAATTATTCAAAGAGGCTCACTGCCATCCATTACACCACATGCATTATGGAGGAGTCTGATCGGCAGCATCTCGTCCAGATCTGTGGCTCTTAATGATGAGACCGAACCGGCAGGTAAGAGGCATCGACCGGGAGGCCGGCCTCCACCTCCACGGCAGCGCTCGGCTCACAAGAGGTTACTATGAAAGAACTGTGATTAGCACATCAAGTTTTAGACAATTGGAATATAAAAAGACAATATTGGTTGTTCGGCTAGCTAACTGCTAGCGTAAGTTGTAAAGCTTGGTTTCTCTCTGCTGTTTTTACTTATTTAAATAAGTATATTTTCGAGGAATACACATGTCGTCATCATCATCTCCTCATGATAATGGACACCTCTGGTAAAATCTCCTCCATCCTCAGTTGAACAGATCATGTGATTCTACCCCTAAAGTATAACTGCCGATGTCAAGAGTGTGACTTAGGACATTTTATTTCAAAAGACAATGTGAGATAGGACAATTTTACAAGCTTTTCAAGATGGCATTTTGAAGCTAGCATTTAAGCTAGCAATTTAGTTAGCATTTTTGTCAATGAAAATCTCACTCAAACATAATATTAGTAATCATAACATAATTTGACCGTTATTACAGCATGTTGTGTCTAGAGGCAGCTTGTGCACCCCGATTACATTTTGTCAATTTTTTTTGTGTTTCCTGAAAAACCTAAAAAAACGACTTGGGCCATTATTTTAGGAAGGTGACGATGTGTAAATGCAGCTATAATTCTTTCTTCTATACAACAATGGAAAACCCTCGTAAAGGGTCACAGATTGCAGCTTCCCTTGGCTTAGAAGCATTTTATTATCTTTTAGAGATGTTAGTGCTTTCATTCACTCTCGCCGCCGCCACTAAACTGCCCGGCAACAAGCAAATAAACAAAGTGAGCTACGGCCTGGTGAACATTTAGCAGTTAAAGAGCAGAGTTTTCTGCTCTTTAACCAAAAATAGAGCTAAAAGAGAGACAATATTGGACTCACATGTTTATCATATTTGTTCATCATGTTTGTTTGTCACGTTTGTTTTGTTTATCATGTTTTTTTTAATCATGTTTGTCATGTTTTTCCGGCTACGTCTGCATTTCATTCTGTAACCCTGTGTTGTTTACTTACATTAAAAGATCCTTGAATAAGTTGCTCATTGGTTCGTATCTATTCTCGCTCGCATTGATGAAAATAAAAATAAATGAACGACAGTTCTCCAGTTTGAAATGGAGGACGTGGATAGATGACATCGTCTTATAAATAGCAGAGAGCTCTGGTCACATGATCCAAGGCCTTGAGACGGTCTATGTTTTCCACTGCTAAGCCTCTCTCCCTCTCCATCATCACTTCACTTTTAAGTGAAATATATTTCTCCGTGACCATGTAAACCTTAAAGTCCTCATCTCCGTGAGTTGCCTCAAAGAACATCGGTCACATTGTGTCACCCAGTTTCACGCACAGCTGTGCATTCAGTTTCAGGTGTCAGGTGTGTTTACAGAGGTGTGACCAAAGCACATTCTTTACTGTCATCAAAAAAGACTGACGGATACATTCAAAAGGAGGAATATCAGGAAACAGTTTAACTGCAGAGCGTTACGTCAAACTCACCCCACACACGTGTTTCTTATCTAAAAGGAGACGTTTATAAAAAGAGCCTGTAGTGCTTAGTTAAGTGGTGGTAACAGCATCATTAAAGGGGAGTTAGATTACTATCCATCACGTGACGTACGCAGTTAGCGCGTCTCCGTTTCGGGCCTCGTTGAGACGGGACCGAACGCTACGGTTCACTTTTCCAGAGCGGATCAACCGTCGGTCTGATCGGCACACTCACCTCCATCGTGGTCAGGTTGCATCGATGGGTTCCAGCAAACCAGCCGTCAGTGGAGCACTGGTCGATATCCACATCCTGCAGATTAACGTCCACGCGCACCACGCCCCTGCAAGACAGGAGGACACCGTTACCCCGGCTGCAGAGTGAGGAACACTTATCATCACAGGTTGTGTCCACCGAGAGGTCGGCACGGTTTGAAGAAAATGTCAGTGAGGTTCAAAAACCTTAACTTAATAAGTACACACTTTATAATGAGTACACACTATTTAGCTTTAGTAAAGCATGAATAAACACTGAATTCATCATTTATAAAGCATTGTTCCAACATGAATATTCATTAGTAACTCATTCATAAACACAGTTATGCATGTTTCATTCTTGATTAATAAGCTTGGGTTTCATACTTTATAACTAAAGGACTTATAGATGATTAAGAATAAGATCATTTGTAAAGTGTTAGTAAATGATAAAAACAATGCTGCAAATCATGATGAATTCAGGTAGTTATTACTCGTTAATTCAGTAGTTACTAATCGTTCGTTAAGTATTAGTTAACATGTTCTGTGACCTCATCTAAAGTGACGACTATCTACAGACCCAAACATTTATAACTGTGTTTATGAACGATAACATGTACAGTTAATTATGGATTACATCTCTCAAACCTTTGTTTTACAGTTTCTAGTCAACCAGCAGTACGTGTTCCTTTTATTAAAGCCTGTTATGTTTTGAGTTTTTGTTTTTGAAAGATGTAATCCATAATTAACTGTACATGTTATCGTTTATAAACACAGTTACAAATGTTTCATTCTTGATTAATACGCTTGGGTCTGTAGATAGTCGTCACTTTAGATGAGGTCACAGAACATGTTAACTAATACTTAACGAACGAGTAGTAACTACTGAATTCATCATGAATTGCAGCATTGTTTTTATCATTTACTAACACTTTACAAATGATCTTATTAATCATCTATAAGTCCTGAATACTTAATTTACAAATGGGGAATCCATAATTTATAAAGTATGAAACCCAAGATTATTAATCAAGAATGACACATGTATAACTGTGTTTATGAATGAGTTACTAATGAGTATTCATGTTGGAATAATGCTTTATAAATGATGAATTCAGTGTTTATTCATGCTTTACTAAAGCTAAATAGCGTGTACTTTTGTGTCTCTGATTCTGACCGTTATTCACCGGTGTGGGATTTGTCTTTTCTATCAGACGGGACAGACCGATGGCTGAATATAAGAAACACAAGCAGTTATGCACTGGATCTGTATTTTATAAACTTTACATGATAGACGTGCAGTGACCCCGGCCTACGTGCAGCTCAGAGCGCCGCCGGAGGCAAGGTGTTGCTAAAACAATCTATACTGACTGTAAGCTTTGTGGAGGACAAGCTCGAGCGCTATAGCTGTGCAGGATGAGTGTCATGACACCCAGATAATGTTCACTCACATACACTCACACTGCATTTGCATAGAGAACAACCGGCACAACAGGAGAAAAGACAAGGCGTTCTCATGTCGTCTTCAACAGAAATCTCCAAATACAAATCCAGACAGTTGGATCGGTGTGAATAACAGACACAACAACTCCTCCAACGCAAACACCTGAATCTGTTTAAAAACCCGGAGCCGCCTCACCGAAACTGACTTTGTAATAACCTTTAACTGCCGTGATGCTCGTGTGAGTATTGACATCCACATCATTATTTTTAGAGGATTAACAGATAGCAAAGATAACAGCAGAGTGCAGACACCACTGACTTTGGTCCTCCAATGTCTAGCCTGAGCTACCGGAAGGATGAATGATTGAGTTCAGCTTGAGAGTAGGTGTGTGTGTTTTACCAGTAGGTGTGTGTGTTTTACCAGTAGGTGTGTGTGTTTTACCAGTAGGTGTGTGTGTTTTACCAGTAGGTGTGTGTGTTTTACCAGTAGGTGTGTGTGTTTTACCAGTAGGTGTGTGTGTTTTACCAGTAGGTGTGTGTGTTTTACCAGTAGGTGTGTGTGTTTCTACCAGTAGGTGTGTGTGTTTTACCAGTAGGTGTGTGTGTTTTACCAGTAGGTGTGTGTGTTTCTACCAGTAGGTGTGTGTGTTTTACCAGTAGGTGTGTGTGTTTCTACCAGTAGGTGTGTGTGTTTTACCAGTAGGTGTGTGTGTTTCTACCAGTAGGTGTGTGTGTTTTACCAGTAGGTGTGTGTGCTTCTACCAGTAGGTGTGTGTGTTTTACCAGTAGGTGTGTGTGTTTTACCAGTAGGTGTGTGTGTTTTACCAGTAGGTGTGTGTGTTTCTACCAGTAGGTGTGTGTGTTTTACCAGTAGGTGTGTGTGTTTTACCAGTAGGTGTGTGTGTTTCTACCAGTAGGTGTGTGTGTTTTACCAGTAGGTGTGTGTGTTATACCAGTAGGTGTGTGTGTTTCTACCAGTAGGTGTGTGTGTTTTTCCAGTAGGTGTGTGTGTTTCTACCAGTCAGTGTGTGTGTTTTTCCAGTAGGTGTGTGTGTTTCTACCAGTCAGTGTGTGTGTTATACCAGTAGGTGTGTGTGTTTCTACCAGTAGGTGTGTGTGTTATACCAGTAGGTGTGTGTGTTATACCAGTAGGTGTGTGTGTTTTACCAGTAGGTGTGTGTGTTATACCAGTAGGTGTGTGTGTTTTACCAGTAGGTGTGTGTGTTTCTACCAGTAGGTGTGTGTGTTTTACCAGTAGGTGTGTGTGTTATACCAGTAGGTGTGTGTGTTATACCAGTAGGTGTGTGTGTTTTACCAGTAGGTGTGTGTGTTATACCAGTAGGTGTGTGTGTTATACCAGTAGGTGTGTGTGTTTTACCAGTAGGTGTGTGTGTTTCTACCAGTAGGTGTGTGTGTTTTACCAGTAGGTGTGTGTGTTTCTACCAGTAGGTGTGTGTGTTTTACCAGTAGGTGTGTGTGTTTCTACCAGTAGGTGTGTGTGTTTTACCAGTAGGTGTGTGTGTTTTACCAGTAGGTGTGTGTGTTATACCAGTAGGTGTGTGTGTTTCTACCAGTAGGTGTGTGTGTTTTTCCAGTAGGTGTGTGTGTTTCTACCAGTCAGTGTGTGTGTTTCTACCAGTCAGTGTGTGTGTTTCTACCATGATCATCAGCTAATAAAGCTTTTATTACAATGCTATGATTTGTATTGTTAACCAGTTCTGAAGAGAAAGCCAAAACGCCGAACTCAAAGCTAAAAAATTTCAAAAATCGAGCTTCAATTTTTCAGCTTTAGGGCCATATTATCTCTTTACACTTGTGCCTTAGGACAATGGTGCCTCATTATATAGAGAGCTGAGATTGTTCTGCAATTTTTGATATAACACATGGGTATGTATATCATATGCAAGTGCCTGAATTTGAGAGATTATGTAAAAATCGAGAAAAATGACCTCAGAACTCAGAGGGTTTTTTAGCTCATTTTGGAAAGGAGTAGACAAGACGAGTGAGGATGGACTGAGGTCAAGACCCGGATCGTTTCCCAAGCAAATGTGCAGCTAATCAAATTACCACAAACCAACTAAGACTCCATCTTTGATCGTCCGGAGGCCTCGGGGTAAGTTGCCCGCTTTGCTTTCTCCAATTGACAATCGAGGCTTGAGAGGGTCAATAAAAGCTCCTGAAAACAATCCAACACTGGAAACTCAATCGTGTGGATAACAAATGTTAACCAATATAAATAAGTTTAAGTATTGTGAGTTATTAAACTAATAGCTCATTTATTGCGTGCAGCAAACACCCCTTGCTCCAGCACCGACGTCCCACGGTATGAATATCTTCAATCCTTTTAAAATATTGACAACACACTATTAAAAACAAGTCTGTCCAATTAGCTTTCACTTACACACACACACACACGCACACACACACACACACACACACACACACACACACACACACACACACACACACACACACACACACACACATTAAATCACAGGATGCAGGGTCCATGGAACTGGATGTTTCACCGGAGCTCAAGCATTAGCATCTACTTGGAATTTGCTTGTCAAAATGAGAGTCTTATGAAAAGAATATAAAATATAAAATAGCTTGTTTTTTCCCCCCCATTCACAATCTTCTGCTGCCAACTCCCACCCAAAGTGAACGTATGTAGCGTATAAAATGTGGGGCTGGGTCAGAAGGCACAAAGACGGGGTTGTAATTATATGTGCTACTAAGAAAGTGAAGCAGAGGCATCATGGTGGCCATCAGGGCCCTCGGGCATAGAGACAGGATTATCACAGAGAGCAGGAGATGGTGGCAGAGTGCTCTCTCCTTTCATCCCCCTTTCTTTGTGGGCGAAAGGCCGGGACAGTTAAGAGAGGAGCGTTCCACCAGCAGGGGCTCTGGTCTCTCTGACACACCAGTCAGACCGTGCTAATGCTAGCCCCCAGTCAGACCGTGTTAATGCTAGCCCCCAGTCAGACCGTGTTAATGCTAGCCCCCAGTCAGACCGTGCTAATGCTAGTCCCCAGTCAGACCGTGCTAATGCTAGCCCCCAGTCAGACCTTGCTAATGCTAGCCTCGAGTCAGACCGTGTTAATGCTAGCCCACAGTCAGACCGTACTAATGCTAGCCCACAGTCAGACCGTGTTAATGCTAGCCCCCAGTCAGACCATGCTATTGATAGCCCCAGTCAGACCATGCTGATGCTAGCACACAGTCAGACCGTGCTACTGCTAGTCCCCAGTCAGACCGTGCTAATGCTAGTCCCCAGTCAGACCGTGCTAATGCTAGCCCCCAGTCAGACCTTGCTAATGCTAGCCTCGAGTCAGACCGTGTTAATGCTAGCCCCCAGTCAGACCGTGCTAATGCTAGCACCCAGTCAGACCGTGCTAATGCTAGCCCCAGTCAGACCGTGCTGATGCTAGCCCTGTCAGATTGTGCTAATGCTAGCCCACAGTCAGACTGTGCCAATTCTAGCCCCGAGTCAGACCGTGCTGATGCTAGCCTCCAGTCAGACCATGCTGATGCTAGCACACAGTCAGACCGTGCTACTGCTAGTCCCCAGTCAGACCGTGCTAATGCTAGTCCCCAGTCAGACCGTGCTAATGCTAGCCCCCAGTCAGACCGTGCTGATGGTAGCCCTGTCAGATTGTGCTAATGCTAGCCCACAGTCAGACTGTGGCAATTCTAGTCCACAGTCAGACCGTGCTAATGCTAGTCCCCAGTCAGACCGTGCTAATGCTAGTCCCCAGTCAGACCGTGCTAATGCTAGTCCCCAGTCAGACCGTGCTAATGCTAGCCCCAGCATTATGAAGTTGACTAGATATATCTGGGTGATTGCTTCCGGGCTGCAAAAGGGATGTTCATGGAACCATTGTGTGTCATCGTGTCCAACCCTTTGTTAGAAGTCAGTCTCCGATGTATTGGTGAATGAATACTGAGTGTCGGGCCTGTAGGCTTTGAGCTGGATGTCTGTATTCTGGCTCAGAGATTCATTTTTCATTTAGCCGCTCTGCACAGAACACAACGCCGCGGTTAAGTCTGAACTAATCAGAGCACACAAAACATATTCATGTGATTCTTGTCGCAGTTCATTTCATAGTAAACCCATTGCTCTTCACAGAGATGTGGTACAACTTGTGCGGTGATTGGATAAAGACTAATACCAGATCAAGAGCTGCAGAAGAATCTATTCTATTAAAGGCTATTATTAGCTGTCTCAGTGGGGACGGCAGCGTGAGGCTGATATGAGCAAAGTAGAAATCATTTTAGTGCTTTCAATATGCAATTAATTTACATTCATATGTATACATACACATGGTCAAACCTAGCATGGTTAACATGTGAATATTCCTGCACAAAACAGATACTTTTTCAGGCATTTCTTATATATTTTTACCCATATTTACTATTGTCTATTTATCATTCTGCACCAAAAGGCAAAGACATAAATTCCTTGTAGGTGTAAACCGAACGTTAGTCGGCAGTAAAACTGTCAATTCTGTAAATTACTAGCTAAACATAGAAAATGACCCGTAATCCATTTTAGTACACGGTAACATTACATTCTAAAATGTACTATTTTGACTAATATTAAGTAACCATAAACGTTCACAGTTCAACTTCCGTTCTCTCCTGCCACTCTACCTCACACACCTCATCGGCTCAAAAATAATGGAGAAATTTCAATTAAGCTGTAATAAACTGGAATGACATTCAGTTTTGACAGTCATCAAGTTATTGATCATTGCTGGTGGAGCTGAGATTACTGCATGTAGTGCCCTGTAAAAGAAAATCATATTTATTGGAATGTAATCCAACTTTTCATTGCCAAAACCTAAATGTTACTCTCTTAAATCTGGAAACAGGCTGGTTTCTATTTCTACACACACTTAATACAGAAGATATGTGACGTGTGACGGCTTGTGACCTTTAACAGTTTTTCATTGATTATTTGTGATTTTCAACATGGCCAACAACTGTAACCTTCCTATTAAACTTCAAAAACAAAAGAGATTTAATATCTTTTTCTTTTTCACCATCTGCAGATGTGAGTTCTCCCTCTGTTTACTTTTGTCGGTCACATTGTGGGTCAAATTGTACTGCAAAAAATAGAAACGGCTCATTCTGAGGTAACAGTACATTATTATGTACTGTTACCTCAGAATGAGAAAAAATACTTGATACTATATTCCATTTTTGCCAATATGCTACACAATGGTCCTTTAAGGATGTGCTCTAACTTTTTGATGTCACTTTTACAATGTGAACACACTACATATTAAAATCCTGCTCATTTTATGCTGTGATGATTCGTAATGTTACATCTTTCAATTATTTTTTTTAAACATGTATTTGTGTGGGTGTTCAATAATTGGCCAATTTATAATATAAATGAATTACTCTGTAACTGAAGGGACATGAATACTAATATAGACTTGTCTGGAAAGCTATTTTAAGAAGTTGTGTGGCGAATTCTAATCTGTATACTTGTTGAACACAGATATATTTATATATATATATATATATATATATATATATATATATATATATATATATATATATATATATATATAATATTGTCTATATTTGCACAGGACTGACGAGCATCTGTATGTTTCTTCAGAAGCGGGAGAATTAAGCTCTGATGGCGTGCAGATGAATCCAGACATAAAGGAGAACGTGTAAGAAGGCTCCAGCTTAGACGTTCTCCGTTAGCTTATCCATGTAGCCAGAAGACCTGCACGCCCAGATGAACCTGCACGTCTCGACGGGAACACATTGCTGTCCTTTCAGAAGGGCACAGGTCGTGCATTATGTCATGGAACAATCACAAAGCCCTCCCCAAGGAAAGAAATGCCTCTTATGTGATGGAAATGCATTAAGCTGACAGGACGAGCAGAAGCTAATGTGAGTGTAGCCGCCGGGCAGGACGCTGCTTGTCTAGCAGCGTCTCAATGCGACTCGGGTCATTTTATTGAGTTCTGTCGCGGGTAATCAGAAAGAGACTCGGCGCCCGCGGCCGGCGGCTGTCACACAACGGGAATACAGCAGAGATTTTATTCTGAGAGCCGGCACTTCTGAACTCTTGACACTCTTGTCAATAGAAGCACTCGTCTGAAAGCCAAACACCCAAAGAAAACATGGCCGTCTGACTGGAGTTGGTGAACATTTTTGGCTTCAATAAAACAGCACTTTATCCTTTTGTATTTTCAGTCGTATCATCCCATAATGTCCTGTTAAAATTGGTAACAGTGAACTAACATTATTCTGAAACAGGGTTCAGAGACAACTTGCATGTTAAAGTTGCATTCAAATTCTATATTTTGCCTTCAGACAGTTGGATAATTAATTGAAATTGTTATGATCAAAATATTACAGGAACACACAAAAGGAAAAATGGATATCTGCCAAACTACAGCAGTATTTGTAAAATAGTTATTAAATGTTTTAAACCTGCAAAATTGTGTATTTTTTCCTTATGTGCTTCTCCTCCGTTATAACTGTTATTTAATATCATACTATATTTCCTATAGTTTGCAGTCACCTGACCAAAAACGTCAAAACCAGAAAGGAGCTGAATTCCTTTTCCTACCAAACAAACCTCTTTGTTCTGACGGGTCTTTTATAATCTGCACACACGTTTCAATCCTTCGAATGACATCACCATAATAGTATAAAAATCCGCGAGATTATCTCATACTTAGCCGTATTATTAGCAAAACAATCTCTCCTCACAGCGAGCCATGAGGTGGGGGTTCTGTAGCGCTGACATTTACCTTCTGAGGGCGTCGCACTTCAGGTTTCACTCACGTACGGTCTCACATCTTTATCTGCTCTAAAACACTTAGCATTGTTTCCTCTCTCCTGCTCCCTCTTTCATCTCTCCTTGCCGTCATATATTACGGTGTTTTAGCCGCGGGTTCTGTGGGGTTTCCTTCCTATTTGTTTCTGGATGCCGTCCATTGAAGCAGATGCTTTCGGCTCCTCCTGGAGCCGGAGGCCTCGCTCTGTCAGGCGGTCCAGCAGGACGTAGAGGAAGATACCCGGCCTTCTAATGAGAACCTATTGCCTTTATCCTTACAGTTCTTTCTTTTAATACTGTTTAGATGGTTTCAACTAGTTGGTCTGATCAGTGCTGCTGCCTTCAGCCTCAAAGCAATTAAGCTCTGTGTTGTGAAAGGTGAGTTTGAAGTGCAGTGTGTGCACCTCACTCACACATCTTCCTCTTCTGTGTATTCCCACGGTGTGTGTTTGTTCACGCCGCACTTCCTTTTTTTTTTTTGCATTTGTGTGTCAGAGTGATCTGCCAATTAGGACTGTTCGTAGCATCTGGAGGAATGTTTCAACCCCCAACAATGAGACACACACACACACACACACACACACTGTGCGGTCTAAGCTGCCTCCCCTGTGTCTCGAGTGCAGCTGAAGAGGCAGGCGGGAGGAGAGGAGCCGACGTGTGAGCGCTGCGACTTCTTACACCTTCACGGAAACAAACCGGCCGATCTATGGCGAACACATGTCCACACACTGCTGCTGTGACGAAAGGTGCACGAGTTGTTTAGCACCTGCGGGATACAAAAAATACTAAAAACAGGCCCCACTTATTTTCAAACGTATTTCCCTACGCCAAAGTCACGTCGCTTCTTCCTGTTTCGTCTCTCCAAACAGGAAGTGACGGCAGCATTAAATGGCTGCACTCGAGATGGCTCCATCTTTCATTATTAATTCACTGTTGCATTGATTGTGTATTCATCTGGAGGGGAAGCGGAGGTGAGCTGATGTCTGAGGCGCTATATTATTATTATTATTATTATTATTATTATTATTATTATTATTATTATCCCCTCTTATCAGGCAGGAGGACGAGCCGCCGCTCCTCTGAGACGAGGGAGGATGCCCAAAAAGGACACGGGAAGGGGAACTGATTATAAATACCTCTTTTAGACAATCATATGAGGAAAGCCACGAATCTGCCACAAGTGCAGGTCAATCTACTCCAATGAAGGGCCATAACAACACTTGTTTGTTGTTGAATGTACCGTAAAAGTCAGTGTCCCCGCTGTAGCAAGCTAGGAGCAGCGCTAGCTAGCTGCTAGAAGTAACGGAGCGCTAGCAGGAGCCCCAGCTAGCTACAGCGGGGCGCTAACGGGGACACTGACCGAAGGTAGTAGCGGCTCGTAACCCGACTTTTGCGGTAGTAAAAATGTGTGCATTCTTTTGGGGGATCTGTTGGCAGAAATGGAATATAATATCATCAAGTGTGTTTTCTTTGGTGAACCTCAGAACGAGTCTTTTATACCGTCATCGGTAGCGTGACCTCATCGCCAATGTTCCTTCAGTGGATCTAGAAAAGGTCTCTTCGTGTTTTTGTGGGAGAAGTTTCCGCTAGTTGCAATCTGCAGCCTCACTGCTAGCTGTTACCAAACAGGGAGAGCTAGCTAAGACGCTAACTGCCACTCTGGTGTTTGTACACCAAGCACAAAGACCGGCTCAGCTTTAATACACAAAGTTTAGAAATGACAAATTGCGCTTTTACCGGAGATGACGTGACAAACCGTTTCTTTCTGCTTCCAGTCGTTATGCTAAGCTAACTGGCTGAACTTTAGCTTCATAGCTAACATGCAAACATGAGTGTTGTAAGCAACGTCTGTTTTTAATATAAGTACGTATAGTTTGCTGCTGTGTTTGATGATTGTGGCTGTTGCACTAGCAGCTCTGTTAGCGTAGCTTAGCATGAAGAGTTAAGACGGGACAGAAATGTTGAATGTATTCCGTTAAATAATTGAACTGGTCTAAATTGTTATCGTTACACAAGCGATCATAACATGGATAAGAATCCCCAACTGCATTAGTAAGTCGTGATAATGTGATAATGTGATAATATGATAATGTGATGATGTCATTTTTCTGATCGTTTCCCCGTGTAGAGGAAACATATTCATGGATGGATGTTGCTCTCGTGCTCCTTGGAGCGCAGCGGGATATTTCCTTCCGCTCTCCGGGGACGTTAAACGAAACCAAACGGCCGCGCATCACACCTTCATCTGATGGAGGAGGCCTTTACAGGGGGGGGGGGGTCTTTGACCACAAGAGGAAAGCATCTCTAACACAATTATTTAAACAAATCCAAGTAAATATGAAATTTCTCTTCACAAGTAGTTCTGTCTACCAGCTGGTTGGAGCTGCTCTGAGATGCTCTAGCTCCTCCAGGTAGAGTCAGCATCCTGTAATCACTGCAGGTTCTGACTCCTCTGCAACCCGATGCCGGCACCGTGAGCGACTCCAGTGCATCAATTAAAGATTCATCGACGGCAGCACACACACAACTAGTGATCTGGATGATTAAATATTCATCGTGGAAGATGTTGGATCACATATAAGGAGCCGGAGCGCTTTCCCCATATACATCAGGACCGGTGGCACGGACGTGGGGTGGCTTCAGGACATGGATGAGGATGATGATGATGATGATGATGATGATGATGATGATGATGATGGGAAACACCACAGCATCAGAGATGTTTCATCATGTCTTCCTCACAATGTGTCTCTCATCTCATGATGAGATTTCACAGCCGCCCCCCCACCGGAAAAAGAGAAAAGGGCATGCAACATTTCACCGAGTCGTAAAGCACGCAGCCGAGAGAGTTCTTGATAAATTAATTATAGGGCCTGTAGCCAGAGGTTTCCTCCGCTGCCACATCCAGTGACATGCAGGTTATTTTTAGCTGCTGGCTGAGAGAAGAGAAGAAACCCCCCTCCGGTTTAACAGAGGGAGGCTGCGGCGCGTTTGGGGGGAAAGAGAGGAAGGGATGGAAGACGGAGTGGTGGTTGAACCCACCTGAGCTCACCTGCACGCTGACATCATTCTCCCTCACAGAATACAAGCAACACAAGTAAACGAGCACTTTTTATGAAAGAAGGCAACAGGGATGTTTTTGTTCATTATTAAAAAAGACTTAACTTCACTCAATCAAAGCCAAACTTCACACATCTACTCTTAACATATGGAGCTATGTTATATGTTAAATTTAAATATAGCAAATATAGTTACGATAAGAAAATACAACTTTTAATTATTTATTTTTTCGCAAAATATATATTCAGTCCTTTTCTGTCCATAAACCAATACACCAGTAACACATACATGAACTTATTAGCTATGTTACAAAGGAGTTTTCTGTATATTAAACCTTTTTAAATGATTCAAATAGGCCTTGTGGTTGAGGAGATAATCTGAATTTAGTACAGGAAAATTAACCATTCCGATTTTTGGGAAAACTTGATGCCATAAGGTTTGTAGTTGAGCAGCTTCTATATTCAAAGGAGGGTTGTTCACATGTCTCTCTGTGTACCTGAACTCACCTTTACGTTGACATCCTTCTCCCTCACATACAACTCACAACACAACCCAGAACACGGACACGTCTCTGAGTGCCTACCTGAACTCAGGAGCCAGGTTGGGCTTCAGGCCGTAGAAGGCCGCCGATAAGGTCAGAAGCCACCGGGGAACAAAGCTCCCGTCCTCACACTCCAGGTAGGGCGCGGACCACTTCACGTGCTCCTTGTCCGGGATGAAACTCTCCCCTCGCCTTAAGGAATTGTCCAGTGATGTGAAATCTTGGCTCAGCACCCTCTTACGGAAGCTGGGCTTCTTCCGGTCCCGGACTCCGTGGTACCACTCCGTGTCCACCGTGCGGTTGCGCAGATGGCGGTGCGCCGCGCCGGACAGGTCCTGGAGGACGATCTCCCCGCCGGCCCTGGTGGCCTGCAGGAGCACCGAGGGCCGGGAGGAGTCCGCGCTGAAGGCGAGCACGGCGCGGTGGATCTTGGCGTCTCCCTCCAGGACGCTGCGCACCAGGGCATGGTACCACTCGATGTCCCGCCGGAGGCTCTGCTCCCGGGACCTGTTGGCCTGCAGGATCATGTTGAGGAAGTTGGTCGCGTGCAGCACGGTGTCCAGCACGCTGCCCATGGAGGGGTGCGCGCTGGCCCCCCGCAGGGAGCTGCTGAGCTCGTACCTGCGCGAGCAGTTGGCGTGCTTCAAGGTGGTCGAGTCCCCCGTGTGGAGGAACGCCGTGACCACCCGCGGGAGGAGGTGCTCCTCCTCGGTCTTCTGCGGCTGCGGCCGCGCGAGAGGAGGCGCGCGGAGATGCGCCAGATGCCGACGCTGCTGCTGCTGCTGCGCCGCCTGAGCGCCGCCGTGGATCGCATCCCGCCGCGCTCCCCCGGCGTCCTCCCCGCGCGCGGACTGGAGGCTCGACCCCATCACCTGCAGCAGCAGCAGCAGCAGCAGCGACAGTCGGAAAACAGCCATCTCCCTCCAGAAGAAAAGCGTTCGTGTGTGTGTGAGTGTGTGTGTGTGTGCGTGTGCGCGCGCGGGGATTGCTGCTCGGAATTACGGTGTCGTTGGGCGTGCTGAAGAAGAAGATGGAGAAAAATAAAAAAAACTAGCACATTGCTCCGCTAAACCATCGCTTCTTCACTTGTAGGTTCTTCAGCTTCACGCCTCCGAGCTTGAAATCAGTCAAAGCCGAAGAGGAGGAAGAGGAAGAGGAAGAGGAGGAGGAGGAAACGCGAGGAACCCCGTCGCTGTCCTCGCTGAATCCCGTCTCCTTCTTCACAGATGCCTCATGCAGCTTGTTGATGCTGAGCATCCGCCTCTCTCTCTCTCTCTCTCTCTCTCTCTCTCCCTCTCTCTCTCTCTCCCTCTCTCTCCCCCCCTCTCTCTCTCTCTCTCTCCCTCTCTATCTCTCTCTCTGTAGACGGTAGTCTCGGCTTTGCTGCGCGGTGGACGTCCTCCCTCTGCGTGCAGCTCCACAGACTGAATCAAAACGAGGGAGGGGTGTAGTGGGCAGGTTCTTATTATATTTATATATTTATTATATTTCTCTCAGGAGGCACCGAGTCAGGGAGCGCTCTCACTCTTGGATGACGAACGCACTCCGCCCTCTCCCGACCACAGCCAGCATTAATGCTGGCTGTGGTCGGGAGAGGGCGGAGTGCGTTCGTCATCCAACAGAGAACGAGTTTGTGGCGCGCGGCGCGGCGTTGGGTCGTTGGGTCGTTGGGTCGCGGCGCGGCGTTGGGTCGCGGCGCGGCGTTGGGTCGCGGCGCGACGTTGGGTCGCGGCGCGGCGTTGGGTCGGTGGGTCGTTGGGTCGCGGCGCGGCGTTGGGTCGTTGGGTCGTTGGGTCGCTGTCCCAGTGCTGAACGCGGATTTGAAGTCAGCGTCGGTTGATTCATCAAAATCAGGCGCTTGATTTGGGAATAAATGGGTAGAGATGTGTTCTCACTTTGGCATTCAAGAGTCATATAAAAAAAAGATATTAATTACATCCACTTTAATTTCTTGTTAAAAAGATATCCATCCATACCTATGTGTGGATGAAGATGGAGACTTAATATAGTGTGATCTATATAGATCACACTCATTTATTTTCTTTACACCTTTGGGAGCCAATATTATAATTGGAGGCCAATGTGGTCTTTAGTGTTGTTATCTTTATATATTTCAAAATCCCAAATGTTGAATACTGGACTATACCATGCCGTTAATCCAAAAGTAATAAGTATAAGACAGAAAATATAAGGATGGGGGTGGAAACATTTTGTTGCTCGTAAACCAGTAAGATGTGTGATTAAAATACAGTGAATGACTCAAGATGGGAAAACCCCCAATATACTTCTGATGGGTCGGGTTGAGCCTTGAATATCAATATTCATGATAATAACCCGAAAACAACAAAGATGTTATTAAAGAAGAGTTTAACGCACACAGAATGAAGCAAATGTGCTTCATCACGGCAGCTTGAGTGTCATTTGATTGACGATGACCAATCAACCCATCAAATGTCATCAGATTCTGACTAAAATCATAATTGACATCACCACTTTTGTCGTGCTGCCCCGTCCACTGCGAGCCGATGAGAAGAGCCCAGAGCAAATACAGGAGATGCACGAATATCTTCAGTGAAATGACCAAAATTATGGTAGAATATAATGAGCTCTTGCAGGATCTCAGTGCTCTGGGGAAGCCGCTAATAGAGAACACAAGTTCTTCATCAAAACATCCGTTTACACACTCCCACATGACCCTGCAGTCCCATCCGGGTCTCGTTCATCCAGTCTTTCCTCACTGTACTTCCCAAACCTGCATTATTCACCCGAATCTTACTCGGTCTATATTGAGCGTGAGTCGGAGGCGGAAAGGTCTCGCCAGTGTGGCTGTGGAGGAGCGTGAACGCCCGGCACTGAGCCCTGACCCGTCCTCGTCCCGCTCCCTTTGGGGTGAACCGGAGCGCCGACTGTGAGCCGGGGAAAACCTGTCTAATGCTCTCCTGCTTGAATGGAAGCAGATCCCTGCAGCCGCGGTTCAAAACCTCACAGAAAGCCTGAGGCAGCGCGTTAATGCCCATGGATTTGAAATAAGATATTCTACTATCACATAGAGAGCAACGGGCCATGTTTATGTGCAAGAACCGGTTTTAAAGATGGTTTTTGGTTTCGTCAAACACTGTATATATATGTCTTTGGGCTCCAACTGCAGTACAGATTTATAACATACTGAAAAGATGCTTTTATTGTCATCCTCAACCATAACATGTATTATTCTTAAAATAGGCAACAATTTCTCCAAACCTAAAAGCCCTATTGTTTGATTTCTTTATGTGTTATGTCATAGGAACAACAACGATTACAGCTGCAGCGGTCAAACCTTTTAATTATTTTACTGCTCAGGTTTCATTTTAACCAATTGGAAACTGAGTGATTGTTTTATAAAACTGTAAATCATAACTTGTTTTAAGAAGAAAAAAAAGCCCCAAACTGCTGTATTTGGATGACAAGTGAAATATATGGTACATGAGAAAATTCAAATAGCAATCAAATAGCCCCAATGCAACCTCTCCTGAATGTTCTCTGTTCTAAACCCTCTCTAACTTTGTTTTGCTTCACTTTATCAAAGTCAACTTTTGCAGAGAGAATGTTCACATATTGAGCTATAATTTGGGTTAGAGAATGTTCACATATTGAGTTATGATTTGGGTTAGAGAATGTTCACATATTGAGCTATGATTTGGGTTAGAGAATGTTCACATATTGAGTTATGATTTGGGTTAGAGAATGTTCACATATTGAGCTATGATTTGGGTTAGAGAATGTTCACATATTGAGTTATGATTTGGGTTAGAGAATGTTCACATATTGAGTTATGATTTGGGTTAGAGAATGTTCACATATTGAGCTATGATTTGGGTTAGAGTTGGACCTTACAGCTGCATCATTTCAAAGAAATAATCATCCTGAAAGTGATTTTTTTATAGGTGGACCTGAAACCTTTTCATTTTGTTTCTGTGTGTCATCTTCATTTACTCTTAACCAGTAACATATAGACTGATATTTACACATCTGAACAACAATCTCACATGTGTACCTTTTATTATAACCAACATTATTCAAATAGCCCTAGTGGTTGTAGAGATGCACCCTTTTTTGTTTGGGGATGACATTTTCGATCAGAGGCCTACAAATAGGTTGTTTTTTAAAGGTATCTTCCGCCATTTCTCCCTCGGTTTGGTAAATAAAAGTTGCTCATGAAGACCGGAGCACTACAGCGTTTCCTCGTCCAGCCCAGAGAAGCATGGAGGTCTCTTCACTGAGAGAACATCCCTCACGTCCTCGTTGGTGGGACATAAAACATAAAGCGGCTGTTTTGTGTGAATTCAGTCGTGCCTCCGCTTCAACCTCGACATTCCTGATCAATAAACTCATTTATAGGCGACGCTCCTCTGTTAACCATGAAGCGTCTGTTCAATGTGGTTCACCTCCAGCCCCAATCTATTAGTCCAACTCTAGGATGCTCTCTCTCTCCCTCTCTCTCTCTCTCCCTCTCTCTCTCTCTCCCTCTCTCTCTCTCTCCCTCTCTCTCTTCCCCTACCTCTCTCTCCCCTTCTCCCTATCTCCCTCCCTCTCTTTCTCTCTCTTCCCCTCCCTCTCCCTTTCCCTCTCTCCCCTTCCCCCTCTCTCTCTTCCCCTTCCTCTCTCTCTCCCCCCTCTCTCTCACCTCTCTCTCTTTCCCCCTCCCTCTCTCTCTTCCCCTACCTCTCCCTCTCTCCCTCTCTCTCCCTCTCTCTCCCTTACCTCTCTCCCCTTCCCTCTCTCTCTCTCTTCCCCTTCCTCTCCCTCTCTCTCCCTTTCCCTCTCTCCCTTCCCTCTCCCCCTCTCTCCTCCCTCTCTCCCTCCCTCTCTTTCTCTCTCTTCCCCTTCCTCTCTCTCTCCATCTCTCCCTCTCTCTCCCTCTCTCTCTCTCCATCTCCCCCTCTCCATCTCCCTCTCCCTCTCTCCCTCTTCCTCTCCCTCTCTCTCTCCCTCCCTCTCTCTCTCAATTCACTTCAATTCAATGAGCTTTATTGGCATGAATGTAAAAGATAATATTTCCAAAGCATTACAACATGATTACAGTAAATGTGTTAAAAGACAAGGAAACAGTTGTGTTTCCTTGTCTAATAATAATAAAATCTCCCCCTCCCCCCTCCCTCCCCCTCCTGGGTGTGTAGGGCATGTCCCGTCACGCCGTGCGGCCGAGAGGAAGGAGGGAGAGGAGAGGAAGACAGGCGTGACGGAGGGAGACAGAGCTGAGTCGACCTGTGGGGTTTGAACCTGCGACGTCCTGGACGTCACGGCCCACGGCGTGCCGCTGCCTCCAGGCGGCTGCTCTCCCTTCAGTGTATATATATATATATATATATATATATATATAAATGGATGCTGTATATTCTCACTGTGGATCAATGTTCTTTTCAAGTCCTTGCAGTAGAGCTGCATAAGAAACTCACATGCATTTCTGTTGGAGGTCTTTTAGCATCTGGGCTCATTAGTTGGATGGCAGCAACTTCCCAGTTAAAGGGCCAGTACACGTGTAAGGATGTGCAACTTCTCCCATTTTCTCCTTGAAGCGCTCCTTTTGTGTATTTCTTTCCACCGTTCAACTGAACGTAAACTGAAGCATTAATCGGTCAACATGTGCATTGTGGGTTCATTATTAACATCACCATTATATTCCATTTAAGATCCACTAAATGGACATTTAACCTCCCTTTTCTTGCCTTTCTCGTTCCATTTCGATGCTGGAAAGAAGGAAAATTAAAGAAATACTGAACATCCGTCCCGGTGATGATGACGGTGACGAAGGTGGACATGGCACCTCCTCTGGAGGTGTGAGCCATCTGCAGGAGCTGTGGGCTCTTCATGTTAATGCGCTGCCAGTTTAGAGGCATGAGATGTCATCAACACCAAATCCTGGGATTGAGAAACGGTGTTCGGCTTAATTACGTGCAGTTTTGAATAATGTGACATTTAAAAAGTATGAATACTGAATGGAAGAATCAGATTTTTATTTCTCCGCTGTACTCGACAGGTTTGCTGTTGTAGATCTAAGCTGTGAGTGCATCATGCATCATGGTGTAGTTTATACACTGTAGCCTTTGACCTCTGCCCATTGTATTTGTGCTTCAAAAATCATACAAATGTAAGTGACAAAAAAAAAAGTGGGGTTCCTTTGTAAAGATTGTCTTGTTAAGCAAAACGTTTCAGTAATAAATTAAAAAGAGCTTATTTGTATGCGATATTCCAAGATCCAATGGAAAAGAAATCCCAGTGCCATTTTGTTTGTGCAGTAAATATTATTAAAGAAGTAACACTGAATGCATGCAACTATATCAATGAAGTAACACTGGATGTGTTATGCAAGTATATTCATGAATAACACTGAATGTAATGCGAGAGTTTAGCAGATATCATTATTTGAAGGTTTGACTGCAAGTGAGGTAGAATTTTCTATTTTTTTAAATTAGCATATATTTAAAAATCCTATAAAAAATATTCCTATTATATTAAATAAAATATAAGTGTAAGTTGATAAACTGAATTGTACATATTCTATAATAAATCAGACACGGATGGCAAACATATATTCCACAGGAGGTACATCACCACTGCTCTAATCTACCTTGGAAATACATGAAGCGGTTAAAATACTGGTTAAAATACTACTCAATTAAATGCTTCAATGCACCACAGAGATATCTTTTTTATTGTCACTTTTATGTAAATGCAGTACATTTCTTGATGGATGTTGCCTTACAAACTACACCCTGAACCTCCAGTCCGGAACAAACCAAACCAAACAAAAAGGACAAGGGTGCTTTTTCTCACTAAGTATGAGGAGAGGAGCGTTTCCAGGCCGGAGGAGAGGCCGCCCACACCTCAGGAGGCGGAGCCCGGCGCTCACAAGGGAACGACATCATCCACTTTCCTCCCTCTGACCTGAGCAGCCTCCGAATAATCCCAATGACTCTTGGATAATCGTAAAAAACAAAGCAATGTTTTACTAAAATGTGCACCTTTAGGCTTTGACTTATGACTTACTGCATCCCACTACTGCATTTTATTTCTTAAACTGCACTGCAACTTTTATTCAACTTTTATTTTTTATTTTGCTTTTAAATCTGCATTATGTTTTGATGCTTTTAATGGTTTTATGTGAAGCACTTTGAATCGCCTTGTAAGCTACAGATAAACTTGCCTTACTTAGGTTACACTGCCCTATGTGGTTAAAATGTGTGTGTACATGTGACCACACCCAACAGTGATGTCACCGTGTGCTGCCACGCCCTGGAGTATTTCACTGCTGGACTAAAAGCTTTAAAATCACATCTAAAAAAGCTGAAAGCTAAAATGTAAACTGAATTCTGAGTGAAAATGAAACAATAACTCTGCGTTGGCCACATGGATGCTGACATTGCGTTGACCTCTACATGTAACCTCCTTTTCCTGCATCACTCTCGTTGATGAACAACAGCTCCCGGCGTCTCAGACTTGGCTTCCAGTCAGGAAATCGGTCAGCACGACAGCCGCTGATCACTCCTTACGTCGGGCCGGACGCCACGGAGAAGGTGATAAGTGATGAGGAGCAAAGGGAAGCCGTCGGTGGTGAGACTGTCTCCTCCTGCTGGGATGCTCAGCAGGAAGACGCCGACGTGAAGTCAGACAACAGACAAAACAATGTTGCCGTAGTTGGATCTAGCTGGAGCAGAAAGGCTGTATCTAACGTGTTCATTCATTTTATTGCACATTAACATCACGCTTGCCAGATCCTCTCACTGATTAATCATTGTACACGTTTACGTTTATGTTTATCTACACTTCACACTTCATATACTTCCATACATAATTTGCATGTTTGCACTCCCCTATTGTTTGTTTTATGTACACCTCACACACATAATATACACATACATACTTTGCATTTTTGCACTTCTACTGTTTACGTTTAATTTAATTCCTAAATTAATACTGTTGTTTTTTTTCTTTCACGCACAGCTATTATTGTATATATCTTTCATCCCTGTTGTTTTTATATCTTATTTTTGTCTATAAATTGCTGCGATGTCGACACAAAATGTCCCCTCGGGGATTCATAAAGTATATATTCATTCATTCATTCATTCATGTTCAGCTACAGGAGACAAAATCCACCTTTTGTCCATTTTGTGGTGCTTGATGCATTCAAGGAGTTCTTTTGTGGTGATGCAGTCCATGCCTTAAAAGGCTTCATCTACTTCAGGGACAGACTACGTTTCCCATAATGCCTTTCAAACACCTACATGTTCTGTATTTGGCCGTCAAGATATCATGGTGCATTCTACAGATAAACACAAATTACCCTTGGCATAAACAAAATAATCACTTAAAATTACTTAAAATCGACATAAAATAAAATGTTAATTTGTTTTCATCCACAATAACAATATTAATGTTGGTGGGAAAAAGTTTTTGACAATCAGAAAAATATATGCAGACTTTTTCAGGGCCATAAAACAGAGCATTCAGTCAAAATGTCTGTCGACATTCTTTTGTCGCTGCAATGCATTGTGGTCTATGGGGCTAAAAACGGTATTCTTTCACTCTGATGTCCGTCTTGAAACAAGCTAAAAAAAAAAAAAGTCTGAAATCTCGTCTCGAAATCAGGCGTTTGCTAGCGAGTAGCTGAAGGAGTCACAGCTGTGTTATACAACCTTACGTTAGCTGTTTACTTCTGTCTTGTGCATTCACGCTTCAAAAATCCTCAAAGTGGCGTTTTACTTATGAAGATTATCTCACTGAACGAAAGTCTTCGAGCTTATTTTCTGCAATAATCCCCCAAAACGCAAAAAATAAATCCTGTTAGCTTCTCGTCGCTCGGGATGTTACTTCCTGTTGTCCGACATGAACGCATCCTCCCCTAGGCTACCGTTAGCAAAGTGGCTCACTATGCTAGGTAGGGTACCGTTAGCAAAGTGCTAGGTAGGGTACCTTTAGTGCTAGGTAGTGTACCGTTAGTGCTAGGTAGTGTACCGTTAGCAAAGTGCTAGGTAGGGTACCTTTAGTGCTAGCTAGTGTATCGTTAGCAAAGTGCTAGGTAGGGTACCGTTAGTGCTAGGTAGGGTATCGTTAGCGCTAGGTAGGGTACCGTTAGCAAAATGCTAGGTAGGGTACCTTTAGTGCTAGGTAGGATACCGTTAGCAAAGTGCTAGGTAGGGTACCGTTAGCAAAATGCTAGGTAGGGTACCTTTAGTGCTAGGTAGTGCACCGTTAGCAAAATGCTAGGTAGCGTACCTTTAGTGCTAGGTAGGGTACCGTTAGTGCTAGGTAGGGTACCGTTATCAAAGTGGCTCACGATGCTAGCTGGTGTGATACCTGGATAAGGATTGGAATATAAACTCTGTGAGGCGCGAAGCAGACGGTCAATCACAGGACCCTCCGGCCTCCATCAGGCGACCCTTCCCCTGAACACCGGGGCCGGGAAGGTCGGGTTCACACCCCTGCCGGTTAACCCGTCAGTCAGCCGTCAGCTCGACTCCCCCGGGACCGAGGCTCACGTCTCATTTCACACAGATCCATCTCGGGGTCATTGATTTCTCATTCTCCGAGCGAGAGATGGATTCGCAGAGGAGAGGATCCTGGCAGACGGAGGCCTCGGTCCAGGGGGATCCGTTCCAGAACCCTCCGCTTGTCTTCACTGTGGATTGAAGCTCTGCTTTTCGCCTGCGTGCTCGTCAGAGACGGTGAACAGCAGAGAGGCGTTCTGCCCCGTGTCTGCATCGAGATGCAAATGAGTTCCATCCAATAACAGTCATCCTCTCCCGTCGACACCTTCATTAGCTTCCTCTCTCCTCCTCTTCCTCACGGAGGAACGTCGGGGTGAGAACCAACGTCTCGGGTAAAGAGCAGAGAAGGTGAACACGATGTAGAGATGTGAGCTGATCGCTGGGCTCAGAAACCACCGATCACGAGAAAAACACTCTGTGTGATGATACTCCTTGTAGAAGTTTAAAGAAAGAGCAACTACACACACACACACACACACACACACACACACACACACACACACACACACACACACACACACACACACACACACACACACTAACACACGTGCACACACAAACACACGCACACACATACATACGCATATAATAATGGTAATAATAATGATAATATTAATAATAATAATGATAATAATAGTAATAATAATAATAATAATAATGCAACTAAACAAATGATAAGTTATACTATGTTAAACATACAAATGTTGATGAACCCATTAAGTACAAACACAAGTAAATCCATTTTAGCTTAGCATCACTGGTATATGTCGGTCACGTGCACACCATGCATGTGCACGTGTAACCCTCTCCCATTAGGACTCTGTATCAGACCGTGATCCCTCACTGGCTTCCCACCCGGCTGCTCACATGGTGTCAGCAGGAATGCAGCTCTTGTGGTGGTGGGCGAGTGTTTTACCTCCACTTCAGGCGCGCCGCTCGCTGCCAGGACTTCACGCCAGCTTCATGATGTGAGTCTCTGAGCCAGGAAGGACAAAGCTCCTCGTCCCTGTGGGGCTGGTTCTTGGCAGGAGGGGAAAGCCTCCGAAATAGAACGCATTCAAGCCGCCGTGGGACGGAACAACTCCAGTGAAACCGATGCTAACGACGGCTTTAAGGACACTTTGATCCAATTCACTTCCTCAATGGGGACATTTACTAAAGTCACCTGCTAAACTAATCATTGTGCACTTATGAGTTGTTGTATTAAGACACGACGTGGACGTCGACCCACTATGTCACTAAACTGTTCTCTCAAAGTTACGGTACATGAATGCAACCTGTGAGCGGAGCAGAGGAGACTCTTATTTCCTTTAAGGCACGGATGTCATGTCTCGTGTATTTTTCTGGAAATGTGGCATCCTTGAAGTGTTAAAAATATGCATTGGTTGATCTTTTGGGATTATGTATTCAGTATATTCAAAATGTGCAATGTCCCCAGCAGAAGTTGGACCTGGCAGTGGAGAAAAGGTCTAGAAACAAATAAACGAGCACTTCTGATCTCTTCATTACGCTGCTTGTGGTGACCTTGGACTAAAAGGCTTCCCTCATGCACAATGACAAGCAGTTTACAAAATAAACTATATTCACTTGTAAGTGTGTTTCCTCCATGGCTGTTTAAGAAGAACGGCGACGGCACCGCCGCTCAGCCCAGCTTCCAATTCCTCCCGGTGGCCAATCGCGGTATTGCATCTAAACATTTCCCTTTGGTTAAAAAAAGCATTCGATTTTTTTCCATAAATGCAAATATTGTCAACTTATGATGCAAATATTGTCAACTTATGATTCCTTCTATTGTGGTTAATTATCTGTAAAACTGTCCTGGAACCGAGAAAGCGGTTTAAAAAGCTGATTACTATAACTTTAAAAATACTTCATTGTTTTTTCTGTCTGGAACATTTCATTTGTAACTGGAGACAGACATTTTTTTTTTTTTTTAAATACATTATTTTTATTATTCTCGTTGGACTCCAAGTTCTTTCCTCCTCTGGTTCTTTCCTCCTCTAGTTCTTTCCTCCTCTGGTTCTTTCCTCTTCTAGTTCTTTCCTCCTCTGGTTCTTTCCTCCTCTAGTTCTTTCCTCCTCTGGTTCTTTCCTCTTCTAGTTCTTTCCTCCTCTGGTTCTTTCCTCCTCTAGTTCTTTCCTCCTCTGGTTCTTTCCTCTTCTAGTTCTTTCCTCCTCTAGTTCTTTCCTCCTCTAGTTCTTTCCTCCTCTAGTTCTTTCCTCCTCTAGTTCTTTCCTCCTCTGGTTCTTTCCTCTTCTAGTTCTTTCCTCCTCTAGTTCTTTCCTCCTCTAGTTCTTTCCTCCTCTGGTTCTTTCCTCTTCTAGTTCTTTCCTCCTCTAGTTCTTTCCTCCTCTAGTTCTTTCCTCCTCTAGTTCTTTCCTCCTCTGGTTCTTTCCTCTTCTAGTTCTTTCCTCCTCTAGTTCTTTCCTCCTCTGGTTCTTTCCTCCTCTAGTTCTTTCCTCTTCTAGTTCTTTCCTCCTCTAGTTCTTTCCTCCTCTAGTTCTTTCCTCTTCTAGTTCTTTCCTCCTCTGGTTCTTTCCTCCTCTAGTTCTTTCCTCCTCTGGTTCTTTCCTCCTCTGGTTCTTTCCTCCTCTAGTTCTTTCCTCCTCTAGTTCTTTCCTCCTCTAGTTCTTTCCTCTTCTAGTTCTTTCCTCCTCTAGTTCTTTCCTCTTCTAGTTCTTTCCTCCTCTAGTTCTTTCCTCCTCTGGTTCTTTCCTCCTCTGGTTCTTTCCTCCTCTGGTTCTTTCCTCCTCTAGTTCTTTCCTCTTCTAGTTCTTTCCTCCTCTAGTTCTTTCCTCTTCTAGTTCTTTCCTCCTCTAGTTCTTTCCTCCTCTAGTTCTTTCCTCCTCTGGTTCTTTCCTCCTCTAGTTCTTTCCTCCTCTAGTTCTTTCCTCTTCTAGTTCTTTCCTCCTCTAGTTCTTTCCTCTTCTAGTTCTTTCCTCCTCTAGTTCTTTCCTCCTCTGGTTCTTTCCTCCTCTGGTTCTTTCTGCTTCCATTACGCCAAAGGTCCACATTAAGGAGATGGAACCGGCTGCTACACCTGCAATTATCCATGCTCACCCAGCCGTGGGCCGCTAGGTGCTGAGCAACAGCTGGCTCTCTCTTTCCCTTCACCACACACACACACACACACACACACACACACACACACACACACACACACACACACACACACACACACACACACACACACACACACACACACACACACACACACACACATTCCTCACACACCTGCCAAGCAGCTTGATTAATAAGGCCAAAGCTGCAGCGAAGCAGACCGCAGACACAGAGGGAGGAGGAACAGAGTCGGTACAATAAGAAGCCTCCATGTGCACGAGAGGGGGGGACCGGGGGCGTGTGCACGTGAGTGCGTGCACGTGAGCGCGTGCACGTGAGCGCGTGCACGTGATCCGTTCGTGCAGAGGAAACAAAAAGAGATCCGTCACCGAGTAAGCATGGCAACTTAAGTACAGTCAGAGGGCCGATTGTAAAATATTGCACTGATTCGAAAACAAGAAGTTGTGATTAATCTGGACGTCCCTCAGCAGCTTCCTCCTGCTCTCTGTCTGTCAGGAGCAATGGATCCTTGAAGGGGAAATGGATCTCTTCAGGAGCAATGGATCCCTTCTGGAGCAATGCATCACTTCAAGAGCAATGAACTATTCAGGAGCAATGGATCACTTCAAGAGCATTGGATCAGTTTAGGAGCAATGGATCACTTTTGGAGCATTGGACCAGTTTAGGAGCAATGGATCCATTCAGGAGCAATGAACTATTCAGGAGCAATGGATCACTTCAAGAGCAATGGATCACTTTTGGAGCATTGGACCGGTTTAGGAGCAATGGATCCATTCAGGAGCAATGAACTATTCAGGAGCAATGGATCACTTCAAGAGCAATGGATCACTTTTGGAGCATTGGACCGGTTTAGGAGCAATGGATCCATTCAGGAGCAATGTCAAGTCCTGAAACAATTTGATGATTATGAGTTTTTTTTTTTTTTTTTTTACATTTTCTTAAATGGCAAATCAAACGAAAGCAACTATTTTCACATCCAGTTCTCTTTGTTCCCAATATTTTTCTTCACCGGTTGACACAAATAAATAGATAAATAACTCAATATCGGTGCGATGACTTCAACAGAGTCTTCCAGGGCCTTTTAGCATAAGAGGTGGTTGGCTTTTCTATCTTAAATAGAAATGTGTTATAATAAGTTCTTCTCTTTAAGTTTGACTCGGTTGCTCTTCTACAGGACGCTCCTGGAGGAAGACGGCTCCCCAGAGGGTTCCCGTGCTAACAAGGAAATAAAAAGGCTGAAAATCTAATAAGGAAACCAATGAAATATAAAAAAGGTTGATTAAAAAAAACTGTAAAATAATCAAAAGACAATAACACATTCAATTGATAAAAGTGAGTCAAACAGAAACAGCTAAAATGACACAATGATGTTGTGTCTGAGGACCCGGCTCCGCCAGCCAATAGGAGGAGAGCATGCGACGGCCTCCATTCCTCTTCTGAAAAAACCCATAAACGACAGCAAGCGACTACTTTTACAGGCAAAAGAATGAAGAATGAGAATAAACCCCTTTCCTCTCAGTCCTGGTTTCAGACACAGATCACGCCCAGAGTGCTTCATCAAATCTGACCCGACTCTCAACAACTGCAGTCATAAGCAACCCTGCAGATCTCTGAGCACTTATCTTCCTCCCTGCTGAGGCAGCACCTGGTGTACGGCCACAGAGACCGGAGTCATCTCCGGGCTCTCGGTTATTGATGGTGTGACTCTGCTCCGTATTATGGGATGCATCTTCTGACAGGTGTCTGGCAAATAACAGCAGTGTGGTTTTGTGGGTTCCCAAGAACTGTTGACACACATAGAGCTTGAATCATGTTAGCAATTTCCATATATTCCACTCCAAATACAGCACAGCAACATGGGGGTGCTATCATGGTAAACAGATCTTTAGACACCTATACTTGTAAATATCTTCCCATTTATTCCACAACATTTTATTTGAGGGAGAATATACTCTGAAAAGAGGACGTTTCTCAACGTTTAATTATTTGTGTCGTGACATCTGTACTGAAGTGATATTAACTCAAACATAGTTGTGTTGCCTTAACATAACCAAGTTGTTTCCTTTTAATTAAGATGGAAGTTTTATTTTGAAAGGACTGCTTGCATGAAATTAGCTTTAAAACGAGCAGAAATTGACAAAATGAAAATACTTTTTGTAAGATATCATACAAACCGCTGTATGACGATACGTTGCAGGAGCTGAGAAAAGGTTACCATCAATGCATTTGAATAAATCAATCAATATAATCTACAATATCACACAATTAAATACTTTAAGAAAAGTAATTTCTTTATTTCTGCCTCAGTTACAATGTTTTCTGATATAATCCTCATTTGTTCCGTTTTCATGAAATCAGAATCATCATCAATTATCTATTTGTTTTTTGTTACGTTACATACTCTTATATATATATATAAAAATACACACATCTTGTTGATACAATCTAGAGGAAACATGAGCCACTTCCTCTTGTTAAGCATAATTCCCCAAATTGTTGTATTATTCTCAAGAGAGCAAACTAAAACTGCTCTCACTGTCTTACAATCATATTAGTTCCTGTATGTTATAGCTGAGAAGCTCTCGAAAGAGAGAAAAGTATTGCTGTGGTCCAAAAGGTTTTCCTCTGAAAGAAATAATAACCATTTCTACCTCCAGCCAGGTAGCTAACGATTCCGTGGCCTCTGATTGGACGAGAGCACCAGATGCCCCTCCCCCACCTCATGGCAATTAGTGGCCTGTGGCGCTCAGCTCATTAGCAGCGTTTTAAAGCCGGCGTGAGATCCGCCGCCCGTCATCTGTGCTCCCGTCAGCGGGGGAAAGTTTGAGTAATGAGAAAGAGGACGAGGTAAACAAAGCATGTGTTATATAATCATTAAACACCAATCAACACGCAGCGAAGATGTACGTGTCACAGCGCGACGCGTAAGCATACAATTATCTTTTCGGAAGATTTTCTCCCCCGTCTGCAGATATAGATTTGTCATCACCCTCTGACTACGCCAGTAATTAATCCCTCCGCTACAGAGAAACACATGTATTGCTCCTGCAGAGGCCAGGAGGTAGACATCCCCATCTAGTGGGCCGGGGCTCTGGGCAATGATGGAGAGCAATGTTGCATAATCAATAGGCTTTAAAATGAGTTTAGAGCTCCATTAGAGAACAACCAGAATGATTATGTGGCTTTTTAAATTAATATTAATCCTGCAGGACTTAAATGATGTGTTTTAAATCAATCTTATGACCCTTCCTGCTTAAAATTGGTACTTTTTCTTCAGTTTTATATTTAAAAAAATGTATATCTTGCACCGTTTTCCACAAGATGTTGTTCTGCTATCTCCAGGGTTCATACACATTTTTACCAATGGATTTCCATGACTTTAAACCAAATGTCCATGAGCAAACATTTAGTGAAATCTGGGTGTAAACAGTAAAAAGTGAGTAAATGTAGTATTTAAACTAACAATGAGAATACAAAGCATACAGTAAACCTTAAATGACTCAAATGAATGAGACAATAGTTTGATTAAAAGAATAAACATTTATATAGATGCCTGTATGTATGCCTGCTTATATTTTGAGCGTCTTTCTTTTAAAAGCATATTAATTAATTCCATGACCGTAAGAACCCTGCATCTCATGAATTTGACATAAGCCTACATCACTTTCAAGAAGGAGTCCTGGATCATGCGCTCCACCTCTTCCACCAACGCGCCGTAATCGGCCGGACACACGGCGTGCCCCCGCCTGCCGCTCTCCTGCAGGCATGTCATCACGCCTCCGTGCACGCCGGGCGCGGACGCCGTCGACCCGAGCCGCCTCAGCTGCTCCACGGGGTCCTCTGGAATGTTTTCCATCCGCAGGGCCTCGAACACGGCGGGAGCAAATTTCCCGTAGTGGGCGGTGGCGCAAAGCACCACGGGGCACGAGCCGTCCTGCAGCCGGTCGGCCACCACTTTGGCCACGGCGGTGTGCGGGTCCATGAGGTAGCCCGTCTCTGCGTGGACGCTCCGGACGGCGGCCAGGCAGTCGCCTTCAGAACACCAGCCGGCCTGCACCTCCCGCCGCATCCGGCGGAGGAGCGTCTCGGCCACCCGGAAGTGGCGCCGCGTGTCCAAGTGCGCGAACAGATCCTCCACGAGGCGGCCGTCTCTGTCCGAGACGTGGTGGACGAACCGCTCGAGGTTGGAGGACTTCAGGATGTCGATAGCCGGGGAGCGGGAGGCCATCAGGGCCCGGCCCCGGAGGTCGTACTCGCCCGTGGCGAAGAAGTCCGCGAGGACGCGATTGTGGTTGGACGCGCAGATGACCTTTCTTATCGGGACGCCCATCCGCTTGGCGTACACCGCGGACATGGCGTTGCCGAAGTTACCGGAGGGGACGCAAACATCAACGGGATCCCCGAACGACACGACGCCGTCTCTGCATAGATCCAGATAGGCGGAGCAATGGTACACCACCTGCAAGGGGAGGAAGAGGGAACAAAACCTCAACAATAAGTATTGCTCGCGGCAAGTATGTCATCCAACCGGT
The DNA here is from genome assembly GCF_910589615.1 of Taurulus bubalis. Taxonomy (NCBI): domain Eukaryota; kingdom Metazoa; phylum Chordata; class Actinopteri; order Perciformes; family Cottidae; genus Taurulus; species Taurulus bubalis. The sequence goes on from NC_136606.1 coordinate 2,553,836, forward strand.
GACTCGGTGTTCACAGACTAAACTACCGTAAAAGTCGGGTTACAAGCCGTTACTACCTTCGGTCAGTGTCCCCGTTAGCTCCCCGCTGTAGACAGCTAGCGCTCCGCTAATTCCCCGCTAGCTTTCCGCTAACCTCCGCTAGCTCTCTGACAACCACCGAAGGTAGCGGGACCAGCCCCGGCTCGACACCCACCTTGGGCAGAGGGGACACGGGCAGTAGCAGCAGCAGCACTAGCTAGCGCTGCTGCTAGCTTGCTACAGCGGGGACACTAACCGGAGGTAGGAGCGGCTTGCAACCCGACTTTTACGGTACCACTTGGTCCATAATATCATCCTGAACCCAACTCAACTCCTTCCCATGGCAAAGCCATCTTTGTTAGACTAAAGGGGAAGAAATAAAACTACTTTTTCTTCTCACTTTCCACGTGTTTTTCCATGAGTGGAACATTAGTCAACTGTTTATCCAGATTCGAGGAACCCTGAAGCAACGCCTGAGCTTCCTCTCTAAAGGGATCCTCCTCAGTGATCCGCCCACCTGAGGCAGCAGCCGCGCCCAGTTGATGGAGTTGGCGGTGCTGAGGACCGTGCCGTACTCCACGGCGAGGTGCCCGGTCAGCCCCGACGCTCCGAACATCCTCTTCACGCTTCTCTGACAGAAGTCGAAGTCGGATCGCACGCCGACGGCCCTGGCGTTGCTGCCCCTGTGGCCCGTCATCTGGAGCTTCTGGGTCTCGCTCACGCCTTCCTCCGGGAAGAACACCAGCACCCCGGTCCTGCGGGCGTCGGTGGCGGCGCCGAGGCCGGCGAAGCCGTCGAGCACCGCGCTTCCCGTGTCCCCGGAGGTGGCCACCAGGACGAGGTAGTTGCACATCTGCGGGAGGCAGTGGGCGAAGAGCTGGGGCATCAGCTGCAAGGCGAGGTCCTTGAACGAGGCGGTGGGGCCGTGAAACAGCTCCTGGACGTACTGGTTGCGGTGGAGGTGTTTCACCGGTGCCACCGCCTCACTAGAGAAGTTGGACCCGTACGCCTTGAAGATCATCGTTCTCAGGTCCAACGCGGAGACATCCGCCGGGTGGATGCACTTTTCCAGGAGCACCAAAGCTCGTTCTGGGTACGACATGTCAACCAGTCTCATCCACTCAGGAGCGCCCATGTTTGGGAAGCCCCTTTTGGGAACGTAGAGGCCTCCATCCGTGGCGAGACCCTCGATTACCACGTCGCTGAAGTGCGTCTTCGGATCGGACGCCGCCGAGCCGGCGCTCCTGGTGGACACGAAGGCGTCGGCGGCGCGGTCGCGATATCTCTCCACGGCCTCTACCACCTTCTCCGCCACTTCCTCCGCCGCGGCGCCTCTCCCGCACAGCACCCGCACGTCGAGCCACTCCTCGTAAAACGGTTTCCTGCGCAGCAGAATGTCCCTCACGGACGCCCCCGCCTCCTGGCCCACGATCCGGTTCACCTTCATCGCACCGAGCCTCTGCAGGATGTCCTCGCCGTCCACGTCCAGGTAGACGACCAGCCCGGACTCCTTGAGGCGCCGCATCGCCGCGGCGTGGAGGGGGTTCGAGCCCGTGAGGGAAACGACACACCCGGAGGCGGAGAAGTTGCACAGGGCCTGGCCCTCTTCCTCCAGGAAACGCTCTCCGCCGACCGCCGCCAGCTTGGCCGCCACAGGCATCTTCCACGCCGCCTCCAGGACGTCGTCGTCCACGTCGATGACGGGCAGACCCAGCCGGCGGGCCACGATCCTCCCCACTGTGGTCTTCCCAGCTCCAGGAGCGCCCATGAGCACGAGGTTCTTGTCGCCCAGCAGGGAGGCTTTGGTGGAGAGCCATGATTTAGACGTTGAGAGGGGACTCGGGTAGCGTCTGACTGCTCTGAGGGCATTCAGCAAAGCCATTGACAGCGGCATTGTTCTCCAGGACATTTAAAATGCTTAAAAACACTATAAAATAAGATTACAAATCTGTATAATGCAGACCAGCCCCCTCGTGTTGTGAACAGGTGCTGCAAGCAGACTGTGTGAAAGTAGTGCAAGAGGCTGCGACAACTTGTGCACGTGTTTTGCAGCCAGGACAGTAGTGACACGTGACAGCGCCACGAGCAAGACACTCACGTGCGATGCTGTGTGTCCGTACTTCACACGTGCCAACGGATGTTTTAGTTTAGTTAAGTTTAATAAACATGTTCGGGCTGTAACGGGAACGCCACCAGTCTGTAGCACACACGTGAAACTACTGTAAGCACGAAGATCTACGGGCAGCCCAAAGGGACAAATGAGAAGTCGAAGGCGCACCAGAAAAAAAAGGACGTGTATTCAAGTTGTGTAACTTAAAATATTTATTTTTTTAAACGCCAAAACTAAGACACGGTCCGTGTACTTTACATATAAAACACCCTCAAATGTATTTATTTAAATAATTCAATTATTTTACTTTTACAACTGACCGGAAATGCAACGCTCGCTCCAGCAGTTGCCTGGCAACTAGCCCCGCTGGTCGCTCTCAAACAAACACACACAGAAAGGTTGTTTCTCGTGTAAACCTCCGTCATCTCGCTCAAGTTAACCCACCAGCTGGTTTAGGTGAAGTTAAACATGTCTGGAGTCGTGTATCCACCAGAGAGCGTCTACAATCTGATCCCAAAGGAGGAGGTTCACACTCAAGTCCCGCAAAGGTAACGGTAATGTAATAACGTAAATAACGTTAATAACGGAGATAACGTAAACTAGGTCACGTTCACCTAGCTAGTCTAGCTAACTTAGTTAGTAGTTTGCTAGACCAGAGGCTAACCAGTGTCCAAGGTTTTGCCAAATTAATAATAAGATATTATATAAGATATAGAAAACAAAGTATGAACTTAATTGACCTCAATTACAGAGATATACATTTTAACTTTAGCATAACACACCAAGTAGCAGCTAGCTAAGCAGAAGTGTGACATTTTTTATTTTATATTGGCATGTAAATAAAGTAAAGTAAGTAAATAAAAGAAATTGGTGGGTATCTGTAAATAATAGTATAGTATGGTAAAAAGAAAAGTGCCCTGAGATAAGATAACATAAGATAAATTACAGCAGCAGTGCACACAAGAGACACATGGTAAATAAATACAAAATTAAGTAATATAAATAAGCAGTAAAACAGTAATAAAAACAGTAAAGAAGAATACAGTAGCAATATTAAATATACAGACGGAATAAAAAACTATATAAAGTACTTAAATGTATTATATATTGCACCAGATGAATGTAATTAAAGTGGCCAAAGTGATCACTTCTGTTGTCATTTGGCCCTGGATAAATAATATGTGCACGTCATTTAAATGTATTTGTGTATTTCTCCGTCGTCTGAAGGTACATGTCCAAGTATCGGCCGACAGTCGTTCTTGAGAAAAAGTCAACCAAGGATGCAAAGAGGACGATGGGGCCGGCGAAGGTAGAGCCTCCATCCCCAGAGCGATACCTCAAGAAGCGCTCCAAAGAGCCCAATTTACCCGAAAGTGAGTCCTCCCGTCGGCTGTTTGAGCGGCGTGTGGGTTCCTCTGTGAGCAGGGATTCTGTTGTTTAACCTCATGTCTGTGTGTGCTTTCAGAAACGGCAGAATCAAAAGATGTCCGTCACGCCTGCACCGTGAGGAAACCAGCCGTTCCTGCGAGGACCGACTGCCCGCCCATGGGCATCCACACCAAGAGAGACTTCATAAAGTTGGCCACAGCCGTGCCGATGAAGCACCGGCCGACCTGCGTGGACGCCCGGAACGGACACAAGCAGCTCCTGGAGAATTCAGGACTCGTCCCCCAATACACCAAGAAGAAGGTTTTCCCTTCTGCATTACTACGCATCACTACACACAAGTAGCTCATAGAAAAACCGAAAGAATAGTCCCTTTTTTTATTTTATTATATTTTATTATATCACAAATACACAACAAACACACATGAACATGTAAAACACAAAAAACACACATGAACATGTGGTTATTATTATTATTATTATTATGAAAACCTAAAGAATAGTCCCCTTTTTTACTTTATTATATCATCCATTGGTGGGACTTGCTTTAATACTTCATCAGGTTTCCCTTCACATTGTAAGCTTCCACTTCCTGTTCGCAGCAATACGGAGAAGTACCTGAGTACCTGCAGCAGCGCAACGAAGAAGAGCGCCGGGCTCAGGAGGAGTATCTCAACTTCGTGAAGGAACAGCGGGAGCAGGGCGCCATGAAGCACCTGTCTGACGAGGAGCGGCGAGCCGCGCTCGAGGTACTCAGAAACGGTTTGGTGTGATTGTGTGCGAGGACGAGGCGATTGGTGCATAATGATAAACAAAGTACAAAAGTGTGAAGAATGCAAGCAACAACTATATGAGCACGTCTGTTCACCGTGCAGGGCCTGAAGAAGTCTTGGGACAAGCTGCACCACGAGTACCAGAGCCTCTCCTTCGTCACGGACAACCTGTCCAAGAAGGCGCACAAGGATCAGCTGGAGGAGGAGCTGAGGCAGCTGGAGGCCGACATCAACCGCTTCGAGAGGTTCAGGACCATCTACATACCCAACAACTGAGACATTAAACTCTGGAGTCAGTCAGTCAAATGTCAAGAGCGAAATAGACTTCTGTACTCGTACATCCTCTCTGTCGTATGAACAATGAAACAAAGATAAAACTGTGAAGCCCAGCGAACTGCAAATTAAGGAATCATTCATAACACATTTAAAAGCAGGCGGACCAGTGGTTGAGATATTTAACAGTGGACTATTGGCATTCTTAGTGTTTTTGCAGTATTGTATTCTTCCTCATTTTGACGGAAACATTGTAGATAATACATTTTAAACGTCCAATAATCGAAAACAAATGTCTTTATCCTTTCCTTTCTTTCTTTCTTTTCACCTTCCTGCCTTCAAAATGGAATTTGTTGAAAAGAAGAAACACTTCATTTTAACTGAATAAAAGGCGCTGCAGTGAAAGAGAGCTAGACATTTGTTGTGTGTGTACATCCTCTTGCTGCGGTCACATGCCACGCATCACATGCGTCCCATCACCTCGGTAACTCTCCACGACTGAAGCAGCGCTGTCCGCTACGCTGATGACTGGAGCGTGATCCTCAGAGGCACGCGGCCGGCAGGACGTCTGCTGGGACTCCCTTTGTTTCTGCCCTCTGCTTTAAACCTGGACGCTCGCTGAGAAGAGGCAACACCGCTGTGAGTAATGTTCAGGAACATGTTAGAATAGAAATGTTGAAACTGTAGTTCACATGGCAGAATGTAACGTTTAAATGATTGTGGAGGAGACGCTCCTCCCAGAAGAAACTTCTTCTTCTTCGCAGACAATCTCCCTGCTAACTTCTTCTTCTACTACTACTTCTTCTTCTTCTACTACTACTACTTCTTCTACTACTTCTTCTTCTACTACTACTTCTTCTACTACTACTTCTTCTACTACTTCTTCTTCTACTACTACTTCTTCTACTACTACTTCTTCTTCTTCTTCTACTACTTCTACTACTACTTCTTCTTCTTCTTCTACTACTTCTTTTCTTCTACGACTTCTTCTTGTACTTCTTCTTCTTCTACTACTTCTTCTTCTACTACTTATTTTCTTCTA
>NC_136606.1:2561937-2619437 GCF_910589615.1 Taurulus bubalis
TCCCATCATTTACTTTGAATTCTTACGTAAAAACAATTAGATTCAGCTGTTTTTATTCCTGTGGAACAGTGGCGTAGTGCTGAAATGATTAGTCGATTTTTGGGGGTTTGTCAATGCACAGAAATTTAACTGACACAATCAATAATTTTGAAGTTATTTTTTGATTGTGTCCAGCTTCTCAAGAGTGAGGATTTCCTCTCATTCTAAGTTGTATAGATTTGACAGATGGACAAAAAGCAATTTGAGGACATTAAATTAGGCTTTTTCTCCCCTTATTTACTTAGGATTCTTACGTTATTTTTAAATTATTCTGCTGTTTTTATTCCTGTGGAACAGTCACGTAGTGTTGAAATGATTGGTTGATTTTTTTGGGTGGGGGGTTGTCAATCCACAGACATTTTGCTGACACAATCAATAATTTGAAGTTTTTTTTATTGTTTCCAGCTTCTCAAGAGTGTTGAAGCAATTTGAGGACATTAAATTAGGCTTTTGGGAATTTGTAAATCATTATTTTTACACATTTTATTAATAAAACTGATGACATTTTCATCAAAAGTAATCCTTACTTACAGCCCCAGCCACCGATGACGCTCCTCCACGCTCTAACATCCCATAAGTGTAGCGTGTGACCTCCGGCTCGGCCACCAGGTGTCACTGTTGTCCCTGTTTGGTGAGGAAGGAGCTCGTTCATGGACACCTCAAGGTCGCCTGAGCTCTGGGTCACGAACACACAACACTCCGCTGTCGCCTCCGCCAAGAGAAACAGCTCATGACCCCGTCTAACACCTGGAACGTATAAACCCAGTAATGGCATCGTAATCGTTTACAATGATGTCGCTCGGCTCCGCGGACACTTGTTATTCTTCAGTGTGTTTTGGAGGACGTCCAGAATGATGTGATTTACATTTCTCTCCGCATGTGGCCACATTCCTTCTTCTCCCTTTGGAGCGCCGGGGAGGACCCGGCTTTCTGTTGTGGGAGTCGGCTTTCACGTGGGTTAAGTAGCTAGAAGGACATCTCATTTCATTATGGATTTGTATATGTTTTTGGTCTCCTTTGGACATTTAAACCACATCCGTTATAAAGTCCCGAGCTTAAAGGAACCGATATGAGATCATCACCACCCGATGCGACTAAATATACTGCAGGGAGTTCACAGGGCTTCACAACGGCACGATAACATTTAATACATTGCAATGCAACTTTATTAAACCCTGTAAGGACGGAAAAAACACAAAACAATAAGCATTAAAGGCTATAAGCTTGAGAATTTGTAATAAATACATTAATAAATACAAAAATATGAAAAGAAACATGTCTAGAGAGCAGTGAGGCTGCAACAAAAAGCATAAAAAGCCTCTCAAAGCATCCTAATAGCATGTTGTCAACAATGACTGCACTAGTCGGTGTCTGACTGATGGCCCTGTGAGTCCATCTCACGGCTCGTGATGGAGTCATGTGACCCCCGTGTCCGTGTCACTGCTCCTCCTACCCATGATGCATCTGTAGCCCAGCAGATCTAAGCTTCAAAGTGTTTTCTCCCCACAGAACCAAGAGAGAGTCCGTCTTTGTTGATGTTACGGATGAAACTTCACGCTCTACGCGGCTGATTTCATGTCAACCGACTGATGAGGAAAGGATCATTGATCCACTTTTTTTAGTTATCGCACAATACCAATCCCCTCTCTCCATGTTTGTCTCCCCAGAACGACCAATCGACGGAGGAGCTGCAAATCATAGGAAGCCGAGATCTGTCCTTCCTGCGTGGAAAGGTGCGCGTACACACATCTCCCACTCAGTATTCTTTATCATTTTGATTTGTTTTAAGAGAACGGAGAAACTACTGGGTGTGTGATGATCACATATTTCATTCTTGATTGATGTGCGACACCTTTTCAAGCCCCAAAAACAAGCCAGACCGAACCCGAACCCCTCTCCTTCCACTCTTGAAGCTTCCTCCTCAGGACGGGCCTCTCTCAGGAGGACGAAGGTTCCCACGAGGCAGATCTGCATCCCTCCTCCCTGCATCATTCTCTGAGACACAACGTGTGCTTACACAGCTGAACGGCTGCTGGAAGAAGCCCAAAAAGACTGATGTCCTCTTTGTGTCACTGAGGCGTCAGCAAAGCACGAACCCTCCTCTCCGTCTGTGTCACTGAAGTCGTGTCCGGTCACGATCCTTCACCTCCATGGAAACACCGTATTATTACGAGGGCGCAGCTCCTTTTCCAGCTATTAATCTGCTCCGTGATCACGGCGGCGTAATGACAGGCAGAGGAGGGGAACGTTGTGTTGAGGAGGGAGGCGTTCACTGAGTTACTCACAGGGAGTCCCATATCTTAATCCAAGCGGTTATTATGGTAACCTGAGTGGTTATGTTTACATGTAGCACAGCTTTACTGCTGCTTAACGCTCATGGCACCCTTGACCTTCCACACTCTGAGGTGTAAAACTGTTACCTGAACCCGAGACGAAGTCAATACATCTCACCCATCTTTGACTTTATTCCATCTTCAGCTCTTTGTACATCTCTATATTTATTTATTTGTTTGTTTTAGGATTTAGCGAAAGGAATCACATAAAGGAGAACTATCAATCCCCAAACAACGCTGCTTTACACTCACATGACCCTCAAAGCAGCGGTCTGGTGTGTTTCCAGTCTGCAGGTCACGTCTGAGCTCAGGTGGAGAACGTCGGCCGGGCGCCGGCTTTCTCCCCACTGGCCTCACAAAGAGCTCACACACCCTAAAGGGAACAAGGAGGCGCTTGAGTCCCTGCAGCGAGGGGAAAGTGTGCAACACTTAGGAGTGGCTTTAGCTCACTCTGGACTCAGATGCTGATGACTGGCGAGGAGAGAAAGTCTTTATTCATTCTTACAGAAACAATCCAGCTTGTATTCCTTGAATTGTGTTAAAACTCAAAAGGTGATTCTTTACTAACGTTTTTCTTTATTTCCACATGTTACCCAGAGCGTGCTCATTGTTGAGGTGAGTGTCTCTTGTTTTGTTTTGGGCCATAAAAACCCAAAAAGATTAGGTTTCATTTGTAAAATATTTAAACAAGAGGTATTTGGAAATCTTGTCACTTTCTGATTCTGATTCCAAAACGTTGCACATAGGAAAGACCATGTCAGGGTTCATGCGCTCATGGAAAACCTGGAAAAGTCATGACATTTTAAAATGGATTTTTCCAGGCCTGGAAAAGTGCTAAAAAGTTTAGTAAAAGTCATGTAAATGTGTTATATTCATGTGTTCATGTAAATGTGTTATATTCATGTGTTCATGATGTTCATTTACGCTGAGTTTGAAATAATTAATATGCTTTTAAAAGAAAGACTCAAAATATAAGCAGGCATACATACAGGCATCTATATAAATGTTTATTCTTTTAATCAAACTATTGTCTCATTCATTTGAGTCATTTAAGGTTTACTGTATGCTTTGTATTCTCATTGTTAGTTTAAATACTACATTTACTCACTTTTTACTGTTTACACCCAGATTTCACTAAATGTTTGATCATGGACATTTGGTTTAAAGTCATGAAATCCAAAATGTGTATGAACCCTGCTCGTGATAATATGTGAAATATGCTCTGCTTGTGCTCACGAGTTCTCTGTTAATGTGAATGTGGTTAATCTCGGTAAAAACACAACGTTTTTGCATCCCACAAGCTGCATGTTGCTGGCATTCCCCTCCTCTCTCAAAGCATTCTGCACTCTTCATGTCTTCATATCTCCTCTTCCCGTCCCTCAGGCCATCGTGGACACAGGAAAGACCATGAAGGCCCTGCTGAAGCACGTGGAGACCTTTCAGCCCCAGATGGTCAAGGTCGCGGGGTGAGGCAGTGTTTGGGTCGTCTGTGTTTTCCCCAGCAGGGGAAATGCCAAGCGTGTGACGGAGTGAAGAAGATATCGCTCGTCCACAGCCGCTGTCTGGTGTCCTTGAGCTGCTCCTGTGCAGATAAACATCTTTCCTGGCACATGTTGAAGGTCTTTCCTCCTTCACTGTGTGTTTAAAGCTTTCTTTTTCTCGAAAATGTCATCCCCAAACTAAAAAGGGTGTATCTCTGCAACCACTAGGGCTATTTGAATAATTTTGGTGTTACAACAATAGAGTATAATGTGAGATTTTGTTCAGTTGTGTATATTACTGATTAAGAGTAAATGAAGATGACACACAGAAAACAATGAAAATGTTTCAAGTCCGCCTATAAAGAAATCACTTTCATGATGATTATTTCTTTGAAATGATGCAGCTGTAAGGTCCAACTCTAACCCAAATCATAGCTCAATATGTGAACATTCTCTAACCCAAAACATGACTCAATATGTGAACATTCTCTAACCCAAATCATAGCTCAATATGTGAACATTCTCTAACCCAAAACATAGCTCAATATGTGAACATTCTCTAACCCAAATCATAACTCAATATGTGAACATTCTCTAATCCAAATCATAGCTCAATATGTGAACATTCTCTAACTCAAATCATAACACAATATGTGAACATTCTCTCTGCAAAGGTTGACTTTGATAAAGTGAAGCAGAACAAAGTTAGAGAGGGTTTAGTACATTGGGGTCCAATAGCCCCAATGGGCCCATTGGACTCATTAGTTATGAGTAAATGAAGATGACATTTACTCATAACCTCTAGGTGGTCTATGGTTTTTAACAGGTGTGCTAGCATGCTACCTGAATGTAGGTTCTTACTTTGGTGTTTCTAACAGAGACAATCACCAGAAAAGACAATTCATAACTCTTAACTACTAGAGCAGGTCGGTTCCTGCAGTTCTGAACTCTATATTTCATGTGTTTCAGTCTGTTGGTGAAGAGGGTCCCAAACATGGCTGAAAACCTGACAGACTGTAAGTATTAATACCATACATTCCTCTTTCATCACATGTGCATTAGGCTTAATAGTCTTTCCCTGGCTCACATGTGGTGTGGTTGCCAGTCCTCTGCGGTGAATCAGATGCACGTCTTTCAGTTTTTCTCGATGCTAAAGTGCGGCTCTGATCTTTGACACGTGTTCAGCATCGTGTCTGTAGATCCTGAGACAAATGACTAAAACAAGACAACGTGGACATGAGCAGCAGACATGTTCACCCATTGGTCAAGAACCAACAGAGCAGAGACGTCAGGGTTCTCATGCTAATGTAGCGACAAAAGGTTTTAGCTCCATTGAGAAAATACCATCTATGGGATGTCCCGGTAAATGTGTGGTTAGAGCTTTGTTGTATGTTTCTACGTCTTTCTTCCTCTAATAATAGTAATAAGTGTCTGGATTGACACACATCCTGCTGCTCTTTAACGTTCATGTTCCAGATGTTGGATTCGAAATCCCCAACCGCTTCGTGGTCGGTTACGCTCTGGACTACAACGAGTACTTCAGGGACCTGAATGTAAGTCACCTGTAGTACGTGTGTGTGTGTGTGTTGTAGGACTGTGTGTGTTGTATGACTGTGTGTGTGTGTGTGTTGTATGATTGTGTGTGTTGTATGATTGTGTGTGTTGTACGACCGTGTGTGTGTTGTAGGACTGTGTGTGTGTAATGTATGTACTGTACGACTGTGTGTGTGTTGTAGGGCTGTGTGTGTGTGTGTGTGTGTTGTATGACTGTGTGTGTTGTAGGACTGTGTGTTTGTTGTATGACTGTGTGTTTGTTGTATGACTGTGTGTGTTGTAGGACTGTGTGTGTTGTAGGACTGTGTGTTTGTTGTATGACTGTGTGTGTTGTAGGACTGTGTGTGTTGTAGGACTGTGTGTTTGTTGTATGACTGTGTGTGTTGTAGGACTGTGTGTGTTGTATGACTGTGTGTGTTGTAGGACTGTGTGTTTGTTGTATGACTGTGTGTGTTGTAGGACTGTGTGTGTTGTATGACTGTGTGTGTTGTAGGACTGTGTGTTTGTTGTATGACTGTGTGTGTTGTAGGACTGTGTGTGTTGTAGGACTGTGTGTGTTGTAGGACTGTGTGTGTTGTATGACTGTGTGTGTTGTACGACCGTGTGTGTGTTGTAGGACTGTGTGTTTGTTGTATGACTGTGTGTGTTGTAGGACTGTGTGTGTTGTAGGACTGTGTGTGTTGTATGACTGTGTGTGTTGTACGACCGTGTGTGTGTTGGAGGACTGTGTGTGTTGTATGACTGTGTGTGTTGTAGGACTGTGTGTGTTGTACGACCGTGTGTGTGTTGGAGGACTGTGTGTGTTGTATGACTGTGTGTGTTGTATGACTGTGTGTGTTGGAGGACTGTGTGTGTTGTATGACTGTGTGTGTTGTAGGACTGTGTGTGTTGTACGACCGTGTGTGTGTTGGAGGACTGTGTGTGTTGTATGACTGTGTGTGTTGTATGACTGTGTGTGTTGTATGACTGTGTGTGTTGTAGGACTGTGTGTGTTGTAGGACTGTGTGTGTGTGTGTGTGTGTTGTATGACTGTGTGTGTTGTATGACTGTGTGTGTTGTAGGACTGTGTGTGTTGTACGACCGTGTGTGTGTTGTACGACCGTGTGTGTGTTGTATGACTGTGTGTGTTGTATGACTGTGTGTGTGTGTTGTATGACTGTGTGTGTTGTATGACTGTGTGTGTGTGTTGTATGACTGTGTGTGTTGTAGGACTGTGTGTGTTGTAGGACTGTGTGTGTGTTGTGTGTTGTATGACTGTGTGTGTTGTACGACCGTGTGTGTGTTGTAGGACTGTGTGTGTGTGTGTGTGTGCAGTGTATGTACTGTAGACTGTGTGCGTGTGTGTGTGTGTGTGTGTGTGTGTGTGTGTGTGTGTGTGTGTGTGTGTGTGTGTGTGTGTGTGTGTGTGAGTCCCGTCCATGTTTGAGGGAGTCGGTGTTCATTACGGAGGTTTGAAAGGAATGTGGAGGTTCCTCTGAAGCTTCCTCTCTTATCTGTCCTCATCCTCCACAAGAAGTATGAGTTGAACCCCGGGACGCCACAAAGTGAGATTAATGAACGCTCCATATCTTTGATTACCTCTCCTGCTTTTCACATTATTGCAAGCTTCATCTTTTGGTGCTGCGTTTAGCTCATGGAGAACAGACTGGAATCCCCCGCAGGGCAGGGAGACCTTAAACTAATATTATCCTCTCATCAGACGCAACGTTCTGGACAGGTTTTAAACGTTCTGGAGCGTAATCTAACGTTGGAATTACACACACGGATCTTTCTTCCTCTTTCAGCACATCTGTGTCATCAGCGAGACCGGCAAGATGAAGTACAAGGTTTGAGAAGCGGCAGTTTCACCGTCGCACCAAACTGTCAGCGAGAAGTAAAGAATCATTCTTTGTTGTTTCAGAAAATATAAATAAAACATTTTAAGTGCTTTAAATTGAAAGAACATCCTTCTTCTCAACGCAGGCCGTCATAACGGTTGAGAAGGCCTTTTTTTTAAATAAACAACAACAACAAAAAGTGATTTAATTGTTGCCTCATCCTCAATTCCTTTTGTATTTTGTGGCGATTGAAGCGGGAACAAAGCAATGGATGAATGAAAGAAGCCAGGAGAGGACTGCTGGTGACAGATGGAGAGAGCTTATGGACGTTGGCGTCCTCGATGACGCCCACGCTGACTCACGGACAACACACAGCGGGCGTCTCCTCACCACAGCGTGTCCGGGTGTTCCCCACTTCAATCATTCTTTGCCACTTCAAACACGCTTCTAATGGCATTCACAAACAAATACATGAGAATATTTACAGTCAGACGTTAAAACAGGCATCTTTTTGGGTAAATTGTGTATTTTATATTTTATATGTGAAATACACTGTACTGCTTCCACAAATGAAACGGAAACCAAACTTTTTGAATGTCAAATTTATTTAAAACCCTAAATTAAAATTCCTAATCAAATAAACCTCTCCTTTTCAGTGAATCGCACATAAACACGTTATGTTTTCACAAGATTCATTGTGCTGCAACTACACTCTGAGACCTTGATCTCTAGAGGGAGAATGCTCACAGTAAAGGCTTTATATACCATTATAACTACACACACACACACACACACACACACACACACACATGTAGGTATTTTGTGTGTTCTGTTGCCATCGTCGGGGCGACAAAGAGAGTCGATGGTGCGCGTCGACAAACAGACCGGCGCACGCTTCACCTCACGCAGCGAGCACTCGGGGAGCGTTATCATGTGGCTACGCTCTCTTGGTTCTTAATCACCTGCAACTCCAAACAGCCGGAACACACACACACACACACACACACACACACACACACACACACACACACACACACACACACACACACACACAGGTATTATTCTTTAACAGCGTAAAAACGTCAGATGGATTGTCGCTATGATGGGATGCGACATCCCCACTGAAAGATAGGCTTTCTGAACCAACGGTTAAGTCCCGCTCATTAGTGCTGTCTTAAATGTGTTAAATTATGTTTTAAATGTCTTAAATGATGTCTTAAATTACAGCATTTAGTCCCGCTTTAGCACTGAAGGCTTCAAAGCTAAAGCTTACGCTAGCTAACGCAGCACTGAAGGCTTCAAAGCTAAAGCGTAAGCTTCAAAGCTAAAGCTTACGCTAGCTAAAGCAGCACTGAAGGCTTCAAAGCTAAAGCTTACGCTAGCTAATGCAGCACTGAAGGCTTCAAAGCTAAAGCTTACGCTAGCTAACGCAGCACTGAAGGCATCAAAGCTAAAGCTTACGCTAGCTAACGCAGCACTGAAGGCTTCAAAGCTAAAGCTTACGCTAGCTAATGCAGCACTGAAGGCTTCAAAGCTAAAGCTTACGCTAGCTAACGCAGCACTGAAGGCATCAAAGCTAAAGCTTACGCTAGCTAACGCAGCACTGACGGCATCAAAGCTAAAGCTTACGCTAGCTAACGCAGCACTGAAGGCTTCAAAGCTAAAGCTTACGCTAGCTAACGCAGCACTGAAGGCTTCAAAGCTAAAGCTTACGCTAGCTAACGCAGCACTGAAGGCTTCAAAGCTAAAGCTTACGCTAGCTAACGCAGCACTGAAGGCTTCAAAGCTAAAGCTTACGCTAGCTAACGCAGCACTGAAGGCTTCAAAGCTAAAGCTTACGCTAGCTAACGCAGCACTGAAGGCTTCAAAGCTAAAGCTTACGCTAGCTAACGCAGCACTGACGGCATCAAAGCTAAAGCTTACGCTAGCTAACGCAGCACTGAAGGCTTCAAAGCTAAAGCTTACGCTAGCTAACGCAGCACTGAAGGCTTCAAAGCTAAAGCTTACGCTAGCTAACGCAGCACTAAAGGCTTCAAAGCTACAAGGCCTCTCCGAGTTCAACGGCCTGAGAAACGAGTCGCTGTTTGGATAATACGAGCAAACAAAAGAGAGTTCTGGGAGGTTCGGAGCGCTCGGATTCCTCATTGTGCTTCCGAAAATGCTCTCGGGTTTCACGTCTGCGGCCGTAAACAACACCTTCACTAATGCATTTAGAGGAACCCTAAATTCATGTCAGCTTTTATTACCTCACCTTGACCCCTGAGGTGCAGAGGAGCGAGATAAGCAAGACAGAAGAAACTCCACAGATTACACCACTTTCTTTTTGTTCGGGCGCTATCTGTGCAGCCTCGGCCACAAAGCCGTCCATTGTGTGTCCTTATCATAAAACATCAGCACTTGTGTGGTAGTGGTTAACTTATCCCCGGCACCGGTGCCCCCCCACGGCGCCCTGGGAACTCAGGAGGCCATTGTCTTTCACCTGCGGTGGACAAAAAGCCGGGCCGCTCTCACACGCTGCAGCTTTGTGGAGCTCCGTCCGGGGAACTGAGGACGGGGCCGGCCGCAGAAAGTAGGCTGCAGGTAAACTGCGCTCTGCACAAAGGGAACAAAACGGGAATTGTACATTTGAATGGCAACACATTCATGCATTTGACATCTGAAGCCGGTGGTTAGAGACCGAGCTGAGAGGTTCAGTTTCACATCAGACCACGTGTACTCCAGAAACCTTGTTGCATTGTTCTGCATTTACAACTAATAGTTTTACCTTTTTGGGGGGAAAAGCGCAAGTTGCTTTAGCTGAGTGGCTAGCTTAGCTTAGCATAAAGACAGGACCCCTGTTTTCAGTCTTTATGTGAGGCTAAGCTAACTGTCTTCTGGCTGCAGCTTTGAAGGAATAGTTTGACATTTTTTGGGGGGAATGTACTTGCTCTCTTGCTGAGGGTTAAAGTTAGATGAGAGGATCGATAAGGTAAATATGTAGCCGGAGCCAGCCGCCGGTTAGCTTAGCTTCACTCAAAGAGTGGAAACAGAGAGAAATAGTTGGCCTGGCTCCGTCCAAAGGTAACACAATCCTGCCAGATTATTTCTTGGCCGGTGTAGTAACTTCCTGGAGTTCTACACTTTGGTTTTAGAGGTACTGTTATTTATACGGACAGACCCAAGCCCACTGTTTCCCTCTGCTATCAGCATTCATGCTAGGCGAAGCTAACCGTGTCTTAGCTGTTAGCTACGTATTGAACCGTCTAACTCTCAACAAGAAAAATATATTTGCATATTTCCCAATAATTTCTTTCGGGATTAGACCTCGTCGGTGTCAAAGCTCCATCATTTTACACATGTTATGTGCGCTTCTGCTGCATTTACAAATGAAGCAGCCCTCCAATTTACATCTCCATTAATTGACCAGATTCCAGCTAGCAGATGCGAAACAATTACATTCCCAGTTTGGAACTTAATAAATACTGTTTGACTGACGCATCTCGGTACACAAATAGAAAGAACATCCTCTGCAGTGTTCATTGTGTTCCAATTAGGGCCTGGCTGGCTAGAGGGCTTGATAGATTGACTGCTGCTGGGTTTCATCCAGTCATCACACTCAGTGCCAGATCCCCTTATACAACCTGGAGCGGGGAGGGAGCCTCATCCTCTTAAACTCTCAACTGTCGTTTAAAGAATCCTTTGTGATTGAAATTACATTTTGTCGCCCGTGTTTTGCATGAAGGAGTGTTTAAAACGTGTTTTTCCCACCTGTCCTCATCCTACCGCTGCTGGGCTTTGAACTTGGCTCTTCATGTGACGTCCTAATCCAGCCAAACATTTTGCTGCCACGAAAGAGCTCGTAATCTCTTCTGCTGGACGTTTAAGACACTCCGGCTCTGCAGCTACACGTTGGGTATGAAGGAATTAGTGAATGCAAAATGTTACTATTGATTATTGGAAACATCTGGATATAAAACAGTGAAATAGAGACACACAGGGTTCTTACGGTCATGGAAAACCTGTAAAAGTCATGTAAATGTGTTATATTCATGTGTTCATGACGTTCATTTACGCCGAGTTTGAAATAATGAATATGCTTTTAAGAGAAAGACTCAGAATATAAGCAGGCATACATACAGGCATCTATATAAATGTTTATTCTTTTAATCAAACTATTGTCTCATTCATTTGTGTCATTTAAGGTTTACTGTATGCTTTGTGTTCTCATTGTTAGTTTAAATACTACATTTACTCACTTTTTACTGTTTACACCCAGATTTCACTAAATGTTTGTCATGACATTTGGTTTAAAGTCATTGAAAAGTCATGAAACCCATTGGTCACAATGTGTATGAACCCTGTCTCCTCTGCTGGACGTTTAAGTCACACGTTGGGTATAAAGGAATTAGTGAATGCAAAACTTTACTATTGATTATGAGAAACATCTGGATAGAAAACAGCTAAATTGAGTCACTAGCATGCTTCAGAAAGACAGTGTGTGTGACACAAGGTACGCAACAGAAGGTTAAACTACGCAGACGTGCACTCAGTCATTACAGCGCATTACTACTCACTTTGCCATTCATAAAAACAACACTGCACTGTGTCTCAGTGTTCTGCTCAGAGGAGAGTGAAGTAACACAAGTGGGCTCAGGTTTTCTTTTGGAAGGCACAAAACAATCACTGTTGGCTCATGAGCTGCAGAACCAGTAAAACATTTTTATAGTTTGCTCGTGAATTTCTATACACGCATGTAATGCAGAAAAAAATCAGATTGTGAGTTGTTTTTGTGGGAAAAACATCATCCGCGTGTTATATTAGCGATAGCTGGGGAAATCTCACTTTATGTCAAATCAGGAAAGATCCTAAATGAATATGAACCGTCACATAATGCAGAGTCCCACTTCCATCAGTTTAAGTTGTCTATTGTCTGGCTGAGGGTGCACCAGCTCTGTAGACAATAGCTGCTCTCTGAAACCAGGGAAACCTCGACACAGTGCGGGTCAAAAGAGTCCTATTGTCCTATCTTCCATTGTGCTGCCGGAGTAGCCGGCAAACAGAACACTGTCCGCCTTTGTCTTTGTCCGGATCAGCTGTGCAGCCCTGCTTTTCTTCTTCTTCTTCGTGCTCTGGAGTCCCATGTGGTCGCCATGCCCTACATGTCACCGTGGTAAAGTTAAGCACACTGCTGTTACAGTTGACAACGGACGGGCAAAATACGTCTCACCCGGAAACTGGAGAGTCCGGCACACGTGTGTTCGGGCCTCTGGGCTTTTCCCTCGTCCCTCACAATGAAGGTCCCTGTGGTTTCATTTGCTCACTTTAAGAGTCGGAAAGGCTGAACGACAGAGTGTGGGAATAAAGTGTTGATCCAGCTCACGGCGAGCTGAGTATCTAGACGCATGCTGTGCACAGTGAGTCCATCATGTCCCATTAGTGATGGAAGAAGTATTCGCTCACAAGGAAAAGTCACGCATTCAAAACTGTACTCAAGTGAAAGTACTTTTTTTTTAAAGTATTTGCAGGATTGCCAGTTTAAAAGTGTTATATGTATTCAAATGTAGTGCAGTAGAAAACAAGTAACAAGAGACAAATCATGACATTACAGTAAAGTATCTGAACATTGCACAGTACTTGAATACATGTACTTATATTCCTCCTGTTGCTGCAGTTTTCCAGGAGACATATCTGTGCTAGTATAACAAAGTATTTCCTCTTTTGGGAAGAAACTACCAAATAATAAAACAAGTACTACATTTAGAGGATAATGTCACAGCAGTAGCTTCAATGAATACACATTTATATTGGTATAAAACACTATTATGATATGAACTATACAGACTTTCAATCCGGTATTCAGATCTTTTTGTCAAAGTTAAGCATTTTAAAAATAGTCAGCCAGTATATAAGTAGTAGCAGGGTAATAGAAGAACCGAAAGGAAACGCAGAATAGTCCATTTCAGATGTTTATATTGTCATACATATTTTAGTATTGGATTATTGTTATGCAAGCAGCATTTAAATGTCCAAAATGGAGCTAATTGTAGCTACTTTATATTATCATTATGAGTGTTGGACATATTTATTTTGAACGATGGACCACATTTTCCAAGATAAAGATATGCTTTGTATAAAAACTTCTGATCTGTAAAGTAAGTAGTAACTGAAGCAATAAAATAAATACATGCATTGGAGAAGAAAGTGCAATATGTGTAGTGTGTGTAGTACTTAAGTGCAGTACTTAGAGTAAACGTAGTATAGTTACTGCTGTAAATTGAATACAACACAAAAGACAAAGTTCCTTTGAGCCAGTGACCAGCAGGCACCGGCTTCTCCTCTTCACTGAAGTTGTTATGTAACAACGCCTCCAATTGGCCCGCTTCAAAATTCCAAATTGAATTCGCCCCCCCGATTGGTCGACGCCTTCGCGAGGCAGGGAGTGGGCGGGGCCTCGGGCCGAGTAGGGAGCTCCAGTCAACCCCGCGTACAGATTGTCGCGCCGCCAGCCGGGGACCGCGAAGGAGGACATGTTACTTTTTTTCTTGTTTATATTTCCACTATTTTAGCGGCGAAGCGACGCTCGGAAACGATGGGAAATGAATGAAGACCGCGGGTGTATTTTTCCTCGGAGAAATGCACGTTGAAGGGCGTTCACCGTGGGTTTTTCCACCCCGTTTTCTCCCCTAACAGGTAGCGAGCCTCAACGGTCAGCCAAGCCCGAAACGGAGCCTGAATGTCCCGCTTTGTGATCTCTTGACAGCCCTTTTTTTTGTTTTTTAAACCGACCGAGGCTTTTTTAAATTTTAAAATTTAAAATTCCCTGAAACATGGATATGTTTTGTTTTCGAAGTATTTTTCTGAATTTCTAACAGGTAGGTTTTTTTTCTTCTTCTTTTTTTTCTTCCGCAATTAACGTTATCACCATAGCAACAACCTGTCGGCCGCCTGCTGCACGTCATATTTGTCAACAGCAGCTGACGAGGGGAGTTTTCCTGCTCTCTGCGATTTGAGGGGAAAAATACACAAAAACACCAACAGAATGGGTCTTTTTGTTGTTGTTGTTGTTGTTGTTGTTGTTGTTGTGTATGCGTGTCACGTCGGAAGAGCGTTTAGTATCACAATCCAGGCAGTTTATATTTAGCGTATGGCTTAATTCATGATGGCTGCATGTGGCGCTTTTACACCGCAATCCTTTTAATGTGCACCCTCCTCTTCCTCCTCCTCCTCTTCCTCCACCAGAGAGCCATGAATTCCTCTTTTATTTGACGTGCACGCCTCAGCCCTCCTCCCTCACGTGTGTGCTAATAATACCACAGAGGTGTCGCTCGTCAGACATGTTTATTTTAATTTTATGTAATCGAGTCGTTGCAGAAAAAAAATCTCTACAATCCACCTGCTGTTTCCATGCGCCCTCCATTGATGAACAGAAGTAGAGCTGGATGTTTAGATGAAGCCCTCCAGTCATGCTGCAAACACCTTACTATTCCTCTGTGGTCTCTATTCATCTCAATGTATTTCTGATGTGTGAAAGCTCCTGGTCAGTATTTAAGGCATCATAAGGAACATTTAGATGCTTATCATTGTTGCTGTGATATCTCAGCGCTCTCCATTCTGAGTCAGGGGAGTTCAGATGTCGGGCTGTCCTCGGTTGACCCGGCTCCTCATACATTTAAGGACTTTTGTGTCACATTTAGTGGCTGCAGTGTTTAAAAGAAAAACATGAATTTCATGTTGTCTTCTCAGGGGTTTTCTACGTCATGTAGCTGTCACTCAGCTGCACGTTTTGATGATGATAGGCTCATTAGTGTGGTGAACATCTGGGAAACACTGTGACCTGCACGGGACGGGACAACGTGCTGGTGTCTCTTTACTAGCTTGTGTTGGGACAGGGACAACGTTCTGGTGTCTCTTTACTAACTTGTGTTGGGACAACGTGTTGGTGTCTCTTTACTAGCTTGTGATGGGCCGGGACAACGTTCTGGTGTCTCTTTACTAACTTGTGTTGGGACAGGGACAACGTTCTGGTGTCTCTTTACTAACTTGTGTTGGGACAACGTTCTGGTGTCTCTTTACTAACTTGTGTTGGGACAACGTGCTGGTGTCTCTTTACTAACTTGTGTTGGGATGAGGACAACGTGCTGGTGTCTCTTTACTAACTTGTGTTGGGATGAGGACAACGTGCTGGTGTCTCTTTACTAGCTTGTGTTGGGACAGGGACAACGTTCTGGTGTCTCTTTACTAACTTGTGTTGGGATGAGGACAACGTACTGGTGTCTCTTTACTAGCTTGTGTTGGGACAGGGACAACGTTCTGGTGTCTCTTTACTAACTTGTGTTGGGACAACGTGCTGGTGTCTCTTTACTAACTTGTGATGGGACGGGACAACGTGCTGGTGTCTCTTTACTAACTTGTGTTGGGACAACGTGCTGGTGTCTCTTTACTAACTTGTGTTGGGACGGGACAACGTTCTGGTGTCTCTTTACTAGCTTGTGTTGGGACAACGTGCTGGTGTCTCTTTACTAACTTGTGATGGGACGGGAACAACGTGCTGGTGTCTCTTTACTAGCTTGTGATGGGACGGGACAACGTGCTGGTGTCTCTTTACTAGCTTGTGATGGGACGGGGACAACGTGCTGGTGTCTCTTTACTAACTTGTGTTGGGACAACGTGCTGGTGTCTCTTTACTAACTTGTGATGGGACGGGAACAACGTGCTGGTGTCTCTTTACTAGCTTGTGATGGGACGGGACAACGTGCTGGTGTCTCTTTACTAGCTTGTGATGGGACGGGACAACGTGCTGGTGTCTCTTTACTAGCTTGTGATGGGACGGGAACAACGTGCTGGTGTCTCTTTACTAGCTTGTGATGGGACGGGACAACGTGCTGGTGTCTCTTTACTAGCTTGTGATGGGACGGGGACAACGTGCTGGTGTCTCTTTACTAGCTTGTGATGGGACGGGACAACGTGCTGGTGTCTCTTTACTAACTTGTGTTGGGACAACGTGCTGGTGTCTCTTTACTAACTTGTGTTGGGACGAGGACAACGTGCTGGTGTCTCTTTACTAACTTGTGTTGGGACAACGTGCTGGTGTCTCTTTACTAACTTGTGTTGGGACAACGTGCTGGTGTCTCTTTACTAACTTGTGTTGGGACAACGTGCTGGTGTCTCTTTACTAACTTGTGTTGGGACGAGGACAACGTGCTGGTGTCTCTTTACTAACTTGTGTTGGGACAACGTGCTGGTGTCTCTTTACTAACTTGTGTTGGGACAACGTGCTGGTGTCCCTTTACTAACTTGCATCCTTATGTTTAGGTCTCAGCTGCTGATGGACATGAAGAAGGAGGACGGTGTGGATTAGGATCCTCTTCCTGTTTCTTTTTATTTTTTGCTTCATCTTCCTCACCTCGATGTGGTCTCTAAAGGACTTCCTCCTCCTCTGCGGTCCGAAATGAGATGATGGCAGCGCGTTGGAGTGACTCACCGCGGGGCAGTGAAGCGAGTAACCACACCGCCGTGACTCCGTCCTGCGAGGTAAGACTTCGTACAGACGCGTCCGTCTCCTCTCACTCCTCACTATCGTGGCACATCCACAGCATCTGCACACATGAGCAGACCATGTGACCTCTGGCATCAGAGGGGGAATAATAATCCTGCAATAGTTTGCATTTTTTGCCAGTTTTGCAGCTATTTTTGAACACAATGGAGTCTGTGAAGCGTCCACGAAGACACTGAGTGCTCTCCGTCTTCTCTTCGTCTTCACTCCATCGGTATCCTCACCTTTTCCGGGTGTTGGCTACGCTTAGCGCGTGTGAGCTACGTGTAGCGGCGCTCGGGGTGAGCGAGTTCGCTTCCTTCTCGCCCCGACAACCGCTTCACAGAGTTTGTGCTCGCGGCGCTAATCTTGGCCGGGTCTTTTGTGGGTCCGAACAAATGGCACATTGCAGAGCTCATCCTTTTCCCCTCCTCTTGTGAGCGCTGGCTCCAACGGTTACATCATCATCATCATCATCATCATCATCTTAGTCCAGCCTGATGCATGTCGTAACACCGATGCAACGGAGGCATGTTTTTGGATTAATCCATCATCAGAAAATGGCAACAGTGCTCTGTGTGCGTGTGCGTGTGCGTGTGCGTGTGTGTGTGTGTGTGTGTGTGTGTGTGTGTGTGTGTGTGTGTGGCAGTAATCCTCTTACTGTGTCAGAACTAGCCGAGGGATGGAAGATATAAACCATTGGGAACGGGGTAAAGCAGCCAGCTTCTTCTTCTTCTTCTTCTTCTTCTTCTTCTTCTTCTTCTTCTAGAAGTCTTCTCTGCTGGCTGCTTCCAACACCACTGTGGTGGTTGTTCTCTCTTCCTCACATCCGTCTCTCTGCCATCCAATAAAAAACATGTTTCCCGTAACGTCGCTTAACTCCCAGCTGTTGAGCAGAAAGCATCAAAAGTACATGAACTACTTCTCTACGAGAGCTTTGACTGAAGCTTGGAATCAGCTGAACTCACAGAGGTAGCCAGAGTTTTTCGGGGGGGTAATTTGTCTTTATTGTTTCAAAGATGGGCACTAGCTGAGTATGCGTTGTGCAGAATAAAGCTAAAGTAAAACAGGACTTTGCAGGTGCTCGTCGCCCACTGGACGCCCTGATAGCAGTGACATTTGATTTCCTAAGAGTTTTTTTGGCACACACTCTGCAGAAGACGTGAGTCACCTGTGAGTCAGTATCGGTGCTTAACTCCTGGTTGTTTGATAGGTCATGTGTATTAGTTGTGTATCTACCTGATGCCTCCGACTACGACACAAACACACAATTCTCACCCAACTGTCAAGCTTCAGTGCTCGTGAACTGTTTCTCCCCTCTGGGGTCTGATGGGAGTCGAGCCCCCCCGCCTGCTGCATCATCTCGGCTCGCTAATGAGGGAGATTTCGTTTTTCTCCCCCAACACACACACACACACACTAAACCCCCCCCACCCGCCCTGCTAACGCCTAAACGATGGCAGCAAAGCCGGGGTAATTTAGGCACAGCTGCCCCGGTCATTAAGGAGGAGCGGCCCACGTGTGCAGCGTCTGCTTCCCTCTCGGCCTCATTCACATTCCCAACCTCTCCGGACCTGCTGTCACTCACACCGAGCGCCTTGTTGTGAAGCAGCTGAGGCCCAGAGAGAGGAGAACAATGTTCATAGAGCGACTCATAGAGCGGACGGTAGAGGAAGCTTCTCGGCATCTTTGTGTGATCCTTTCAGTCCAGTTAGCTTCACGGCTAGCCATGCTAGTTTAGATCTCATAACACACCTGCTCCATTGTTGAGAGCTCTGTGGTGTTTACCGATATAATGCAGAAGCAAATAGGGAAAGAAGATCATTTGCCGGTCCGACAAAAACGAGACATTTGGCCAAATTTCAATGAGCAAAACTTGAAATATACATGAGTGTGGCCTTGAAAATCAGAAAAGTGGATGAAGCAAACGGGAGCAGCAAAGGAAAAGCAACGTGATGGTGGACGGTCTCGCATTGATCAGCTCCCTGGCTCATGTCGGGGCGGATGAGACCGGTGGTGCTGATGCTCTAAATATATATATAGATATATATATATATATCTATATATATATTATAATATAATATAATATAATATAGCCCCTACGTGCCATACACTCTTTCTCCCCCCTCTCCCCCCTCTCCCCCGTCCACACGCTAGTCTTTCAGCCGTCCTCTGTTCCCGCGTGTTTTTACTGATGCTATTTTTAACCCGTGGAAAGATTAATGCCGGAGAGGGAAAAATGGAATCACTGTACTGGAACATCGGCGCCCGTTCTCTGCTGAACGTTTCAGAGAGCCGGGATAAAGGATGTCGGTCGGGACGGAGTCGCTTTCGGGGTCGGGGTCCGACGAGAGAGATTTATTCTCTTCCTTTTTCTGTGGAAACTAGAGAGACCGTCTCTTTTTAGTTTGTCCACGTACACACACAGCTGGTGACACCTACAGCGTCACGCCCCGGCCCGGATGAAGCGACCAGAGGTTTAGATTTGCATACATTTGAAAAGCAAATGTGTAATGTGTGTGACCTGGACATGACCTGGACACACACACACACACACACACACACACACACACACACACACACACACACACACACACACACACACAGAGAGAGTGTCTTGGGAATTACCGGGACTATTCGAAGGGTTTCCCCTTGGTCAACCTTGTCACCGTCATCGTCAAAACTGAAACCCAGAGTGTGTGTGTGTGTGTGTGTGTGTATGTATGTGTGTGTGTGTGTGTGTGTGTGTGTGTGTTTTGGCATCACTTATCGGAAATTTGTCGCCCTTTTGTCGCCTTTTTGTCTGGTTCCTCTCGTGAAGAGGTGACGTCTGCGCTCGGCGTGGCTCCTCTGCATGTCATCCCTCTGTCTGATGCAGGGGTGTGTGTGTGTGTGTGTGTGTGTGTGTGTGTGTGTGTGTGTGTGTGTGTGTGTGTGTGTGTGTGTGTGTGAGTGAGAGGGGGAGGGTTGCAGACAGGCAGAACAGAACCAGTCTAATGCTCAGTGAGGCTGAGATTGGCTGAGGAAGCTTCTCCAACTCTGAAGACTGAACTTACAGCTCGTCGTCTGTGACAGTAAATGTAATTTCCCCCAAATTGACCAAAACTGATGAATCGTAGACGAGCAGTTATTGGTAGAAAACCCCACTGGGTTTACGTCATCTGAGAAAAAGCCAACACGCTGCGGGAAAACATAATTCTACACAGATTTGGGGTTCCTGGAACTGTTTATTGGGACTATTTGTTTCGCTAACTGGACAAGGTATGAAGAGTGTCGCTTAAATTTCCCTCAAACCAACAATTTCTCACAACAATCAAGCCAAAAAATTATAATTTCCAGCTTTTCTGAGTTCTAGATGAATAAATCATGACAATAATCTTCAATTCAAGCTCTAAAAATCACAGGTTGAGTCTCATAAGTCTTAATAGACTGGACTGGAAACAGCTGTTGACTACCATGTGTGATGACCTTCCCAATAAGCCTCCACTCCACCGCCATGGAGTTACATCTCCTCATCTCTGGAGGTCAGTGAGATGACCTCTGCGTCCTTAATCACGCAGCAGTGTTGTTTTGAACACTGTTGGAGGTTTTGTGAGATCCATAACTCGATCGATTGGATTATATTGGCTTTAGCGCTGGGGGTCGGGCGCACGCCTCTGCTCCCCGACCCGCTGCCGGCTCGGGGGGACGGTGGTCTTCACCGACCTGCGTCTGATCACCACCACGTTACAAACAACATGTGATGAAAGCCACGTCCATCATTTCCACACAGCTGTGACACGCGATGCACGTCCTCTTCCACCGCTCTCCTGGATTTAATAATAGCATTCGGTTCTGTTGTTTCATCTCTCTGTAACGTCGGTTCCATTGTTTTGGGAGCGCTGAGTGATTTGTGAGACCCCGTCCTAGAGGTTGTGTAAAACAGTGCGTCATAGTCGGCGTTCTTGGTAATGCCTTTGACTTCTGAAGCATTTGTAATGTTTTGTTTTCAGCATAAGAATGTAAAAACACAGGACTTTTGCCAAACACACACACACACACACAGGTTCCAAGAGGAACCTGTGTGTGTGTGTGTGTGTGTGTTTGTGTGTGCGTTTGTGTGTGTTTGTGTGTGTGTGTCTATGTGTCTGTCTGTCTGTGTGTGTGTCTGTGTGTGTGTGTCTGTTTGTGTGTGTGTGTGTGTGTGTGTGTGTGTGTGTGTGTGTGTGTGTGTGTGTCTTTGTGTCTGTCTGTCTGTGTGTGTGTCTGTGTGTGTGTGTCTGTGTGTGTGTGTGTGTGTGTGTGTGTCTGTGTGTGTGTGTGTGTGTGTGTGTGTGTGTGTGTGTGTGTGTGTCTGTGTCTGTGTGTGTGTGTCTGTGTGTGCGTGCGTGTGTGTGTGTGTGTGTGTGTCTGTGTGTGTGTGTGTGTGTGTGTGTGTGTGTGTGTGTGTGTGTGTGTGTGTGTGTGTGTGTGTGTAGCCTCCTGACCTATAGTCCGTATTGCCTTGAGTTTCCTTTGCTTGTCTTTTCGTGATGCCTCCATCTCCGCCATACCGTTCTTAAACATTCCACACATGAGCCGCTGAGCACCAGAGGCTCTTCATGCTTATCCTCAACCCCTCTGGCTGCTCCCCGCTGACCAAGTCGCCTCGGAGCTCGTCGTCTGGATGTCACGCGGCTCCAAACAACCGCAGACGTCTGTTCACTGGCATCCAGCGGTTTCTCCCTTCGCACATCTTCCTCCCTCAAAAGCTTGATTCCCACCGTGACAGGAAGTCTTTAACTCCGTGTTCATTTACTTTAGAGAGCCTACGCTCTGCGGCGGCACCTTTCTGTCCGGGGGGAGAGTCTCCTCTCTGCAAAGAAGGAGGGAAGATTGGATTTTTTTCGCAGAGTAATGAAATAAATAACTCAGACGGGATACTGCAAAGTGCAGCATCGGGCAGGTTCAGAGGAGGAGGAGGAGGAGGAGGAGGAGGAGGAGGAGAGCTTGCACACTCGTCTCCTCTGCAGGTTTTTAGTTTTTTTGCAGACAACTTGAGGCGCTGCAAGGCTTCGGCGTCCTTTAAACGAGCCCCAGCCTCTCCTTTTGGAGACGGGAACCCGTCCCGGTCTTGTTCCCGTCCTCCTGCATTGCAGGCCGGCTGCTTGCTGATTCAGAGTGAGGCTCTCCGGCTGCCTCCCGCCTCCTGGTACTGGACTGCGGAGACGAGCGCAGGGAGGCACGAGCCGGCCGGGACGAGACGCCGCCGCAGGGGAGAGGGAGTCCAAAGAAAAGAGAGGGGAGGGTTTGTCCAAAACGCAGCGCCGGATGACGAGGAGAGAAGAAGAAAGTGCTCTCCGCTGCATCCTCTCTCAGGAAGGCTTTCTGCTGTTGATCAGATAATCCCCTGAGCTTCATTAGCATATCGCTAATGAAGCGAGACTGGGGCCGACGGCGGATAGGACGCCTGCTGGGTTCGCAGACGGGCGAGGATACGCACCCTCCTCTTCCTCCTCCTCCTCCTCCTCGCACCCTCCTCTCGGCGTCGGGCACAGCGGGGTCCGGGACCCTCGGCTTTCTATCACCTCTGTGACACGTAAAAAAAATATAAAATGTCTCATCTTAAAGTTCTGGACTGTATGATGAACAACAACTGGAGTCTGATCTGCGATCTGTACTGCGCCTGGAGCGAACAGGTCAGTTCCTCTTCACGTTGCCTCATGATAGCGTGTCGGTCGTGGCAGCAGAGCTCGAAAAGCGGGCGCATGCAGCTGCAGGAGTCGTTCCTGCTGCAGCAGGTTTTTTGTTTCTTCTCCTCCTGTACATTTCACTCACCAGTTCCTTCCCCTCGGCCCCGCATTACTCTCCGGAGTCCTCCAGGAAAGGCATCCCTGACATCTCGTCGTATTAATAGAATTCATTCAGTAGTGCACCGTGGAACCGGACACTCGGAGCTCGGCACGCCGACCTCCGAGTGTCCTCGAGACTGAACTCTCATGAAGTAGTTTAACAAGTGATTCTTTGACTTAACCTTTTGAAAGCAAACCTCGAAAATGTCATACCCAAACTAAAAAGGGTGTATCTCTGCAACCACTAGGGCTGTTTGAATAATGTTGGTTATAATAAAAGGTACACATGTGAGATTTTGTTCAGATGTGTAAATATCAGTCTATATGTTACTGGTTAAGAGTAAATGAAGATGACACACATAAACACATGAAAAGGTTTCAGGTCCGCCTATAAAAAATTATTTCTTTGAAATGATGCAGCTGTAAGGTCCAACTCTAACCCAAATCATAGCTCAATATGTGAACATTCTCTTTGCAAAGGTTGACTTTGATAAAGTGAAGCAGAACAAATTTAGAGAGGGTTTAGTACATTGGGGCCCAATAGCCTAATAGCCCCAATGGGCCCATTGAACTCATTGGGCCCATTGGGGCTATTGGGCTATTTGAATTTTCTCATGTACCAAACCATATATTTCACTTGTATATTACTTATGGTGTTCAATACATCCAAACACAGCAGTTTGGGGCTTTTTTTCTTCTTCATAAAACAAGCTATGATTTACAGTTTTATATAACATCGCTCAGTCTGCCCCCCTGGGGTTTTTTAAAAGGTTTTAAACCTCATTTCCTCGTTGGCTTGGCAGCGTTTAGTTTGAAAGATCAAAGGGCCGGCTGGTAAAGTCCAGCAGAAGATGTTCGCTCCTCGCGGGACGGGATGTTAAGTGCGAGGGTTCAAAGGTCAAAGCCGGCCCGCGTTCAGAGGATGACGTGACTCTGATCGTATGAATGTGGACGTTCTCTTTCCTCACACACACTCTTTTGTCGCTCTATCTTCTATGTGTCCATTTGTCCCTAAACGCACAGAAGTCCACTCGCTAACGCTTCATATCTCACATCCATGCCGTCTGCTTTCTCACTGGAAACTCACACAGACGGCTCATTGTTTCCTGCGTCTCTTTCCCCTTTCCCCCTCTTTCCTTCTTCTTCTTGCCAAGGAATGCCTGATGTGAGGAGTAAAGAAGTCTTGCCGTGTCAAAGCGTCGCGGCGGAGCCCTTCCCCTAATTTAATTTTAGCAGCGCTGAAAACTTTTTTTGCGTCCAGAGCCTGAACTGACGGCCTCTGTTTCCCAGAGAGCCGCTCTGAAAAACAGCCTTTGTGCGCCGGCAGCGAGGCACAGAGACGGCCTCATGAAATATTTACAGGCTGACACCTGGTGTGAGGCGGAGAGAGAAGCAACAACACTGTCACCCATAACAGCCCAACTCAGGGTGTTGGGGTTGTTATCGTCCGATCAGACATTTACAGGAAGTACACAAAGACATGAATCAACCAATCAGGTCGCTCAGAGGGGTCCAGTTGGCTCTATGTGTGTGAAGTCCAGAACCAAGACGGCAAACTTTATTACTCCTTTCAACCTCGACAAAGGCAGCGCCGACTAGATCCACGCCTTCTGCTTTTACCTTTCACAATAAAAGCTCGAGGCGAGTATTTTTTGTTTCGGCCTTTAACTTCTAAAATGAGATCAATACTTTTTTGACACCTAATATTAATTAATAATGTAAATAATTGTCGGTCGCAGCCGTAAAATTAACATTATTACAACGAAGGTCGACCAATGCATCGCCAACTGCCAATGCCGTCAGAATAAAGTCCCTTTCTGCCCCTCGTTGATGCACCGTTATTGATTTATTGGCATAAAATATGGTGGATACAGATACATTAGACTTTTAGATGGTAGCACACCATTTTAAAGTGTCCGTTACGGAGGACGTCCCAGTGGGTGTGTCCCAGTGTCCCCGCCTTGTTCATAGGACTGGTTTTAACACGGCACTGGGGGGTTAACCAGGAGAGTCTGTGTGTCAGAAGGTCTCACCGTCATGACCCCACCCTGTCAGGACCCTCAAAGAGCAACCAGGATTAATAATTCATAGATGAGGAAACCAATTATACAGCGCGGAGCTCGCATCTGGGTGGTGGTGGGACCCCGGGGACCCTAATTGGCCCACCTGCTCTCTGTCTCTGAAGGGGTGAGGTTGGGCTGGATGTGTGTGTGTGTGTGTGTGTGTGTGTGTGTGTGTGTGTGTGTGTGTGTGTGTGTCTCTCTTTGTTCTGATGCCCCTGGCTCGGGGCCTTTAATGTTGTTTTGGGAGCCTCCTCAGCTGACGTCCCAGTACTGATGGACCACACCCATGAGGAGAGAATGTGCCTTTCAATGCTGTTTTGGGACTAATTGACAATTACAAAGCCAGAAGGACCCTCCCCCAAAATAAATATGAATGACATCATAGCAGAGCTTGTTTCCATCATATCAAGCTGAATATCTTTCAGTGTTTTCGACGTTGGGTCGGACTAAAGGAGACATTTGTAGGCGTCACCCGGGACTTCTGAAGTCTCTGCCGATCTATAGAAGAGACTAGAATAGATCATCGTAAAAACTAACGTACGGTTAATCAATAATGACACTAATCATTAGTAGTTGCTGTAACGGTTTTATCAATAAACTTCTGGAAAATTGTAAAAAAAGCTGATCTACCTCCATTTTCTAGCTCACTACCATCCTGAAATGTATATTATTGGTATTACTATTCAATATTACTATGTAATACAATGCAATGTTGCATGATTAGACATTTTGAAATAAGGTTTGTTGGAAACGAAACTAGAGCTGAAACCAACAGTTATAATATGAGCAATTATTATATGATAAGCGATTAGTTCTGGAAAAGTTCCCTCTCTTCTTTCTAGATTTTATTAGAGAAAATAGGCTTTGAACGCATCGGTAACCGATGCGTTCAAAGCCTATTTTCTCTAATAAAACAACGCGAAACCAGCGAAAGTGAACCAGGAAGTAAACAAACAAAGTGTAGAAATACACCTCTGGACTATCTGTGCTCTGGCAGCTAGCACTTTGCTGTAGTCTCTCTCTCTCTCTCTCTCTCTCTCTCTCTCTCTCTCTCTCTCTCTCTCTCTCTCTCTCTCTCTCTCTCTCCGTCTCCCATTTGTCCTTTTGTGGAGAGGAATTCCAGGCTGTCGGCCCGCACAATCAGCCCCGTTCATTAGCATATGAAAGCTGCAGAGGGGCGGCGAGCGCGGCGGGAAAAAAAGGGGAGGGGAACGGGAACGGGGGAGTCATAAAAAAAACAACTTCCAAACCCGTCCCGAAAACCTCTGCTTTTAAATCAGCCGCATGTGCAACCGAGGCCTGGATGCTCGACTGCAAAAACATCCGAGTCGGTCTCCTCTGGTACTTTCATTTCTTTGTTTTATTCGCGGCCGTTGAACAATGCTCCCGCCTGACAGTTAGCATGCTGCTAACGCTAACTGACAAGCTTATCTCTGCAGATGTGATCTGGCTCTCGGGCATTAAATCAATCAATCGGAAGGATTCGCTTCACTCACTTGAGATCTTAATGTCGGGAGGTGGAAACATGGGAGAGCTTGTGTGTGTGAGTGAAGATGACAGGAGTTTACACACACACACACACACACACACACACACACACACACACGTGTTCCTCTCTGTTTTCATAGCTTTTGATCCATAAACGGCCTCAACGACACACACATTGACAGTTCAAGCGGTTCAGACTGAGCATCCTGTAACATCCCGCTTCACTTCCTCTCATCTTCATCTCGGCTCTGGATCATTTCTCCACTGCGCCGGCTTTTTAAATGTTTAAGTGTTGTTGTCCCCTTTTGATTTCAAGTGTGAAGCCCCTCTAGAGGAAAAGATGCGTTTTTATCAAAGCGACTGTTTGTTTTTCTTCTTCATAATGTCGACTTTCTATCTCATAATTTTCACTTTCTATCATAATTTTTACTTTCTATCTCATAACTTTTACTTTCTATCTCATAATTTTGACTTTCTATCTCATAACTTTTACTTTCTATCTCATAATTTTCACTTTCTATCATAATTTCGACTTTCTATCTCATAATTATGACTTTCTATCTCATTATTATGACTTTTTATCTCATTATTATGACTCTCTATCTCATCATTTTCACTTTCTATCTCATCATTTTCACTTTCTATCTCATAACTTTGACTTTCTATCTCATAATTATGACTTTCTATCTCATAATTGTTTTCTTTTTGTGACGGTAATGGGCTTCCATAATTCTTTTGATCGTACAGCATTGCTCTGGATTATTTCTCCACCTGCAGTGGCTTTTCTAAATGTATTGTTACCGCCTTTTGTTTTGTGTGAAGCCTCCCTCTAGAGGAAAAGACACATTTTTAATAGATGAGCGACTTGGTGGTGGAGCCGGGTGTGTAGTGCTCAGTGAGTCCGGCTGCACCGAGGCGTTAAACTATGAAGCGACGCCTCCTCTGAGGCCGGTTAACGTTCACACACTGAGGGCCGCTTCTGACTCCTTCAGCATTCGGTCACAAGCAGCCATGAGTTGTTTTGGGATCTCGTTCATCTGGAGCTGAAGTTATGAACGTGTGAAATAAACATGTCAAAGCTAAATCAACGTCAAGTTTAACGTGACAAAACAGTCCCAGTAAATTACTACAAATCGACAGAATGCCAAAACGTGTCCCACTGTGATGTAATAAATCACTGTATTGCTGCGTCAGCGCCCAGACTTCGGGGGTCTGTCTTCGCTCACGTTGTCGGGGCGTTGCTCTGTAAACTGCAGCGCTCAGCAGGCGGCTGCAGCGTGGACAGAATGCTGATTCACCTCACGCTGCCACGGTAACCCTCCTCCTCCTCCTCCTCCTCCTCTTCCTCCTCCTCCTCCTCCCGCATGCAGACACATAATCCCAGCGACACGTGAGCGCAGCGCTGCAGTGAACGTGCCGTTTGTAAACGTGCATGTGGAGTTCCAGAGGAACAGGAGAAAGAGAGCGTCTCCAGAGGCCAGAACAGGTGTTGGTAACAGAGTAGAGGACGCACATGAAGACGCCTTTCTTCTGCACGACTTCAAGTACCATTCTTCTGAGGAGGGAGAGGGAGAGGGAGAGAGAGAGGAGACAGCAGTGGATGTGAATAAGAAGTAGCTGGATGCTGCCCCGGATGATGGAAAAAAAACTGCCTTGGAAGAGATGCAGCTCTCTTTGGTGCAATGCAGGCAGCGCTGAGGGGGAGGAGCCACGGCCGGTGGGCGGAGCTATGTCTGCACGCATGAGAGTGTGTGTGTGTGGATGTGTTTGTGAGAAGGTGTTGTTTAGTTTAGTGCTTACACCCCTCCTCCCCCCCGTCCCCCCATCACCTCCCAGGCTCCGTCCTCTGAGGTGAGGCTGTAAACATCACAGGGTTGTCATGGAGGTTTGCACACGTGTGTTTTTGTTTTATTTTATCGCCAGTACCGAAGTGTGGAAGCCCGTTTCCACAAGTAAAATAAAAAAAATGAAATGAAAAGATAGTAAGTTAGCATGCGCTTCAGTGGTGCTGGCTTTATTATTATTTTATTTTTTTTACCAGATATCTCATAATATATTTTTTTCACCAGATATCTGATAATTATGGAAGTCCATCTCCACAGTCAAATAAAAACAAGAGATAAAAAGTCATAATTATGAGATAGAAAGTCGAAATAATGAGATATTAAGTGCGCTGGCTTTTTCTTCTTCTTCTTTTTTTACCAGATATCCCATCATTTTGACTTTCTTTCTAAATATGTTGATTTTCATTCAAAAAATGTCAACTTTCCATCTCATAATTTCGACTTTCTCTCTCATAACTTTGACTTTCTCTCTCATAATTTCGACTTTTTATCTCATAATATCTTTATTTTTATTTATTTTTACCAGATATCTCAATTTTTTTTTCTCCACCAGATATCTTATAATTAAAACAAGTCTAAATTATGAGATAGTAAGTGCGCATGCGCTTCAGTGGTGCTGTCTTTTTTTTAAATGTATTTTTTTTTTACCAGATATTACTTTCAATCTCATAATTTAGACTTTCTATCTTATAATTATGACTTTCCATCTCATAATGTTTTATTTCAGTGGCGGTGATGGGCTTCCATAGCCTCATCCAGCCGACAGAGAGCCGTTACGTCATGAGCACAGTGGTGAGGTGCAGCAGCGATTAGCTGACAGAGGATCCATAGATCACTGGTGTGTGTCGCTCACTCCATATCTCTACCTCTCTCTCGTCCATCCCTCTCTCACCGCCCACACAGATCAATAGCTTCAGGGAACAGTTTGCCTGCTGTATGTTTTCACATCTGTGAAGTTGTGTTTTCCTGTTGTCCTTGAACAGCCCCTCCCCCAAAGGCATCCCAGTAAAAAAAGGCGTTAATTGGCCGCCAGGCGCCATACGGGCTTCGACAGTGATGCCGTTTTTTTTGGGTGACAGAGACGGGCGACGCCCCATGTGACTGATCATCATGATGAATCTCCAGCCAAAGCCAGACTGAGAGGTCACCGGGAGGAAGACGGTGCCAAATTAGCTCCGAAGACCCGTCCGCCCGCCCTAGGAAAGCTATTCCCTTGCCATTGTCTGTCCGCACAACACAAACGACATCCATCTGTTTCTCCCTAAAAGAACTCATTTTAAATGCCAGAGAGAAGGGCTCACTCATGGACTGTTTACTGCGGTGATGCAGAATGCAGCGGACACTCCCTCTGCTCTGCTAAACGAACGGTTTAGAAAAGCAGCCTGATGGAGGCGGGACAGAAGAAAAGACGGGTGGATAGAGGGTGATGCTGCAGTGAGGTGCAGCGATAA
The DNA here is from genome assembly GCF_910589615.1 of Taurulus bubalis. NCBI lineage: Eukaryota > Metazoa > Chordata > Actinopteri > Perciformes > Cottidae > Taurulus > Taurulus bubalis. The sequence goes on from NC_136606.1 coordinate 2,591,329, forward strand.
AGGACGGAGGGAGAGAGGAAGAGTGCGAGGGTCTTCATTGCTTCCAGCTGGTCCCGGGTGTGGTCCTCTTATCCTGCAGACCTGCTTTCTGCTCCTCCACAAACATCCCTTTAATTCTGATTTAATTGTGTTGTGCGGTCGTTGTTTTTTTCGCCTTTTGAAATATTTACATGCGAGGGATTTCTCTGTGCAAACTGGCTGCAGGACGCTCCCCAGCTGCTGCGGGGATCGAACCCTTTTCCACCGCAGGGTGACTTGTTGAAATAGTAGGAAAAGCCTAGCGAGTCTCCAGGCCCGTAAATCTAACTGGAGCGCTTGTCATTGTTTTATCGTTTGCTGTGACGACCATCAGCTTTTCTTTTGACGCGTTTTATTGTCTGTCGAGGGTCAGCCGAGGTAGAGAAAGCAGCTTAGTCAGCACTTCCTGTCCAGGCTGGCGTGCGTCCACATCGTCAGCAGCCGCTCTGCCTGGGAGACATATTCATATTCTTTTATCATATTGCACGTTGGAGAATTACATAACCGGAACAATGAGCCACACCGAAAAGCAACAAACACCTGCAAGTGAATCAGTAGACGAGACGTTCACGTTATTGTGAACACAGTTTGGATGTGATTCAACACGGGGGATGCACGTGTCATCACCTGAAAGTATGAGATAGAAAGTCAAGATTATGAGATAGAAAGTCAAGATTATGAGATAGAAAGTAAAGATTATGAGATATCTGGTAAAAGAAAATAATAAAAAGCCAGCACCACTGAAGCGCATGCTCACTTTCTATCTCATAATTTCGAATAAGTTCTGGACGCAACGAGCGCGTCGAGAACATCTGAACCGTTACAGGAAGAGAACCAGGAAGAGAACGGGAAGAGAACCAGGAAGAGAACGGGAAGAGAACGGGAAGAGAACGGGAAGAGAACCAGGAAGAGAACGGGAAGAGAACCAGGAAGAGAACGAGAAGAGAACCAGGAAGAGAACGAGAAGAGAACCAGGAAGAGAACCAGGAAGAGAACGGGAAGAGAACCAGGAAGAGAACCAGGAGGAGAACCAGGAAGAGAACGAGAAGAGAACCAGGAAGAGAACCAGGAAGAGAACCAGGAAGAGAACCAGGAAGAGAACGAGAAGAGAACCAGGAAGAGAACCAGGAAGAGAACGGGAAGAGAACCAGGAAGAGAACCAGGAGGAGAACCAGGAAGAGAACCAGGACGAGAACGAGGAGAGAACCAGGAAGAGAACCAGGAAGAGAACCAGGAGGAGAACGAGGAGAGAACCAGGAAGAGAACCAGGAAGAGAACCAGGAGGAGAACCAGGAGAGAACCAGGAGGAGAACAGGGGGAGAACCAGGAAGAGAACCAGGAGGAGAACCAGGAGAGAACCAGGAGGAGAACAGGGGGAGAACCAGGAAGAGAACCAGGAAGAGAACCAGGAGGAGAACGGGGGGAGAACAGGCCGCCAGATGGACCTGGACCAGGCTCCATTAGTGGAAACGCCAGTTAACATGGATTGAATTTGCTTTTATTAACCGAACCAGATCACGGAGCGAGGATCTAATGACCCGACGTGATGCTACGCTAAAGCTGCGCTCAGCGAGGAGAGACGAGCCGCCATGTTGCTTTCTCTTCTGGCAGGACGGAGACGTGATGCTACGCTAAAGCTGCGCTCGGCGAGGAGAGACGAGCCGCCATGTTGCTTTCTCTTCTGGCAGGACGGAGACGTGATGCTACGCTAAAGCTGCGCTCGGCGAGGAGAGACGAGCCGCCATGTTGCTTTCTCTTCTGGCAGGACGGAGACGCTAATGAAAGAGGATGAAAGTGTCGCTAACAGACACAGCACTTATTAAAGAAAAGGCCGCTTTTAATACCAACGTTTTGCAGCCTTCACCGCACAATGTCCCACTGGCAGCCTCTTTGGTTTCTCCTCCTCTCTCTCTCCTCCTCCTCCTCCTCCTCCTCGTCTCTCCATTATTCAATTAAAGCAGTGAAACACATGTTAAGCTGAACATTAACCGCACAGAGGGATCCTCCATCGGCGGGGATGAGACTCTCCGCCTGGTTTTCATTTGGACGAAGGTGATGCCGCGCGACGGGTGCGCCCCGTAAACCGCCTTTCTGGTTCAGAGAGCCGGGGTTGCCAGGTCTGGGAGCGGAGGAGTTGCCAGGTCTGGGAGTGGAAGACGAGCAGAAGAGCCAGGAAGAGACGCTGTTAGCCTGAGTGGAGGAGACATTTGGTTCTATACCAGTTGTGATTACTGCAGAGATTGACAGTGTCCGTCGTAGCCTTTGTGTGTGTGTGTGTGCGTGTGTGTGTGTGTGTACGGAGGCTAATGGGGTCGAGGAACAGTCGGGTGCAGAGCAGGGATTCAGGTGCAGAGGTCCCGTCCAGCCTCCCCTCCGGTCCCAGCGGGGTCATCCATCAGCCGAGCTCCAGGCCTCTTTTCTTTTCTTTTTTCTCCCGTTTGATTGATCGCTAATGACTGGCACTAATGGACATGTGGCTGATCTCACACACACACGTGACACAACACACACACACGGGTGCATCAGGGTTCTTACGCTCATGAAAAACCTGGGAAAGTTGTGTAAATACATACAGGCATCTATGTAAATGTTTATTCTTTTAATCAAACTATTGTCTCATTCATTTGAGTCATTTAAGGTTTACTGTATGCTTTGTATTCTCATTGTTAGTTTAAATACTACATTTACTCACTTTTTACTGTTTACACCCAGATTTCACTGAATGTTTGTAATGAACGTTTGAGTTAAAATCATGGAAAAGTCATGAAAATCCATTGGTCAGAATGTGTATGAAGCCTGTGCATGCAAACACACCAGCGTGCAGAGTATCTCACACACACACACACACACACACACACACACACGCATTGGTAGAAGTTCACACTCCTCTCCGACACACTTATCCCGGGCCTTTTCCACAGTCTCCACATTCCACTGGCCGTATCTCACCGAAAGGCCCCAACTGCTTTTAATCAGCCGGGTCACGAGGCGCTCCAGATGGGCCTCAGCGCCGGGTGGGACAGCGTGGTGGTGGAGGAAGAGGAGGAGGAGGAGGAGGAGGAGGCGTTAGCTCGTAATAGTCAACATATTTGTCTCCCCTCCCCTCCCGTGTTGCGTCACCCTCCTCAGAGACCCGCGCTGGACAGCTTGAGCCACGCTGCCACTTCCAGCGCATTGCATTTCTAAGCCTCTCACTTTTCCAGCGTTTTTTTTTTTTTTTTTTTACTTGCTAACATTTTCCATCGCCAGACTGCATGCTCCGGGTGTTTTGAAAAGAGCACTGTGTGCTTTTACAGGCTGAGGAAAGACGGAGGTGTATGTACACACTGCAGGTTTTTTTACCCCCTCAAATGTCTGTAATGTCGAGTTCACGGAGTACAGAACGCCTGGTCTGGACGTGAAGCCCATATAGCATGTACACAATGTGCAGGGAATCTCTTTTTCCAGTATTTATCAGCCTAACCAGAGGAGGAATTACACTTCATGGATGTACCAGAATCCTTTTCTGGTCAGCGTTCCTTCTGGCCAGAATCCCAAAAGGAATGTCAAGTTACCAGGAATGTAGGAGTCGATACCAATACCAGTGAAATTCACAAATTCATGATAGCCAATTCAATAGTGTGGTAAAAAACTAAAACAAAACACTCTAATATGCATTTTATATTGCTGTTAAAACATGTAAAGCTGTTGCTCACAGCAACCGTTAGCTCGCCTTCGTCCTGACGATGTCGCCGCAGGATTAGTTGTTAGGGAATAAATACTGTGCCGCCCCCGGACACATCGGGAGAGAGTTCTTGAGACTTTTTGGATTTTGTATAACGATAGTTTTGAGCCTCGCCAACACCAGAAAAACAAGCATCGTCATCTTCAGAATTCTGGCACCGACCTGGTACCAAAGTGTTGGTTCTTGAGACACCTCTGCACCGCCCTCTTATATACACAACTACAAGGTGTATATAAGAGTTTACCTTATATTTACCACCTCTACGCCTTCCTCTTATCCAGTTAACATCGGGACGAAGGAGGAAAACTGCGGGACAAGAAGATGTTGTGAAGTCCTGAACGTAAAAGTGCATCCAGTCCAAAAGATGCGGGTTCAAAGCTGGACGGCGATGGCACTGACCACGATCTCTCCATCCCAAAGGACCCATAAACACACAGTCATTTCACCATTCAGCCGTCTAACGGCCACAAACGCTGGTCTTTGACATTATAAAGTCTGGCGCTCTGCTTTGACGGTGTTTACGACCCGTTACCTTGGACACCGTAGCGCTAATCTCCCCCTTTCCTCTCTCCCCTCGTCACCTCTCACGTTACGTCGCCTCGTTCCCAGCGCTGAAGCCCGTCGGGTCGACGCTCGCAGGCCGCGCCTCCCGGGTGAAGGTCACCGCACATCCGCGCCGCAGGAAGCGTCTGAGGACGCTCTGAGCGGGACGGGGTCCGACCGAGTGCCCGGTCGTTCCTGAAAGCAGAGCGGTTCCTGTCCTCGCAATGGGAATGTGGAGAGAGAGAGAGAGAGAGAGAGAGAGAGAGAGAGAGAGAGAGAGAGAGAGAGAGAGAGAGAGAGAGAGAGAGAGAGAGAGAGAGAGAGAGAGAGAGAGAGAGAGAGAGAGAGAGAGAGAGTAGATGTGAGAACAAGAGGGGGGCTTTCCTGGTTCATGGAAAGAGCAAGACTTAGTCATCTCAGGTTTTTGGAGTCTCAGCTACTGCCCCGAAACGACGTATGTTCACATGAAGTCATACAGCATAACTTGTAATACAGTGCAAGATTAGATGGTCAGACGTCTGTCGAAAAGGTTATCATGAACATTCAAGCTCCCAATCTCCCTCCACCTTGCTAAACACTGGCTATGTTAGCATCGATCGCTGGCTTGACTATCTAGCTAGCTACAATCAGATATGCAGCCAGACCCAGACATACATTGTGCATCAAGCTAGCACTCAGATACAACATTTACCTCGACAGACAATCCCTTGAACTTGAGGATCTGAACTCGTGAACTGTTTTTTGACCCGTGGAGAAAGTATTTTGAGGATTTTAAATACAAAATGACTCCACTCTAAAGTGTTTTCTTACAAATTACGTTGGATTTTATATCTTCCCCATCAAATACAAGTAATAGAAATACTGCCCATCTCTGGTGGAAATGCAGTGACATCGTTGCAGAGCGTGAACGTCCACAGAGGTCGGAGGTCGGGGGTAGATCAGAAAATGCTTCCACGTGTGGTTTGATGCCTTTTTTGTGCCTTTTTTTGGTTGCAAAAATATCGCCGACATGACGGTTCTGCAGGCCGCTCTCCTGCATTGAGCTCCGTCACGGTTCCTGCAGCGTTCTAGTCAATGGGATCCACTGAGTGAGGTTCTCTCTGTTCAGCAGCAGATCTCAGCTCTCCTCAAAGGATTAGGGCGACGTTGGGCAACCCTGTGATTGTTGCTCCCGTGGCTTAAAGCCGTCAACTCACGCGATCCGTCCTTCCCAGTTTAGACTGGAAAGGTGCTGAACTAATGAGCTCTGGATTAAGCTAACCCTCTGCTGCGATCCACCCGCGTCACCTTTCTCTTTCTCTCAGCCGGCTGTGTGATCGTGACTCGTCAGCATCCCTGCAGCCCTCCTGGCCGCCTAGCATTCATACAATATAAAACGACATGTTTGGTCGCTACTACTTTTAAATAAACATGTTGTTATCCCTGCTATCAGTTCCTCTTCCTCTTTACTCTGGTGTGATGCTAATCTTCATGGGAGCAGACGTTTATAGCCGGGGCGATGTTTGACGTTCACGATAGACCTGTTTACTTCTGCCAAGTTGCTCGAGTAGTACAATGAGTAGTACAATGAGTAGTACAATGAGTAGTACAATGAGTAGTACAATGAGTAGTACGGTGAGTAGTACGGTGAGTAGTACAATGAGTAGTACGATGAGTAGTACAATGAGTAGTACAATGAGTAGTACAATGAGTAGTACAATGAGTAGTACGATGAGTAGTACAATGAGTAGTACAATGAGTAGTACAATGAGTAGTACGATGAGTAGTACAATGAGTAGTACAATGAGTAGTACAATGAGTAGTACAATGAGTAGTACAATGAGTAGTACAATGAGTAGTACGGTGAGTAGTACAATGAGTAGTACGGTGAGTAGTACGGTGAGTAGTACAATGAGTAGTACGATGAGTAGTACAATGAGTAGTACAATGAGTAGTACGGTGAGTAGTACGGCTTGTTTGTGAGGCTGCAGACCCACAGACCGGAGTGGAAGAGGCTTCCTCTGCTCCGTCGGGGTTTAAGTGTCTTGTCTGGTGTCACTCACACGCAACCCTTCACCTTTCGCCCTGACCTTGAAACCTAATTCCGTTTAAGTTGCCGGTGAAAGCTCAGCTGTGTGTGTGTGTGTGTGTGTGTGTCTGTGTGTGTCTGTGTGTGTGTGTGTGCATGTCAGTGTTTTCAGGACTCCTCTCTGTCTCCAGTAGAATCCATCCTCTCTCCCACCAACAGATTATAAACAGATCTAATGCTTAATCAGTTGCTCTGGCTCAGCACCGGCTTCTCACGTATACAAGATGGATGCAAAGCAAAAGGTATAAAGGGCAGTGCATCACACACACACACACACACACACACACACACACACACACACACACACACACACACACACACACACACATACATGTGAGCCAAAAGGGGCCCGACGTGCTGGTCGTATGGTCATCTGGTCTCAGGCCAAACCCCACCAGACTGGCAGAGAGGCGGCGGGTGTTTCTGTGCAGCCGTTGAACCATCTGGCCCTTAATCTGGGTTTGCGGCCCCTTTTCTCTTTGCCTCTTGCAGTCACACATAAGCCCCAGCATGCACCACTGCCCAGTCACTAGTGCATGTGAGCATTTTATAGTACAAGGGACCGTTATGTCATATTCTTGTTCGGATTAATTTCATGTTTCCTGCCTCCAGCTTGTTAGGATCTCTTTCTTAAAGGGACAGATTGTTTATTTGTTATGCATTGTGTATATATATATATATATATATATATATATATATATATATATATATATATATATATATATATATATATGTATATATATATATATATATATATTTATATTGCATGTGTGCTTGATTTTTAATGGCCGCTTCAGGGCAAGTTTTCCTGCAAGGGGAAAGAAAGGAATTCATAACCGTGGATAATTTTAAATATTTGTCTTATAAAACGTTTGGTTTCCAGCACTGCTGAGATAATAACATCTTGTGATGGTGATGCCGCAGCACAACATGTTTCCCTCTCTGTCGACAGTGTTCAATCTCTAGCTGTGTCTTTGTGATCGACACAGCCTCATAAATTGTTCATGTATCGGCCCATGCATTGCACTCACACCAGCATGACAACGAAATACAAAGCAAGCAGGACTCAGTCATTTCAAATGAGTTCTGGGAGATGAGGATATCAGAATGGTGCTTTGGGTCTGCAGTCTCTCTAATGGTCAGCAGGGGGCGACTCCTCTGGTTGCTAAAAAGAAGTCAGATTGTTTGGAAGTCTGTCAGAAAATGATCACTTGATTTATTCAAACATCAGTTTAATTTAAATATACTATTAAGTACGGTATGCTTTAGGGCGGGACTACTGTGTGATTGACAGATTGCTACCAGAGCCATACACGGCGTCCAAATATGGTCACTTCTGTTGGTTCCAAAAATCCAAGATGGATGAAGTTTAAAAGTCTTAACAGTTGCACACAAGCTTGACATTGATTAGTGAGAAAAGGTTATCGGTCGTGACTGTCGATAACTGAGGGAATGTTGAAGGGTTTTGTGTTGGCGACGGGATCAAAACCAGTATTCATGTCGATGAAAGTGATTCGTCTCAACGGCCTCGTGATGAAGAGACAATGACGTCTCTTTGACCCTCGAGCGTTCGCTGAAGGCAAATGAAGCAGTTAAGAACACTTCACAACTCTTATCTTTAAGTGCTTCCTCTAAAGGGTTAGTCCACTTGGACTCATTTAACGCAGGTTAAGAAAACACACACACACACACACACACACACAGCTCTGATCCGTCAGCCCTGTGGAGGAACCACACATTCCAGTGAGTAATGGCGCCGCTGCAGAGATGAAGAGTCTTTTCTCCGGCTCGCGGCCCAGGTCCTCATTGCGTAACGGGGGTTTTGTTGGACAGAGGGGACGGTCATGATGCGGCTCTTTTAAACGGAAGAATGCTTTGATCCGATGTGATATCAGCGACGGGGCTTCCTGGAGTCGGTGTGAGCGACGCTCCGTGACGTCAGCGCTCGGCTGAACGACCACATTCTTCTCCCCTCGGTCACACCTGCCCCGCCCTGAATGAACCCCGTGTCTGTCTGGACGTCTGCAGCAGCTCTCATGAACTCTCACAAACTCTCATGAGCTCTCACAAACTCTCATGAACTCTCACAAACTCTCATGGACTCTCACAAACTCTCATGAGCTCTCACAAACTCTCATGAGCTCTCATGGACTCTCATGAACTCTCACAAACTCTCATGAACTCTCATGGACTCTCATGCACTCTCATGAGCTCTCATGGACTCTCATGCACTCTCATGAGCTCTCATGAGCTCTCATGAGCTCTCATGCACTCTCATGAGCTCTCATGAGCTCTCATGCACTCTCATGAGCTCTCATGAACTCTCATGCACTCTCATGAACTCTCATGGACTCTCATGAGCTCTCATGGACTCTCATGAGCTCTCATGAACTCTCACAAACTCTCATGAGCTCTCATGAGCTCTCATGAACTCTCATGAGCTCTCATGAGCTCTCATGCACTCTCATGAGCTCTCATGCACTCTCATGAGCTCTCATGCACTCTCATGAACTCTCATGCACTCTCATGAGCTCTCATGAACTCTCACAAACTCTCATGGACTCTCACAAACTCTCATGGACTCTCATGAGCTCTCATGCACTCTCATGAGCTCTCATGCACTCTCATGAACTCTCATGGACTCTCACAAACTCTCATGAGCTCTCATGCACTCTCATGAACTCTCATGCACTCTCATGAACTCTCATGGACTCTCATGAACTCTCATGTACTCTCATGAGCTCTCATGGACTCTCATGAACTCTCATGGACTCTCATGAACTCTCATGCACTCTCATGAACTCTCATGCACTCTCATGAACTCTCATGGACTCTGATGGACTCGCATGGACTCTCATGGACTCTGATGGACTCTCATGGACTCTGATGGACTCTCATGGACTCTGATGGACTCTCATGAACTCTCATGGACTCTCACAAACTCTCATGAGCTCTCATGCACTCTCATGAACTCTCATGCACTCTCATGAACTCTCATGGACTCTCATGAACTCTCATGTACTCTCATGAGCTCTCATGGACTCTCATGAACTCTCATGGACTCTCATGAACTCTCATGCACTCTCATGAACTCTCATGCACTCTCATGAACTCTCATGGACTCTGATGGACTCTCATGGACTCTCATGGACTCTCATGGACTCCGCCCGGAACGCAGCGTCCAAAACCATTTCTGTCCAACCGAGTCTGTCTCTTGAGTAATCCACATTCCCTCATTTCCCCTGAGTCCAGTGAACATTGGGTTTATTTGTCACCTAACTTGCGTACTTCAGTAACGGTCATTTGAACCCAAACAAGGATCTTTTCCTCGACCTGACTGAGTAGTTTTGCTGCCTGAACCTAAAGGAGTGGTTTCCTGTGAAGGCGAGGCAAGACAAGTGTATTTGTGACGCGCATTTCAACAACAAGGTGATTCAAAGTGCGTCACATAAAACCATTAAAAGCATCAAAACATAATGCAGGAGAAACCAATTAAGAACTTTCATTTTAAAAGGGTCCCTCAGGGTCTCTGAGGGTCTCTGAGGGTCTCAGCAGAGCTGCAGCTTTCATGGACCTTGTTCCAGATGTGTGGAGCAGAAAAGCTGAACACTGCTTCTCCGTGTTTAGTTCTGACTCTTGGACCAGGAAGTAGACCCGTCCCAGACGACCTGAGGGGTCTGATGGTTCACGAGGCAGAAGACGGAAGTTTACTTGGCACATTGCACAGAATGTAGAGCAACACGTTGAGCAGTACCAGCAGCTCAGACGAGATGTGGAAAGACGTCTCTGATCCGCAGCGTCACTCGGGTCAGGAATCAGACCCCCGGCCTCGCTGAGAAAAAACAAAAAAACGCGGGCAGAATATTCTTTTGTCAAAGGATTAATCAACAAATAGTTTAAGTTTATTGTTTATTATATTTTATATATGTATGTTTCATTTGCTGGACTGGGTCTGATCCACCCAACGGCATTGTGGGCCGTTAGAGGAGATGCAGTGTGATGTCACTAAGTGAGGTTCTGGGCGTTGCACGTCAGCGTCTTCACCGATGAACCCGGAGCTGTGATGAAGTGCAGCGAAGGGCGTCTGCAGAAAGAGAAGGGGGGGGGGGGGGGGGGGGTTGAGAGGACGCACCCAAGGAAGGAGGGAGGAGAGGAGAAAGGAAGGAGTGAGGAGAGGAGAGAGGAAGGAGGCAGACTTACAGAGCGCCTCGCCTCGGGCCAGATGTATAGATAGGAAATCACCGGGGAGTTTTCCGCGGCCCAGCATTCCTCTCTCCGACACGACGGGCATCCACGATGACTCCAGAGTGCACGTGACTCCAGAGTGCACGTGACACCAGAGTGCACGTCTTCTGGAACTCCTCCTCTCACTCTTCCTCTCTCACTCTTTTCTATTATTTTCTCTCCCCCCTTTTCCCTTTTCTCCCTCACACTCCGTCTCTTGCTCGGATCATAATAGTGGTGTAATTTACAGCTCTCGGTCAGCTCGGGGCTGGCTGTGTGTGTGTGTGTGTGTGTGTGTGTGTGTGTGTGTGTGTGTGTGTGTGTGTTGTTTAAAGGGCGTGTCCCACAGTCCTCATCAGGGTTGGCTCCAGAGCAGAGCGCCTCTTTGCATAACCAAGACCAGATCTGCCTCCTGCTAAATCTCTTACAGTCCGCTGAAGGCCTCGACAAATACGCCGATTAAAATGTCCTTTAGTACACCGGCATGATTTTATTATTTAACCTTTTTAGTGAGCAGATTATAAGCATCATATCCATATAACAAGAGCACCTAAACCCTGAGGTGAGAAATTAGGAGATCAGATAACACTTTAAATGTACATTAGCCAAAAAAGATGGCTTGAAATTCTCCCTTTCTCTCTGACAAACAGTCAAAACCCCGAATAAATTCAATTTGTAAGGATGTAAAACAGAGTAATGGAGCTAATGCTCACATTTGAGAAGCTGGAAGATGCAAATATTGGATTTTTAGCCGAAAAAACGGGTTAAACATCGAGCATTCAAATATTTTTGGATTCATTTTAAGTTATCGTTTATTAAGGCATGAAGAGAAAACATGCTAAAAGTCTCATTAGCCTGAAAAGTGGGGACATAATCTGTGTGTGTGTGTGTGTGTGTGTGTGTGTGTGTGTGTGTGTGTGTGTGTGTGTGTGTGTGTGTGTCTCCCATCACTTGCGACGACTTCCTACAGAAATAATTACAATCCAGAGGACAGCAGCTGCAGTGATGTGAGGTAAACACACACACGGCGGCTCATATCGAGATTAATATTTCATATTCCGTTTATTTTTAGAGTTTTGGGAGCGTCTCTCTAGTCCCTTTATGAATTTTAAATGGCAGCAGTGAATATTGCAGTGGGGATGACGTCTGTTATTTCCTGCGTAGGATTATGTTTTATGATTTAATCTGTAGATTAGTTTTCAATTAATTAAATAGTAGCTAGAGAAAAGAATGAGACGAGGTGGTAGAGTGGTTCTACATCATCATGTGACATCATCACGTGACATCATCACGTGACATCATCACGTGATCGCAGTGTTTCAAGTTCCTGCGTCCACCTTTCACTCCGTCGGCTCAACTGGAAATTGGCTAAATCCGGATGGTATTATATGTTATTTAGTGTTGTCTAAATATGCTTTGGTGCCCGGCTGAACGGTGTAGATTAAATTTAAATATCCTTGCGTATAAAACGGCATCCCAAATTCACTGTAATCTCCTCTCAGCGTTAATCCGGTTTTAAAAGGCTGTAATCACGGCAGAGGACGAGAGCTTCACTTATTCTCAGACCACACAAATCATAATCACCATGATTTAACACGATTACACTTCGACTTTGGAAACATGGTGAAGAACATTCAGTACATTTTGAAGGTAAACGCATCCACCTGGTGTACTTTGAGGGTACAATTAATCAGTTGGGTCTGTGAAGAACTTCAAAAACGAGACTCAAGAGGAGTCAGACGGGTTGCCGGCAGTTACGACGTCCAAGGGACAAGGTGGGTTGCTTAGAAGGCGGGTTGCTTAGAAGCTTCCGGTCGGAGCCAGGAAGCTCCGGGCCTTTAGAAGCCGACGTAGATCCGGTGCGGAGAAGAAGTCGCCCAGCGAGCGCCGGCCGGTTGATCCCCTGACCCGCCACCGTGCAACAAATCTCATCCCTATAATCTCAGATAATCTTGTTTATTCCCCAAATCGTTTGATTGCACTCGTGTTTTTCTTTTTTTTTTCTGGTTCCAGACAACCTGGACTATTTGATCTCCTTTCTAGTGAACGCACGCCTTTCATGAGCGAGGCCTCCCCGTGACGCTCTCCCTCCGGCGGCCCGACCCCAGACCTCAGCCCAGGGGATTCCAAGATCTCCTTACAGCGCTGCTATATGGGCTCTTTATGAAGCGCACGCTTCCTCAAAGGAGCCCTTTCAGGCTCAGCGGCTGCGTTTACATTCCGGGTGGACAGGTCCGTCCATACGTCGCGCCGTGAATCAGGTGTTTGTCTCAACCGCCTGATTGATGGTGTCTGTGTGCAGTTTCCAGACGTGGGCGGTTAGCGGTTAGCGGTTCTGGATCGGGTGAATCCTGCTTTAGCTCCAGAGCCACTTTAGCACATAAACCCCCAATGTACACTCACCCGTTGTTTATACGAGCTCCTAATAAAAAGGTAAATACAACCGCGTTGTAATTTCATTTACGTCAAACTGTCATTCTGAATATGTAATATCAGACGCACAGAAGCAGGAAGATACTGCACGTTGAGCCGCTGACCTCCAGCTCATCTCACCGCCTGACAGGAGCACAGCGGCGTCTTCATCAGCGTCTTCATCAACGTCTTCATCAGCGTCTTCATCAGCGTCTTCATCGCCGCCTCCCGTCCCGGGGTCACCTCCCCGAGGGCCGACGAGAGATGCGACAATTAAACGACGACCGGGATATTTATTAATTTTTTACTCCAGAGGCGTTCGTGGGGTTTTTTCGGCCGTCATTGCAAACATATGATTGTTTTCTGAGAGCAGCTGCTGAGGAGTGAATGAGCTGAGGAGTGAATGAGTGAATGAGTGAATGAGCGGCCGGCTGAATGCCTGATTGGCAGAGGCGATTGTGTGGAAGTGTCGAGGGACCTACGGAGACAATTGTCCGGATCGAGCCGGGCTCAACCCCCCTGCTGCTCGGGCCTTTTGTCTTGCCTGGTAGTTTTTGGGGTGAGTTTCCAGCCCACAACTCCTCTCTGCAGCCACAGCTCCGCCTGGAAGGAAACCCCCTGTACTTTCTTCTTCTCCTTGTTGATCCTGGACGTCTCGAGAGCAGCAGAGTTTCTCCTCCGTCTCCCCACAGATGGTCTCCACAGAAAACCCTGAACCTTGATGGAGCGGAACAGGACCGACGCTCTGGCTCCTGAATATATTATATATATATATATATATAATGTATATATTATATAATGTATACACAAACAGCCGGGTTAAAACGTTTACGGCTAGAGAAATTCTACAAAAAGGGGACTTCTAAAGAAGAAGTCTTCTAAAGACTTTTAAATGTCTTCTATTGCTTTAAGCAGACTACATTAACAGTATTCGCTCTGTTTCTTCGTCCTCATTTACCGCCCCTTGCTCCTCCTCGCCTATTGACACCCGATAGCATTAAAATGATATAATGGGCCCTCATATGCAGCATCAGACTCTGCTGCCTCCTCATCCGAGCCCGAGACGCGATCAATCTGCTCTGGTATCGGCTCGATCAGCCCGGCGCCGCCTCCCTCCCCGTGGCGGTGTGAAGAAGGGCATTGTGGGTGCGCGGTGGTGTGGGCGCGCGGTGGTAGCAGCTCCATCGCCCTCATTAGCAGCCCTTTGTTACAGTAAGCCTCACCTCGCGGAGCCCAGATGCAGCGAGTCCAGATTAGATCCTACACCCGCCAGGAGTCCTGAAAAGCCACCCTGAATCGAGCCTAATCCTCCTGCAAGACTTTCTCTTTTCTTCTCGCTCCCTCCCCCACACACACACACACACACACACACACACACACACACACACACACACACACACACACACACACACACACACACACACACACAGCTAAGATAAATAAAGTTGGTCACACACGAGAACCAATCGGAGACTTCAGAACTACTTATTGTAGTTTTTGGAGCCCAGTCGATGCCTTGTGTCTTTAATCCCCGTCCAGAGTTCCTGTCAGCTGCTAGCAGACCACAGGCCCCTTTTCTCTTTGTTACACAAATCAGAGCTGCAGATAATCATCTAATAAATCCTAGACCCCAAGATTTGAGGGGATTATAATGAAAAAGCACCATGAAACAACCTGGATTTCATTGTGTTGTGTTCCTCCAGAAACGTAAACATCTGAAACCAGTTTGGCTTCTCAGGGAACGCGACGACGCTGGCTGTTAAGTTTGAGGGACTTTTCGATGGAAATGCAAAAGACAGAACAGCTTTTCCTCTCCAACCAGTTCTGCTCCTTTTAGTGGTAGAACAAACTGCGTTAGAGCAAACTGCGTTAGCTCAAACTGTGTTAGCACAAACTGCATTAACTCAAACTGCGTTAGCACAAACTGCATTAGCTCAAACTGCGTTAGCTTAAACTGCATTAGAGCAAACTGCGTTAGCTCAAACTGTGTAGCACAAACTGCGTTAGCTCAAACTGCGTTAGCTCAAACTGCATTAGCTCAAACTGCGTTAGCTTAAACTGCATTAGAGCAAACTGCGTTAGCTCAAATTGTGTAGCACAAACTGCGTTAGCTCAAACTGCGTTAGTTCAAACTGCGATAGCTCTAACTGCGTTAGTTCAAACTGCGTTAGAACAAACTGCGTTAGCTCAAACTGCATTAGAACAAACTGCGTTAGCTCAAACTGCGTTTGCTCAAACTGCGTTAGCACAAACTGCATTAGCTCAAACTGCGTTAGAACAAACTGCGTAGCACAAACTGTGTAGCACAAACTGCGTTAGCTCAAACTGCATTAGAACAAACTGCGTTAGCTCAAACTGTGTAGCACAAACTGCGTTAGCTCAAACTGCATTAGAACAAACTGCGTTAGCTCAAACTGTGTAGCACAAACTGCATTAGCTCAAACTGCGTTAGCTCAAACTGTGTTAGCACAAACTGCATTAGCTCAAACTGCGTTAGCTTAAACTGCATTAGAGCAAACTGCGTTAGCTCAAACTGTGTAGCACAAACTGCGTTAGTTCAAACTGCGTTAGTTCAAACTGCGTTAGAACAAACTGCGTTAGTTCAAACTGCATTAGCTCAAACTGCGTTAGCACAAACTGCATTAGCTCAAACTGCGTTAGAACAAACTGCGTAGCACAAACTGTGTAGCACAAACTGCGTTAGCTCAAACTGCATTAGAACAAACTGCGTTAGCTCAAACTGTGTAGCACAAACTGCGTTAGCTCAAACTGCATTAGAACAAACTGCGTTAGCTCAAACTGTGTAGCACAAACTGCGTTAGCTCAAACTGCGTTAGCTCAAACTGCGTTAGAACAAACTACGTTAGCTCAAACTGCGTTAGCTCAAACTGCGTTAGCACAAACTGCACTAGCTCAAGCTGCGTTAGCACAAACTGCGTTAACTCAAACTGCGTTAGCACAAACTGCATTAGCACAAACTGCGTTAGCTCAAACTGCGTTAGCACAAACTGCGTTAGCACAAACTGCGTTAACTCAAACTGCGTTAGCACAAACTGCGTTAGCACAAACTGCATTAGCTCAAACTGCGTTAGAACAAACTGCGTTAGAACAAACTGCGTTAGAACAGTCTTTTTTTCAGTCTTTTTTTCCGAGCTAGTGTCAAAGAGCTGCCGGTAGTTTGCTGTGTGTTTGGACCCGTTCACCTGTTGCCGTGTTGGTCTGTTTCATACCGAGGGGGAGCATAATTCATTGTTGGAAAGTCAGAGTAAGCACTTTGAGGACGTCCTGTTGGGCTCTGGGAAACTGCGTCGGCCATTTGTCCGACACTGGCCACATACACACTTTCCATTTCAAGCAGTTGAATGCTCTCGGGTCTCGTATACTCGTCTCCCGTTGGACGGGTCACAGGCTGGTTTTCCAGAGGTCGGTCCTCCTCCAGTCCACCTGAAGCTGTTTGCTTCCTGCCAAGAACACCAGAAGAATAATGTAGTGTCTCATCCGGGCCAACGGTACGGCTTAACAATTTTGAGAAAAAAATGATCTATTTACGATTGTTTTGACCGATATTTCATTTAACCCTTCAGGGTCTTAGGCCTTTTTCTCAATTTTGCATAATTTCTTAAATTCACCTTTTTTGTAACACCCATGTGTTACATCTACAATTGCAGAACAATCGCAGCTCTCTATATAATGAGACACAAGTGTAAAGGGATAATATGGCCCTAAAGCTGAAAAAGCAGTATTTTGATGCATATTTTGGCTACGACAAATATCAGATAAACACTTCTGTGTGCGTTGAAATAGCTCGAGCCGATTTGTGTGTAACTCCAGCTGCCTTTAAGACAATTAGTCGTAAGAGCTGCTTATAAGTGGCTATTTTCCCGCTAGTTCCACCTGGTAGGAGTCAAATACTACATGCGTGTTGTGAAGGGATGGATGCTTTTACACCTTCATAACACCTAGCATCGGTTTCAATCCCTCTGTCACGCTTCTTTGAAGCATTTATACCCTTTTCCGTTAGCTGCAGTCCTTCACGAGAACGTAAAAGCACCGAGGATGCCGTCTCATACCGTCTGTTGCTCTGGACAATCAGCCTTTCCCTGATGTTTCCTTTGTGTTCAGGCCCTCTGACGAATATCAGCTCTCCAAACAAAGTCCTGGGTTGTTTACAGCCGTTGGGTTAATCCTCCAGAACGTGACTCCCCTGCTTACTTTCACTCCGCGACTACAACGCCCGACACCCTCGTCCCGGCGGCCGGCATTGCTGTGGTGTGGTCCGTTGCCCCGACAGCAGCACAATATTTCTGGGCGGCGTGTCTAGTTTTTGCGTCTGCATGGCACCAAAAACCCGACGAGAAATTCCATGGAAAGGAATCTTTTCCTTCTTATCATGTGTTTTAGATTTGCAGGAATGTGGAGACGTATGTGATGCGGATTGAAGCCCCGTCACAGTCTGAAACGCACCAGCGGAGGTCAGAGGCATTGTTTGGCTGCAGAGCGAGCCTCTAATGGCTGTTAGCGGTTATGCTAAACAAAAGGCATCTTCATAAAGTCACTCACACACTCGCAGTAGACTTCTGGAGGCGGAATCCTTGCTTTGGCGTCAGGGGTCACGCGTCTATGTCTATTCCCGCCGTCTGAATGTGGTCACAAGATGCTCTACGACAACAAAAACTGAAACGCCAAGGGGGGTACATTCCTCCACTGGCGTTCCTGATGTCGTTTTCATGGTCGCCGAACGTCTCGGATGGCAAATATTCCTCCGAATGGGAACGGGCCTTTACAGGGTGTTTACGCGTCCCGCGGCCAGTGAGCTCGCAATTATTGGGACCAATAAAGCTGCGTTCACACCAAAAGCGTTGCGAATTATGTGCCAAAATTTGCCTCATTCGCGTGAGTTTAAATATTTAAACTCGACACTGAAGGAGCTCTGGAAGCGGCTTCATTCAGACACTCGTCCTGGAGCTGTGTGCGACTACGGATAATATTATGAACCCAGGCACGGGGGCGTTTGATGTTCCTGGGACTTCCACAATAAGTATAAAGCAGAACTAGAGGTTATTTCAATGGTGGATGGCGGAAATAGTAACTGTTCTTACGGAGATAAGCCACGGAGATAAGCCACGGAGATAAGCCACGCCCCCTTTCCGCCGTGAAAAAGCAAGTGAAGCGAATTAAACACAAGGTCGAGCGAGTAAACCCACGTGAAAAAGCGTTGCGAAAAAGCTGGAATTCAAAATGGGACAAAAATGCAGAACCATTGTCCTCAAGCAACGTTTCACAGACTTATTCAACATTTCGTGAGCGACCACAGAGCGGCACAGAGCCCCCGAGACCAAAGTGTGATTAAATATTAAACGGATGTTTTGGGCCCTTCAGAGGGAGGAGAGAGGGTTTCACTGTCGTGGTCCAGGTGGTTCTCGACCCATTGTTACGGGGCGGTTTAAGGGCTCGATCGCGTGACCTTTGGGCTCGTAATCAAGGCCACCTAAACCTAGAACCGGGTCAGGATGAGGACCCGGTTTTATTGAGCTGGAGACGAGACATAAACACTACAGACGCTCCTCCAGCTGGTCTGAAAGCACCCACAGAAAAACAAATACCTCTTCGTTCACCTCTTTTATTGTGTGTGTGTGTGTTCGTGTGTGTGTGTGTGTGTGTGTGTGTGTGTGTGTGTGAGTGAGAACCTCAAGTGAGGGTTGAAGCATGCTGGGGGGAGTTCACCTGCCACTCAAAGGAAGGACTGGTCCCCGAAATGATCCCTAAACATCTGAATCTTTATTCCAACATCTGTCTTTTTATTTGTCTGTTAATTAAACACGACTTTTTACACCATAAAAAAACACAAAATAAACACAGTTAAAAAGCCTGAACCAGGGCGAGGGTCTTACCAGACGCCCCATATATATATATATATATATATATATATATATATATATATGTTAAATAAACAAATATACAGGATTGTTTATGCAACTCCTGCTCGTCTCCCGGACCACGAAGCTGCCACCCAGGCGTCGGTCCTTTGTAGGGGCCAGATGTAGGCATGCAGGAGGGTGTGTGTGTGTGTGTGTGTGTGTGTGTGTGTGTGTGTGTGTGTGTGTGTGTGTGTGTGTGTGTGTGTGTGTGCTTTATAGTTATTACAGATTCCATATGCTTCCTTATCTGTATTAGTCCCACTTGACTTCCTCCGCAGGCTGTGAAAACAACCCCTGCGTCCTGACAGATAGCAACTCTGTGCCGTGTGATTCCTACGACAAAAACTATTTGGGAATATTCCTCATATTTCACTCGTGTGTGCGTCTCCTCTCCTCCTTTAAAAAACAAAGTTTTCTCATGATTTATTGATGAGCCTCGACACGCAGGTCTGTTGGCTCAAACTTTGAAAGGCTGCCAGCGGAAGAGGTGCGTTAGAGAGAGATGGAGGAGACAGGAAAGGGGAGAGCGTTCACTTCAGGCCGCCTGGTGTGTGTGTGCGAATATGTGTGTGTGTGTGTGTGTGTGTGTGTGTGTGCGCATACTTGGGAGAGAGTTTTGTGAGGCGAGTGGGTGGGTGCGTCAGGCAGTCGGCTCTCTGCAGAGCACTCAGCCGCTGCTCTGCTCTCGGCTGGGTGGAAACATCATGATCACCAGAAGAACGGCTCCGTCCCCCCGACAGAACCGGGCCCAGAACAGACCGCTGGACACGGTGGACTCGTCCAGAACCTCGGAGTAGACGCTGTGGGGGAAAAGAGGAGGATAGTTTCCACCGTTTGAGGATCGTTCTCCCCTCAAACCTGGCTATGCCATGCTGGCTCAGAGGAACGGGCGACCGCCGGGCTGCACGCCGGCTCCCCTGAAGGACGTGGACGCCGACGCCGACGCCGAGGGGTGCTGCTCCCTCTCTCCCTCCCCGGCGGCGGGCGGGTGCCCCTGGGCCCGGCTGGCCGGGGTGGACGGCTGCCTGTCGGAGCCGTACTGCCTCTGGTTCCAGCTCCTGGCCAGAGCCTACTGGGGCGAGGTGGAGCTGGGGCTCACCAGTCCGCACCGCGGCGTGTCCTGGGCCCGGCTCAGGGAAGCGTCCCGGAGGAACTGTGTCCGCTCTCGGGTAAGAGGGAGAGCGTCCGCGGGACTCCACATTTCGAGGAGGCGACTTGTGCTTTAGGAATTCCCTGACTTGTGTTGAGGCGATTGCAGTGTCTGGTTAGAGTGTAAGTGTCTAGTTATGTGTGAGGTTACATGTGAAGATGTGTGAGGTTACATGTGAAGATGTGAGGTTACATGTGAAGATGTGTGAGGTTACATGTGAAGATGTGAGGTTACATGTGAAGATGTGTGAGGTTACATGTGAAGATGTGAGGTTGCATGTGAAGATGTGAGGTTACATGGGAAGATGTGAGGTTACATGTGAAGATGTGAGGTTACATGTGAAGATGTGAGGTTACATGGGAAGATGTGAGGTTGCATGTGAAGATGTGAGGTTACATGTGAAGATGTGAGGTTACATGTGAAGATGTGAGGTTACATGTGAAGATGTGAGGTTGCATGTGAAGCGTGTGATAGGAGGGAGGAGAGGTGTTGTGCCGTCTGAGGAATTTGGGTGTGCGTCATCCTGCTCTCCAGCGGTGGGTCGTCCTGTTTCTCTGACCGATATCTTCTGTATCGTGAGCGTCTCCCTGTGTGTGTGTGTGTGTGTGTGTGTGTGTGTGTGTGTGTGTGTGTGTCTGTGTGTGTGTGTCTGGGTTGTCGGGACCCTTTTTGGGCGTTTCAGAGTGACTTGGCCGTCAGAGGCAGATGATGTTTATTTTCCAGCTGTGCTTATTTTAGAAGCTCTTCTTCTGCCGTTACTTAGCCATGTTTCTCCTGCAGTATAGTGAAGACGCATGACTAACGCTGAAGCCTGCGGTCGGAGAGGAGGGAGAGAAGTCTGGAAAGAGAAGGCGAGAGGGAGTGAAAGAGGTGGATCCGTGAGGTCAGGCGTCCCGGGGGTGACTCACGCGCTTTAAAAGAAACAAAACAAAGAAAAACGAAATGCTGCTGCGGAGGAAAGCTGAGTCCACAAGTAATGCCATTCAAATCCACTCCTCTCGCACACATAAAGAAGCAGGAATGCAAATGCTAACGCTAAGCGTCCCGCGGGCCCCGGCGCCATATGGCGGCACGCAGATGAACCCACGCTGTGCGGCGAGCGGGACGAGCAGCCTGCACGCATAATTAAGACGTTTGCTACCAGCTAGCTGTGTGCAGCTGTAGCTTACCTCCACACTGTGCCATGCTGCTGCTTCTGAAGAGGTGTGTGTGTGTGTGTGTGTGTGTGTGTGTGTGTGTGTGTGTGTGTGTGTGTGTGTGTGTGTGTGTGTGCGCTCCACTTTCCGTGGGGCTTTGGAGCCAAGTGGTTAAGCTGTTGCATAATGTGACATTACATTTTCTGCATGAAATCAAAACAAAACAGCTGAGTTGGGCTGTCGTTGCTCCCTTCTTCCTTCCTTCCTTCCTTCCTTCCTTCCTTCCTTCCTTCCTTCCTCCCTCTCTTCCTCCCTCCCTCCTCCTCTTACAATGTGGAGCCATGGCTTGGTTCGAAACTGTGACTCTCGGCGTTGCTAGCTAGCGTCAGCGATGAGCGCTAACACTAGCTAGCGGTTTAGCTCCATCGGTACTTTGATGGCGGATGAGACCGAGGTCTCAGTGCTCAGAGTTCTCAGTGATGGAAGGTTATTCATTAGGCTTTGGAAAAGTAAAGAATCTGGTGAAAACAATGAAAACAATGGTTTTCAAATAATTCTGGTATTGTTGTCCTGTATGTTGGCGTCAACTATCAATCATTATTTCTTTTTTTTTTATATACTTTATTGGTGATTATGCACACTATGATATACAGGGATCAGACAACAAGTATTTTCATTTAGTTGTGTATGTGTTCTTTACAATATTAAGGAAGAAAATAACAGGAAAGTAAAGCAAACAAACAAAGTAAAGTAAAAAATAAGAGGAAATACAAATAATAATGAAAGTTAAAAACAAAACTATCAATCAACTATCAATATTTGTATCATTTATTTTCTTTATTGGTTGATTAAAGATGCTAAATTCCAAATTGAGAGCATTAATATGGCAGCAAACACCTGTCGCCATGTTGAGAGCTATGTGGAGGCAACAGAAAATCTCCCAGAAACCATTGCAACACATTCAAACTGATTGATTTGTCCGACCAACCATCCTAAACTCACAGATATTCAATGTTACGATGATTTATGAGACGGAAAAGCTGCAATTATTTTCCTTTCAGAGGCCACAAATATGTTTTGGGCACTTTGGATGGAGCCTTTCATCACGATGCAATCTCTACGTTTTGATGTAGTGTGTGTGTGTACTCCTGTGTGTTCCGTAACATCATCTTCAGGAGCAATTATATGCATTTTTTTCTATATTACATAAATATGAAGCTAACGCCTGCAGCCGGTTAGCTTAGCTTAGCATAAAGACTGGAAACAGGTAGCCTGGTTCTGTGTAAGCATGACAGAAGCCTTTCAGCACTTCCAAGCTCAATCTCGTTCCAGTCTTTATGCTAAGCTAAGCTAGCTGTCCTCCTGTAGCTAACAGCTCATATTTACCGTACAACCAATGTGTGGTATCATGTCCTGTAGCATCCTCTTCAGGAAAAGAGGGCCGTGAGCGTAAGCTCCTCTGACTCACTCCGTGTGCTCGGCCCAGCAACGGTTGCCGTTTGAGCGTAAACACTCTCCGTCACCGGGCCGTTAAATGCAGAGGTTATTCTCCGCTGATGTGTAGCGCATGTGTGGTGTTATTGAAGCACGACTGTAATGTTACTCCAGCTGAGAGCTGCCAGCACTTAAGGGTTGTTTTCATCCCGCGTTAGTCACAGTAGGAATGCAGGAGATAAGTCTGTCATCGAGCAAACACGCCACACGGCCCGGCAGAGCCCGATGTGCCGTAACTAAAGCCATGTGTACGCTACAGCGACCCTGACCATCTCCTCAGACACTGTGATCACTGACATGAACCACAACTGTTCCACTGCATTGTTGGGCCCTTCACCATCATTTTAAACTGTTTTGTAGAGTAGCATGTGTTTTATTACAAACAATACAAAATAAGCTTTTCATGATACGGAGTAACTCTGTTTACTGTGCATTTGACAATACATCTATCTACCCATCCAGAATCCACACGATTCACACAAAGCACACAATTATTTGCGTTTTTCTTTCTTTCTATATCACGCTCAAATCTGTACGCTAAATGTGAAGCTAACGCCTGCAGCCGGTTAGCTTAGCTTAGCGTAAAGACTGGAAACAGGGGGAAACACCTAGCCTGGTTCTGTCTAAACATAATCTGACTATCAGCACTTCCTAAAGCTCGATCTCTAAAAAACAAAGCAGAATGATAGTTTTCTTCTTAATATCTATGTTGTCTAAATGTTCTTCTTTAATGTATTTTGCACTTTATTATTATTATCTGCATTCGCTTCATGTTGGACAAGAGAGAAACGTTTTTTGTGGAAGAATTGACAAATAAAGCTGACTTTGACTTTGACTTTGGTTCCAGTCTTTATGCTAAGCTAAGCTAGCTGGCCTCCTGTAGCCGCCATCTTATATTTAAGATACCCTAAATGAACTATTAACAGCTCCTCTGTGTCAACACCAAAAGATCTGACGTGCCGTGTGTCCTCCTCCTCCTTCCAGGCCAAGCAGAAGGATGGGCGCGACCGGAGCGCGGCGTCGCCCGGGGCGGAGGAGGAGCCGTTCTCCTGGCCGGGGCCCAAGACGCTCCGCCTGCGCAGAACCTCCCAGGGCTTCGGCTTCACGCTGCGGCACTTCATCGTCTACCCGCCGGAGTCCGCCGTGCACAACTCCCTGAAGGTGAAGAGCGCCATATTTACACATATACATATATACACACATATACACACATATACTACGACGCCACCTTTACTGTATGTCAGTGGTTCTCAAACTTTTTCTGTCACGCACCCCTTTGGAGGAAGAGAAATGTTCATGAACATTTCTCTTCCTCCAAAGGGGTGCGTGACAGAAAAAGTTTGAGAACCACTGGTTTAGTTCAAAATTCACATTTTTTTTTTACAAAATAGTGCAGCTTTTTGTGACTCCTCCATCTGTGCTTTTTCAAATAATAATACTAATAATAATAACTGTATGTATATAGCACCTTTAAAAACAAAGTTCACAAAGTGCTCTACAGAGAAGCAAAGAAGACATAACTTAAATATCGGTAAACAAAAAGGCAATGAATACTACAATAACCCAAAAAAAAACTAATCAATACAATGTACAAACAAAACCAGGGGAACACAAGAACAGCATCATAGATCATCAAAGGACGAATAATAGAATAAAGAAAACCAGATCGCTCCATCAGACAAAAACTAATAACATGTGCAATCACTGTGTTAGAACAATGCAAATAAAAGTTGGATCTGTGCAAAAAAGTACTAATATTTGGCGAACAAATTGCTATTGTGGCTGCAAATAACCTGTTTTGCACTAAATGTACAGATCGTAACAATAACGTTCAACTTCAAACAAAACAAAATGAGTGCAGATGTGTGTGAGGATGGGTCAAATGCAGAGAATAATGTCCCCACAAAAAATACTTCAAAAGTTTGAGAACCGGTGCTGTATGTAGCGCTGAGTCATGTTACAGTCCAGGTGAGATCATGCGCTGCTGTCGGCAAAGCAAACACACGTTTGTGGAATCCAGCGACGTTCGCCTCAGGAGATGAATTCATCTACGACACTGTCATAAAATATTTACTGAAAGAGAAATTACATTGAACAGAGATGACGTGGACGTATAGTTTAAGGAACATTTGCTGTTTTAGCCGTGGCTGTACAGTAAGCGTGTGACAGGCGGAAGTAAGTCTGCTGTTTCGACTCCAGGATGCGACACATTTCAGCAGCGTCATACGAGATAAATATAAATATATATATCTCTTGTTCTTGGGACCGACTCGGAGTCTTTTGGTTGGTTCTCGTCCTCTGTGCTCATAACTGCCGGTCCAGACTGTGCTCATAAAACGTGACTTTATTCAGCTCTTTAGTGTCAGCGGTGATTATGAAGCCCCTGATTTGTGTCAGAACCACGGCTTGAAGCTGCTGTTGTGACACGGCTGTAGACACCCGCCTCAGTATTTACAGTATGAACTATTTATCACTTTTATTATGCTTTGGCTCGCCTGCAGCCGTTTCCCCACCGTCCTCTCGCTGTGATTCTTTCCAGCTGTGAGGGTTCCAGTGTTTCATGTGTTTCTGTTCATGACACCCTGGATGTTAGTTGGCACAGAAACAAGAGACTTTAATGTAATGATTGTATATCATATATGTTCTGGATTATTACTCCACCAGGAAGGTTTTATTTTCAAGTTGGTAGTTTTTTTCGTGATACTTGGTGGAAGGGTGAAGTATGAGTGAAGGAGGAACACATGACATGTAGGACTGGATCTGAATTAGAGTTTATTTGGAGTACAATACAAAAAAAAACTACAATACCCACAAGTTGGTTGTCCAAAATGTACCCCTAATGTTGTCTCTTTACCACTGTGGACACATGGCATACTGAAACCCATAGCATACTATGTACCGCATAAGTATTTGTATATAAAGGCAAGGGAAGTTTATTTATCACACATGTCATCAACAAGGTGATTCAAAGTGCTTCACATGAAACCATTAAAAGCTTAAAAACATAATGCAGAAGAAAACAAGATTTAAAAACAGTTAAGAAGGGTGCCATCTTACTGCTACTTAGCTTAGCTGCTAAGTAGCCTACAGCAATGTATCTTTAAACCAGTGTAATCATGGCAATAGCTGTTAAATCTACAGAGGAGTAGCGTGGCCACAATGACTGAAGACCAGCACAGGGTTGTGTGTGATGTTTTCATCAGAGCCTCCCTGACTGCAGTCCTCCACCTGGGCCGCGGCCAGCTGTCTCCTGGATAACATCAGCACCAATCAGCGGTTTAATCCTGATGTTACAGCATTCCGGCTAACGCTCACTAAAGCTTTGGCTCAATGCGACGGTGCTTCTCTAGCGCCGGCAGCTTATCGGCCTCCGCACTATTAGTGGTTGTGATAATTCAGGATGAGTTTAGTTTACTCTTCTCTGAAGTGTGTCTTGACAACGTTAGCATGGTGTCCTCTCTTTGTAGCGGTTAGCTTCTCCAGAGGTCTTCTTCTCTCACAGCGTTCTCTCGGTCTCTGAGGTCCTGCTGTAACTTAGCAGAAGGAAAGTGTGTTGAGCCGACCTTCAGGTTTGATCTCTTGAAAACAGAAATCTGGAGCCCATCTGTTGCAGAATGAAGGAGCAAATTAAACCCAACTTAACGGCTCCTGAAGCTTTAACACGTTAAACCTCATGTGTTCATGTGATTCATTCTGAGACGTTTAGAAATACACTTCAGATACTTTTTGTCTTGACTTTGCGCCTCCGGTCGTGTGAGGCCTTCTTATCGTTAGCGTGTGTGTGTGTGTGTGTGTGTGAGTGTGTGTGTGTGTGTGTGTGTGAATGAGTGAGACTGTGCATGTGTGTGTGAGACTGTGAGTGAGACTGTGAATGAGTGAGACTGTGTGTGTGTGTGTGTGTGTGTGTGTGTGTGTGTGTGTGTGTGTGTGTGTGTGTGTGAATGAGTGAGACTGTGCATGTGTGTGTGAGACTGTGAGTGAGACTGTGAATGAGTGAGACTGTGTGTGTGTGTGAATGAGTGAGACTGTGTGTGTGTGTGTGTGAATGAGTGAGACTGTGTGTGTGTGTGTGTGTGTGTGTGTGTGAGAGAATGAGTGAGACTGTGCATGTGTGTGTGAGACTGTGAGTGAGACTGTGCGTGTGTGTGAATGAGTGAGACTGTGTGTGTGTGTGAATGAGTGAGACTGTGCGTGTGTGAGACTGTGTGTTTGTGTGTGCGTGTGTGAGACTGTGTGTGTGTGTGAATGAGTGAGACTGTGCACGTGTGTGTGTGAGAGAGGGTGTGTGCGAGTGCGTGTAAGTGTGTGTGTGTGTGACTGAGTGACTGTGTGTGTGTGTGTGACTGAGTGACTGTGTGAGTGTGTGTGTGTGTGTGTGTGTGTGCGTGTCACTGTGACTGCGTTTGTGTGAGACTGTGAGCGAGACTGTGCGTGTGTGAGAGAGCGCGTGTAAGTGTGTGTGTGTGACTGAGTGACTGTGAGTGTGCGAGTGAGACTGTGTGTGTGTGCGTGTGTGTGTGTACATGTGAATGCGTGTGTGTCATTAATCTCATTTATTCATGTAATTAATTCTGAGACGTTGATGTTCAGAAATACACTTTGCTCCGACCGTATCGGGTCGTGTGAAGCCTTCTTATCGTAAGCGTGTGTGTGTGTGTGTGTGTGTGTGTGTGTGTGTGTGTGTGCGAGGCCTTCTTATCGTAAGCGTGTGTGTGTGTGTGTGTGTGTGTGTGTGTGTGTGTGTGTGCGAGGCCTTCTTATCGTAAGCGTGTGTGTGTGTGTGTGTGTGTGTGTGTGTGTGTGTGTGTGCGAGGCCTTCTTATCGTAAGCGTGTGTGTGTGTGTGTGTGTGTGTGTGTGTGTGTGTGTGTGCGAGGCCTTCTTATCGTAAGCGTGTGTGTGTGTGTGTGTGTGTGTGTGTGTGTGTGTGTGTGTGTGTGTGTGTGTGTGTGTGTGTGTGTGTGTGCGAGGCCTTCTTATCGTAAGACGGAATTCTGGGAAATATTCAAACCGAAGCCTTACACTAGAATCTGTCGGGTCTCCGTCTCCGAGCAGCCGGACCCGTCCTCATTGCGTAACCGCCGTCCCATTTCATCCTCACCACCCTCGGGCCCTCGGGCCGGAGCTCTTGATTAATCACGTTTGAGGGTTTTGGGGGAAGAGGGTCAGGCCGTCTTAAGGAAAGCCGTGGGAGAGAACATGTGTCATGAGGAGGAGAGCTGGATTACAGTGTGTGGACGTTACGGGAAACTACGGCTTCACGGAAATAAGCATCAACAGGGCTGTGCAGTTGTTTTTGGGGTTGCTATGTGATGTGTTGTGATGAAGGATTATGAATAGTTTCCTCTGTGAATCATCATCTCATCCTTTATTCATTCCTTCTCCGGCTGTAGCTAATATCTGGATTATCGATCCATCGCCTC